>NW_028225230.1:600000-1057500 GCF_052327205.1 Somniosus microcephalus | reverse complement strand
GGAGGGTGAATCAGAAGAAGCAGAAGAAGGAGAAGGAGAAGGTGAAGTCTGGAGGGTGAATCAGAAGAAGCAGAGGAAGGAGAAGGAGAAGATGAAGTCAGGAGGGTGAATCAGCAGAAGCAGAAGAAGGAGAAGGAGAAGGTAAAGTTAGGAGGGTGAATCAGAAGAAGCAGAAGAAGGAGAAGGAGAAGGTGAAGTCAGGGAGGTGAAGCAGAAGAAGTAGAAGATGGAGACGGAGAAGGTGAAGTCAGGAGGGTGAAGCAGAAGAAGCAGAAGAAGGAGAAGGAGAAGGTGAAGTCTGGAGGGCGCAGCAGAAGAAGCAGAAGAAGGAGAAGGAGAAGGTGAAGTCTGGAGGGTGAAGCAGAAGAAGCAGAAGAAGGAGAAGGAGAAGGTGAAGTCTGGAGGGTGAATCAGAAGAAGTAGAAGAAGGAGAAGGAGAAGGTGAAGTCAGGAGGGTGAAGCAGAAGAAGCAGAAGAAGGAGAAGGAGAAGGTGAAGTCTGGAGGGAGAAGCAGAAGAAGCAGAAGAAGGAGAAGGAGAAGGTGAAGTCTGGAGGGCGAAGCAGAAGAAGCAGAAGAAGGAGAAGGAGAAGGTGAAGTCTGGAGGGTGAAGCAGAAGAAGCAGAAGAAGGAGAAGGAGAAGGTGAAGTCTGGAGGTTGAATTAGAAGAAGTAGAAGAAGGAGACGGAGAAGGTGAAGTCAGGAGGGTGGAGCAGAAGAAGCAGAAGAAGGAGAAGGAGAAGGTGAAGTCTGGAGGGTGAAGCAGAAGAAGCAGAAGAAGGAGAAGGAGAAGGTGAAGTCTGGAGGGTGAAGCAGAAGAAGCAGACGAAGGAGAAGGAGAAGGTGAAGTCAGGAGGTTGAATCAGAAGAAGTAGAAGAAGGAGAAGGAAAAGGTGAAGTCTGGAGGGTGAATCAGAAGAAGTAGAAGAAGGAGAAGGAGAAGGTGAAGTCCGGAGGGTGAATCAGAAGAAGTAGAAGAAGGAGAAGGAGAAGATGAAGTCTGGAGGGTGAATCAGAAGAAGCAGAAGAAGGAGAAGGAGAAGGTGAAGTCTGGAGGGTGAATCAGAAGAAGCAGAAGAAGGAGAAGGTGAAGTCTGGAGGGAGAAGCAGAAGAAGTAGAAGAAGGAGACGGAGAAGGTGAAGTCTGGAGGGTGAATCAGAAGAAGTAGAAGAAGGAGAAGGAGAAGGTGAAATCTGGAGGGTGAATCAGAAGAAGTAGAAGAAGGAGAAGGAGAAGGTGAAGTCTGGAGGGTGAATCAGAAGAAGCAGAAGAAGGAGAAGGAGAAGGTGAGGTCTGGAGGGTGAATCAGAAGAAGCAGAAGAAGGAGAAGGAGATGGTGAAGTCTGGAGGGTGAATTAGAAGAAGCAGAAGAAGGAGAAGGAGAAGGTGAAGTCTGGAGGGTGAATCAGAAGAAGCAGAAGAAGGAGAAGGAGTAGGTGAAGTCAGGAGGGTGAATCAGAAGAAGCAGAAGAAGGAGAAGGAGAGGCTGAAGTTAGGAGTGTGAATCAGAAGAAGCAGGAGAAGGAGAAGGAGAAGTTGAAGTCGGGGGGGTGAATCAGAAGAAGTAGAAGAAGGAGAAGGAGAAGGTGTAGTCTGGAGGGTGAATCAGAAGAAGTAGACGAAGGAGAAGGAGAAGGTGAAGTCTGGAGGGTGAATCAGAAGAAGCAGAAGAAGGAGAAGGAGAAGGTGAAGTCTGGAGGGTGAATCAGAAGAAGCAGAAGAAGGAGAAGGAGAAGGCGAAGTCTGGAGGGTGAATCAGAAGAAGCAGAAGAAGGAGAAGGAGAAGGTGAATTCTGGAGGGTGAATCAGAAGAAGCAGGAGAAGGAGAAGGAGAAGGTGAAGTCTGGAGGGTGAATCGGAAGAAGCAGAAGGAGAAGGAGAAGGTGAAGTCTGGAGGGTGAATCAGAAGAAGCAGAAGAAGGAGAAGGAGAAGGTGAAGTCTGGAGGGTGAATCAGAAGAAGCAGAATAAGGAGAAGGAGAAGGTGAAGTCTGGAGGGTGAATCAGAAGAAGCAGAAGAAGGAGAAGGAGAAGGTGAAGTCTGGAGGGTGAATCAGAAGAAGTAGAAGAAAGAGAAGGAGAAGGTGAAGTCTGGAGGGTGAAGCAGAAGAAGTAGAAGAAGGAGAAGGAGAAGGTGAAGTCAGGAGGGTGAATCAGAAGAAGTAGAAGAAGGAGAAGGAGAAGGTGAAGTCAGGAGTGTGAATCAGAAGAAGCAGAAGAAGGAGAAGGAGAAGGTGAAGTCTGGGGGGTGAATCAGAAGAATCAGAAGAAGGAGAAGGAGAAGGTGAGGTCTGGAGGGTGAATCAGAAGAAGCAGAAGAAAGAGAAGGAGAAGGTGAAGTCTGGAGGGTGAAGCAGAAGAAGCAGAAGAAGGAGAAGGAGAAGGTGAAGACTGGAGGGTGAATCAGAAGAAGGAGAAGAAGGAGAAGGAGAAGGTGAAGTCTGGAGGGAGAATCAGAAGAAGTAGAAGAAGGTGAAGGAGAATGTGAAATCTGGAGGGTGAATCGGAAGAAGCAGAAGAAGGAGAAGGTGAAGGTGAAGTCTGGAGGGTGAATCAGAAGAAGCAGAAGAAGGAGAAGGAGAAGATGAAGTCTGGAGTGTGAATCAGAAGAAGTAGAAGATGGAGAAGGAGAAGGTGAGGTCTGGAGGGTGAATCAGAAGAAGCAGAAGAAGGAGAAGGAGAAGGTGACGTCTGGAGGGTGAATCAGAAGTTGCAGAAGAAGGAGAAGGAGAAGGTGAAGTCTGGAGGGTGAATCAGAAGAAGCAGAAGAAGGAGAAGGAGAAGGTGAAGTTAGGAGGGTGAATCAGAAGAAGCAGAAGAAGGAGAAGGAGAAGTTGAAGACTGGAGGGTGAATCAGAAGAAGTAGAAGAAGGAGAAGGAGAAGGTGAAGTCTGGAGGGTGAATCAGCAGAAGTAGAAGAAGGAGAAGGAGAAGGTGAAGTCTGGAGGGTGAATCAGAAGAAGCAGAAGAAGGAGAAGGAGAAGGTGAAGTCTGGAGGGTGAATCAGAAGAAGCAGAAGAAGGAGAAGGAGAAGGTGAAGTCTGGAGGGTGAATCAGAAGAAGCAGAAGAAGGAGAAGGAGAAGGTGAAGTCAGGAGGGTGAATCAGAAGAGACAGAAGAAGGAGAAGGAGAAGGTGAAGTTAGGAGGGTGAATCAGAAGAAGCAGAAGAAGGAGAAGGAGAAGGTGAAGTCAGAGAGGTGAAGCAGAAGAAGTAGAAGAAGGAGAAGGTGAAGGTGAAGTCAGGAGGGTGAAGCAGAAGAAGCAGAAGAAGGAGAAGGAGAAGGTGAAGTCTGGAGGGTGAAGCAGAAGAAGCAGAAGAAGGAGAAGGAGAAGGTGAAGTCTGGAGGGTGAAGCAGAAGAAGAGAAGGAGGAGAAGGAGAAGGTGAAGTCTGGAGGGTGAATCAGAAGAAGTAGAAGGAGGAGAAGGAGAAGGTGAAGTCAGGAGGGTGAAGCAGAAGAAGCAGAAGAAGGAGAAGGAGAAGGTGAAGTCTGGAGGGAGAAGCAGAAGAAGCAGAAGAAGGAGAAGGAGAAGGTGAAGTCTGGAGGGCGAAGCAGAAGAAGCAGAAGAAGGAGAAGGAGAAGGTGAAGCAGAAGAAGCAGAAGAAGGAGAAGGAGAAGGTGAAGTCTGGAGTTTGAATCAGAAGAAATAGAAGAAGGAGAAGGAGAAGGTGAAGTCAGCAGGGGGGAGCAGAAGAAGCAGAAGAAGGAGAAGGAGAAGGTGAAGTCTGGAGGGTGAAGCAGAAGAAGCAGAAGAAGGAGAAGGAGAAGGTGAAGTCTGGAGGGTGAAGCAGAAGAAGTAGAAGAAGGAGAAGGAGAAGGTGAAGTCTGGACGGTGAATGAGAAGAAGTAGAAGAAGGAGAAGGAGAAGGTGAAGTCTGGAGGGTGAATCAGAAGAAGTAGAAGAAGGAGAAGGAGAAGGTGAAGTCTGGATGGTGAATCAGAAGAAGCAGAAGAAGGAGAAGGTGAAGTCTGGAGGGAGAAGCAGAAGAAGTAGAAGAAGGAGACGGAGAAGGTGAAGTCTGGAGGGTGAATCAGAAGAAGTAGAAGAAGGAGAATGAGAAGGTGATGTCTGGAGGGTGAATCAGAAGAAGTAGAAGAAGGAGAAGGAGAAGGTGAAGTCTGGAGGGTGAATCAGAAGAAGCAGAAGAAGGAGAAGGAGAAGGTGAGGTCTGGAGGGTGAATCAGAAGAAGCATAAGAAGGAGAAGGAGAAGGTGAAGTCAGGAGGGTGAATCAGAAGAAGCAGAAGAAGGAGAAGGAGAGGCTGAAGTTAGGAGTGTGAATCAGAAGAAGCAGAAGAAGGAGAAGGAGAAGTTGAAGTCAGGGGGAGTGAAGCAGAAGAAGTAGAAGAATGAGAAGGAGAAGGTGAAGTCAGGAGGGTGAAGCAGAAGAAGCAGAAGAAGGAGAAGGAGAAGGTGAAGTCTGGAGAGCGCAGCAGAAGAAGCAGAAGAAGGAGAAGGAGAAGGTGAAGTCTGGAGGGTGAAGCAGAAGAAGCAGAAGAAGGAGAAGGAGAAGGTGAAGTCTGGAGGGTGAATCAGAAGAAGTAGAAGAAGGAGAAGGAGAAGGTGAAGTCAGGAGGGTGAAGCAGAAGAAGCAGAAGAAGGAGAAGGAGAAGGTGAAGTCTGGAGGGTGAAGCAGAAGAAGCAGAAGAAGGAGAAGGAGAAGGTGAAGTCTGGAGAGCGCAGCAGAAGAAGCAGAAGAAGGAGAAGGAGTAGGTGAAGTCTGGAGGGTGAAGCAGAAGAAGCAGAAAAAGGAGAAGGAGAAGGTGAAGTCAGGAGGGTGAATCAGAAGAAGTAGAAGAAGGAGAAGGAGAAGCTGAAGTCTGGAGGGTGAATCAGAAGAAGTAGAAGAAGGAGAAGGAGAAGGTGAAGTCTGGAGGGTGAATCAGAAGAAGTAGAAGAAGGAGAAGGAGAAGGTGAAGTCTGGAGGGTGAATCAGAAGAAGCAGAAGAACGAGAAGGAGAAGGTGAAGTCTGGAGGGTGAATCAGAAGAAGCAGAAGAAGGAGAAGGAGAAGGTGAAGTCTGGAGGGTGAATCAGAAGAAGTAGAAGAAGGAGAAGGAGAAGGTGTAGTCTGGAAGTTGAATCAGAAGAAGTAGACGAAGGAGAAGGAGAAGGTGAAGTCTGGAGGGTGAATCAGAAGAAGCAGAAGAAGGAGAAGGAGAAGGTGAAGTCTGGATGGTGAAACAGAAGAAGTAGAAGAAGGAGAAGGAGAAGGTGAAGTCTGGAGGGTGAATCAGAAGAAGCAGAAGAAGGAGAAGGAGAAGTTGAAGTCTGGAGGGTGAATCAGAAGAAGCAGAAGAAGGAGAAGGAGAAGGTGAAGACTGGAGGGTGTATCAGAAGAAGGAGAAGAAGGAGAAGGAGAAGGTGAAGTCTGGAGGGAGAATCAGAAGAAGTAGAAGAAGGTGAAGGAGAATGTGAAATCTGGAGGGTGAATCGGAAGAAGCAGAAGAAGGAGAAGGTGAAGGTGAAGTCTGGAGGGTGAATCAGAAGAAGCAGAAGAAGGAGAAGGAGAAGATGAAGTCTGGAGTGTGAATCAGAAGAAGTAGAAGATGGAGAAGGAGAAGGTGAGGTCTGGAGGGTGAATCAGAAGAAGCAGAAGAAGGAGAAGGAGAAGGTGAAGTCTGGAGGGTGAATCAGAAGTTGCAGAAGAAGGAGAAGGAGAAGGTGAAGTCTGGAGGGTGAATCAGAAGAAGCAGAAGAAGGAGAAGGAGAAGGTGAAGTTAGGAGGGTGAATCAGAAGAAGCAGAAGAAGGAGAAGGAGAAGTTGAAGACTGGAGGGTGAATCAGAAGAAGTAGAAGAAGGAGAAGGAGAAGGTGAAGTCTGGAGGGTGAATCAGCAGAAGTAGAAGAAGGAGAAGGAGAAGGGGAAGTCTGGAGGGTGAATCAGAAGAAGCAGAAGAAGGAGAAGGAGAAGGTGAAGTCTGGAGGGTGAATCAGAAGAAGCAGAAGAAGGAGAAGGAGAAGGTGAAGTCTGGAGGGTGAATCAGAAGAAGCAGAAGAAGGAGAAGGAGAAGGTGAAGTCAGGAGGGTGAATCAGAAGAGACAGAAGAAGGAGAAGGAGAAGGTGAAGTTAGGAGGGTGAATCAGAAGAAGCAGAAGAAGGAGAAGGAGAAGGTGAAGTCAGAGAGGTGAAGCAGAAGAAGTAGAAGAAGGAGAAGGTGAAGGTGAAGTCAGGAGGGTGAAGCAGAAGAAGCAGAAGAAGGAGAAGGAGAAGGTGAAGTCTGGAGGATGAAGCAGAAGAAGCAGAAGAAGGAGAAGGAGAAGGTGAAGTCTGGAGGGTGAAGCAGAAGAAGAGAAGAAGGAGAAGGAGAAGGTGAAGTCTGGAGGGTGAATCAGAAGAAGTAGAAGGAGGAGAAGGAGAAGGTGAAGTCAGGAGGGTGAAGCAGAAGAAGCAGAAGAAGGAGAAGGAGAAGGTGAAGTCTGGAGGGAGAAGCAGAAGAAGCAGAAGAAGGAGAAGGAGAAGGTGAAGTCTGGAGGGCGAAGCAGAAGAAGCAGAAGAAGGAGAAGGAGAAGGTGAAGTCTGGAGGGTGAAGCAGAAGAAGCAGAAGAAGGAGAAGGAGAAGGTGAAGTCTGGAGTTTGAATCAGAAGAAGTAGAAGAAGGAGAAGGAGAAGGTGAAGTCAGCAGGGGGGAGCAGAAGAAGCAGAAGAAGGAGAAGGAGAAGGTGAAGTCTGGAGGGTGAAGCAGAAGAAGCAGAAGAAGGAGAAGGAGAAGGTGAAGTCTGGAGGGTGAAGCAGAAGAAGTAGAAGAAGGAGAAGGAGAAGGTGAAGTCTGGACGGTGAATCAGAAGAAGTAGAAGAAGGAGAAGGAGAAGGTGAAGTCTGGAGGGTGAATCAGAAGAAGTAGAAGAAGGAGAAGGAGAAGGTGAAGTCTGGATGGTGAATCAGCAGAAGCAGAAGAAGGAGAAGGTGAAGTCTGGAGGGAGAAGCAGAAGAAGTAGAAGAAGGAGACGGAGAAGGTGAAGTCTGGAGGGTGAATCAGAAGAAGTAGAAGAAGGAGAAGGAGAAGGTGATCTCTGGAGGGTGAATCAGAAGAAGTAGAAGAAGGAGAAGGAGAAGGTGAAGTTTGGAGGGTGAATCAGAAGAAGCAGAAGAAGGAGAAGGAGAAGGTGAGGTCTGGAGGGTGAATCAGAAGAAGCAGAAGAAGGAGAAGGAGAAGGTGAAGTCTGGAGGGTGAATCAGAAGAAGCAGAAGAAGGAGAAGGAGAAGGTGAAGTCAGGAGGGTGAATCAGAAGAAGCAGAAGAAGGAGAAGGAGAGGCTGAAGTTAGGAGTGTGAATCAGAAGAAGCAGAAGAAGGAGAAGGAGAAGTTGAAGTCAGGGGGAGTGAAGCAGAAGAAGTAGAAGAATGAGAAGGAGAAGGTGAAGTCAGGAGGGTGAAGCAGAAGAAGCAGAAGAAGGAGAAGGGGAAGGTGAAGTCTGGAGAGCGCAGCAGAAGAAGCAGAAGAAGGAGAAGGAGAAGGTGAAGTCTGGAGGGTGAAGCAGAAGAAGGAGAAGAAGGAGAAGGAGAAGGTGAAGTCTGGAGGGTGAATCAGAAGAAGTAGAAGAAGGAGAAGGAGAAGGTGAAGTCAGGAGGGTGAAGCAGAAGAAGCAGAAGAAGGAGAAGGAGAAGGTGAAGTCTGGAGGGTGAAGCAGAAGAAGCAGAAGAAGGAGAAGGAGAAGGTGAAGTCTGGAGAGCGCAGCAGAAGAAGCAGAAGAAGGAGAAGGAGAAGGTGAAGTCTGGAGGGTGAAGCAGAAGAAGCAGAAAAAGGAGAAGGAGAAGGTGAAGTCAGGAGGGTGAATCAGAAGAAGTAGAAGAAGGAGAAGGAGAAGCTGAAGTCTGGAGGGTGAATCAGAAGAAGTAGAAGAAGGAGAAGGAGAAGGTGAAGTCTGGAGGGTGAATCAGAAGAAGTAGAAGAAGGAGAAGGAGAAGGTGAAGTCTGGAGGGTGAATCAGAAGAAGCAGAAGAACGAGAAGGAGAAGGTGAAGTCTGGAGGGTGAATCAGAAGAAGCAGAAGAAGGAGAAGGAGAAGGTGAAGTCTGGAGGGTGAATCAGAAGAAGTAGAAGAAGGAGAAGGAGAAGGTGTAGTCTGGAAGTTGAATCAGAAGAAGTAGACGAAGGAGAAGGAGAAGGTGAAGTCTGGAGGGTGAATCAGAAGAAGCAGAAGAAGGAGAAGGAGAAGGTGAAGTCTGGACGGTGAAACAGAAGAAGTAGAAGAAGGAGAAGGAGAAGGTGAAGTCTGGAGGGTGAATCAGAAGAAGCAGAAGAAGGAGAAGGAGAAGTTGAAGTCTGGAGGGTGAATCAGAAGAAGCAGAAGAAGGAGAAGGAGAAGGTGAAATCTGGAGGGTGAATCAGAAGAAGCAGAAGGAGGAAAAGGAGAAGGTGAAGTCTGGAGGGTCAATAAAAGAAGCAGAAGAAGTAGAAGGAGAAGGTGAAGTCCGGAGGGTGAATCAGAAGAAGTAGAAGAAGGAGAAGGAGAAGGTGAAGTCTGGAGGTTGAATCAGAAGAAGCAGAAGAAGGAGAAGGAGAAGGTGAAGTCAGGAGGGTGAATCAGAAGAAGCAGAAGAAGGAGAAGGAGAAAGTGAAGTCTGGAGGGTGAATCAGAAGAAGCAGAAGAAGGAGAAGGAGAAGGTGAAGACTGGAGGGTGAATCAGAAGAGGTAGAAGAAGGAGAAGGAGAAGGTGAAGTCTGGAGGGTGAATCAGAGGAAGTAGAAGAAGGAGAAGGAGAAGGCGAATCTGGAGGGTGAATCAGAAGAAGCAGAAGAAGGAGAAGGAGAAGATGAAGTCTGTAGGGTGAATCAGAAGAAGTAGAAGAAGGAGAAGGAGAAGGTGAGGTCTGGAGGGTGAATCAGAAGAAGCAGAAGAAGGAGAAGGAGAAGGTGAAGTCTGAAGGGTGAATCAGAAGAAGCAGAAGAAGGAGAAGGAGAAGGTGAAGTCTGGAGGGTGAATCAGAAGAAGCAGAAGAAGGAGAAGGAGAAGTTGAAGTCAGGGAGAGTGAAGCAGAAGAAGTAGAAGAATGAGAAGGAGAAGGTGAAGTCAGGAGGGTGAATCAGAAGAAGCAGAAGAAGGAGAAGGAGAGGCTGAAGTTAGGAGTGTGAATCAGAAGAAGCAGAAGAAGGAGAAGGAGAAGTTGAAGTCAGGGGGAGTGAAGCAGAAGAAGTAGAAGAATGAGAAGGAGAAGGTGAAGTCAGGAGGGTGAAGCAGAAGAAGCAGAAGAAGGAGAAGGAGAAGGTGAAGTCTGGAGAGCGCAGCAGAAGAAGCAGAAGAAGGAGAAGGAGAAGGTGAAGTCTGGAGGGTGAAGCAGAAGAAGCAGAAGAAGGAGAAGGAGAAGGTGAAGTCTGGAGGGTGAATCAGAAGAAGTAGAAGAAGGAGAAGGAGAAGGTGAAGTCAGGAGGGTGAAGCAGAAGAAGCAGAAGAAGGAGAAGGAGAAGGTGAAGTCTGGAGGGTGAAGCAGAAGAAGCAGAAGAAGGAGAAGGAGAAGGTGAAGTCTGGAGAGCGCAGCAGAAGAAGCAGAAGAAGGAGAAGGAGTAGGTGAAGTCTGGAGGGTGAAGCAGAAGAAGCAGAAAAAGGAGAAGGAGAAGGTGAAGTCAGGAGGGTGAATCAGAAGAAGTAGAAGAAGGAGAAGGAGAAGCTGAAGTCTGGAGGGTGAATCAGAAGAAGTAGAAGAAGGAGAAGGAGAAGGTGAAGTCTGGAGGGTGAATCAGAAGAAGTAGAAGAAGGAGAAGGAGAAGGTGAAGTCTGGAGGGTGAATCAGAAGAAGCAGAAGAACGAGAAGGAGAAGGTGAAGTCTGGAGGGTGAATCAGAAGAAGCAGAAGAAGGAGAAGGAGAAGGTGAAGTCTGGAGGGTGAATCAGAAGAAGTAGAAGAAGGAGAAGGAGAAGGTGTAGTCTGGAAGTTGAATCAGAAGAAGTAGACGAAGGAGAAGGAGAAGGTGAAGTCTGGAGGGTGAATCAGAAGAAGCAGAAGAAGGAGAAGGAGAAGGTGAAGTCTGGATGGTGAAACAGAAGAAGTAGAAGAAGGAGAAGGAGAAGGTGAAGTCTGGAGGGTGAATCAGAAGAAGCAGAAGAAGGAGAAGGAGAAGTTGAAGTCTGGAGGGTGAATCAGAAGAAGCAGAAGAAGGAGAAGGAGAAGGTGAAGACTGGAGGGTGTATCAGAAGAAGGAGAAGAAGGAGAAGGAGAAGGTGAAGTCTGGAGGGAGAATCAGAAGAAGTAGAAGAAGGTGAAGGAGAATGTGAAATCTGGAGGGTGAATCGGAAGAAGCAGAAGAAGGAGAAGGTGAAGGTGAAGTCTGGAGGGTGAATCAGAAGAAGCAGAAGAAGGAGAAGGAGAAGATGAAGTCTGGAGTGTGAATCAGAAGAAGTAGAAGATGGAGAAGGAGAAGGTGAGGTCTGGAGGGTGAATCAGAAGAAGCAGAAGAAGGAGAAGGAGAAGGTGAAGTCTGGAGGGTGAATCAGAAGTTGCAGAAGAAGGAGAAGGAGAAGGTGAAGTCTGGAGGGTGAATCCGAAGGAGCAGAAGAAGGAGAAGGAGAAGGTGAAGTTAGGAGGGTGAATCAGAAGAAGCAGAAGAAGGAGAAGGAGAAGTTGAAGACTGGAGGGTGAATCAGAAGAAGTAGAAGAAGGAGAAGGAGAAGGTGAAGTCTGGAGGGTGAATCAGCAGAAGTAGAAGAAGGAGAAGGAGAAGGTGAAGTCTGGAGGGTGAATCAGAAGAAGCAGAAGAAGGAGAAGGAGAAGGTGAAGTCTGGAGGGTGAATCAGAAGAAGCAGAAGAAGGAGAAGGAGAAGGTGAAGTCTGGAGGGTGAATCAGAAGAAGCAGAAGAAGGAGAAGGAGAAGGTGAAGTCAGGAGGGTGAATCAGAAGAGACAGAAGAAGGAGAAGGAGAAGGTGAAGTTAGGAGGGTGAATCAGAAGAAGCAGAAGAAGGAGAAGGAGAAGGTGAAGTCAGAGAGGTGAAGCAGAAGAAGTAGAAGAAGGAGAAGGTGAAGGTGAAGTCAGGAGGGTGAAGCAGAAGAAGCAGAAGAAGGAGAAGGAGAAGGTGAAGTCTGGAGGGTGAAGCAGAAGAAGAGAAGAAGGAGAAGGAGAAGGTGAAGTCTGGAGGGTGAATCAGAAGAAGTAGAAGGAGGAGAAGGAGAAGGTGAAGTCAGGAGGGTGAAGCAGAAGAAGCAGAAGAAGGAGAAGGAGAAGGTGAAGTCTGGAGGGAGAAGCAGAAGAAGCAGAAGAAGGAGAAGGAGAAGGTGAAGTCTGGAGGGCGAAGCAGAAGAAGCAGAAGAAGGAGAAGGAGAAGGTGAAGACTGGAGGGTGAAGCAGAAGAAGCAGAAGAAGGAGAAGGAGAAGGTGAAGTCTGGAGTTTGAATCAGAAGAAGTAGAAGAAGGAGAAGGAGAAGGTGAAGTCAGCAGGGGGGAGCAGAAGAAGCAGAAGAAGGAGAAGGAGAAGGTGAAGTCTGGAGGGTGAAGCAGAAGAAGCAGAAGAAGGAGAAGGAGAAGGTGAAGTCTGGAGGGTGAAGCAGAAGAAGTAGAAGAAGGAGAAGGAGAAGGTGAAGTCTGGACGGTGAATCAGAAGAAGTAGAAGAAGGAGAAGGAGAAGGTGAAGTCTGGAGGGTGAATCAGAAGAAGTAGAAGAAGGAGAAGGAGAAGGTGAAGTCTGGATGGTGAATCAGAAGAAGCAGAAGAAGGAGAAGGTGAAGTCTGGAGGGAGAAGCAGAAGAAGTAGAAGAAGGAGACGGAGAAGGTGAAGTCTGGAGGGTGAATCAGAAGAAGTAGAAGAAGGAGAAGGAGAAGGTGATGTCTGGAGGGTGAATCAGAAGAAGTAGAATAAGGAGAAGGAGAAGGTGAAGTTTGGAGGGTGAATCAGAAGAAGCAGAAGAAGGAGAAGGAGAAGGTGAGGTCTGGAGGGTGAATCAGAAGAAGCAGAAGAAGGAGAAGGAGAAGGTGAAGTCTGGAGGGTGAATCAGAAGAAGCAGAAGAAGGAGAAGGAGAAGGTGAAGTCAGGAGGGTGAATCAGAAGAAGCAGAAGAAGGAGAAGGAGAGGCTGAAGTTAGGAGTGTGAATCAGAAGAAGCAGAAGAAGGAGAAGGAGAAGTTGAAGTCAGGGGGAGTGAAGCAGAAGAAGTAGAAGAATGAGAAGGAGAAGGTGAAGTCAGGAGGGTGAAGCAGAAGAAGCAGAAGAAGGAGAAGGGGAAGGTGAAGTCTGGAGAGCGCAGCAGAAGAAGCAGAAGAAGGAGAAGTAGAAGGTGAAGTCTGGAGGGTGAAGCAGAAGAAGGAGAAGAAGGAGAAGGAGAAGGTGAAGTCTGGAGGGTGAATCAGAAGAAGTAGAAGAAGGAGAAGGAGAAGGTGAAGTCAGGAGGGTGAAGCAGAAGAAGCAGAAGAAGGAGAAGGAGAAGGTGAAGTCTGGAGGGTGAAGCAGAAGAAGCAGAAGAAGGAGAAGGAGAAGGTGAAGTCTGGAGAGCGCAGCAGAAGAAGCAGAAGAAGGAGAAGGAGAAGGTGAAGTCTGGAGGGTGAAGCAGAAGAAGCAGAAAAAGGAGAAGGAGAAGGTGAAGTCAGGAGGGTGAATCAGAAGAAGTAGAAGAAGGAGAAGGAGAAGCTGAAGTCTGGAGGGTGAATCAGAAGAAGTAGAAGAAGGAGAAGGAGAAGGTGAAGTCTGGAGGGTGAATCAGAAGAAGCAGAAGAACGAGAAGGAGAAGGTGAAGTCTGGAGGGTGAATCAGAAGAAGCAGAAGAAGGAGAAGGAGAAGGTGAAGTCTGGAGGGTGAATCAGAAGAAGTAGAAGAAGGAGAAGGAGAAGGTGTAGTCTGGAAGTTGAATCAGAAGAAGTAGACGAAGGAGAAGGAGAAGGTGAAGTCTGGAGGGTGAATCAGAAGAAGCAGAAAAGGAGAAGGAGAAGGTGAAGTCTGGACGGTGAAACAGAAGAAGTAGAAGAAGGAGAAGGAGAAGGTGAAGTCTGGAGGGTGAATCAGAAGAAGCAGAAGAAGGAGAAGGAGAAGTTGAAGTCTGGAGGGTGAATCAGAAGAAGCAGAAGAAGGAGAAGGAGAAGGTGAAATCTGGAGGGTGAATCAGAAGAAGCAGAAGGAGGAAAAGGAGAAGGTGAAGTCTGGAGGGTCAATAAAAGAAGCAGAAGAAGTAGAAGGAGAAGGTGAAGTCCGGAGGGTGAATCAGAAGAAGTAGAAGAAGGAGAAGGAGAAGGTGAAGTCTGGAGGTTGAATCAGAAGAAGCAGAAGAAGGAGAAGGAGAAGGTGAAGTCAGGAGGGTGAATCAGAAGAAGCAGAAGAAGGAGAAGGAGAAAGTGAAGTCTGGAGGGTGAATCAGAAGAAGCAGAAGAAGGAGAAGGAGAAGGTGAAGACTGGAGGGTGAATCAGAAGAGGTAGAAGAAGGAGAAGGAGAAGGTGAAGTCTGGAGGGTGAATCAGAGGAAGTAGAAGAAGGAGAAGGAGAAGGCGAATCTGGAGGGTGAATCAGAAGAAGCAGAAGAAGGAGAAGGAGAAGATGAAGTCTGTAGGGTGAATCAGAAGAAGTAGAAGAAGGAGAAGGAGAAGGTGAGGTCTGGAGGGTGAATCAGAAGAAGCAGAAGAAGGAGAAGGAGAAGGTGAAGTCTGAAGGGTGAATCAGAAGAAGCAGAAGAAGGAGAAGGAGAAGGTGAAGTCTGGAGGGTGAATCAGAAGAAGCAGAAGAAGGAGAAGGAGAAGGTGAAGTCTGGAGGGTGAATCAGAAGAAGCAGAAGAAGGAGAAGGAGAAGGTGAAGTCTGGAGGGAGAAGCAGAAGAAGTAGAAGAAGGAGAAGGAGAAGGTGAAGTCTGGAGGGTGAATCAGAAGAAGTAGAAGAAGGTGAAGTCTGGAGGGTGAATCAGAAGAAGTAGAAGAACGAGAAGGAGAAGGTGAAGTCTGGAGGGTGAATCAGAAGAAGCAGAAGAAGGAGAAGGAGAAGGTGAAGTCTGGAGGGTGAATCAGAAGAAGTAGAAGAAGGAGAAGGAGAAGGTGTAGTCTGGAAGTTGAATCAGAAGAAGTAGACGAAGGAGAAGGAGAAGGTGAAGTCTGGAGTGTGAATCAGAAGAAGCAGAAGAAGGAGAAGGAGAAGGAGAAGGTGAAGTCTGGAGGGTGAATCAGAAGAAGCAGAAGAAGGAGAAGGAGAAGGTGAAGTCAGGAGGGTGAATCAGAAGAGACAGAAGAAGGAGAAGGAGAAGGTGAAGTTAGGAGGGTGAATCAGAAGAAGCAGAAGAAGGAGAAGGAGAAGGTGAAGTCAGAGAGGTGAAGCAGAAGAAGTAGAAGAAGGAGAAGGTGAAGGTGAAGTCAGGAGGGTGAAGCAGAAGAAGCAGAAGAAGGAGAAGGAGAAGGTGAAGTCTGGAGGGTGAAGCAGAAGAAGCAGAAGAAGGAGAAGGAGAAGGTGAAGTCTGGAGGGTGAAGCAGAAGAAGAGAAGAAGGAGAAGGAGAAGGTGAAGTCTGGAGGGTGAATCAGAAGAAGTAGAAGGAGGAGAAGGAGAAGGTGAAGTCAGGAGGGTGAAGCAGAAGAAGCAGAAGAAGGAGAAGGAGAAGGTGAAGTCTGGAGGGAGAAGCAGAAGAAGCAGAAGAAGGAGAAGGAGAAGGTGAAGTCTGGAGGGCGAAGCAGAAGAAGCAGAAGAAGGAGAAGGAGAAGGTGAAGTCTGGAGGGTGAAGCAGAAGAAGCAGAAGAAGGAGAAGGAGAAGGTGAAGTCTGGAGTTTGAATCAGAAGAAGTAGAAGAAGGAGAAGGAGAAGGTGAAGTCAGCAGGGGGGAGCAGAAGAAGCAGAAGAAGGAGAAGGAGAAGGTGAAGTCTGGAGGGGGAAGCAGAAGAAGCAGAAGAAGGAGAAGGAGAAGGTGAAGTCTGGAGGGTGAAGCAGAAGAAGTAGAAGAAGGAGAAGGAGAAGGTGAAGTCTGGACGGTGAATCAGAAGAAGTAGAAGAAGGAGAAGGAGAAGGTGAAGTCTGGAGGGTGAATCAGAAGAAGTAGAAGAAGGAGAAGGAGAAGGTGAAGTCTGGATGGTGAATCAGAAGAAGCAGAAGAAGGAGAAGGTGAAGTCTGGAGGGAGAAGCAGAAGAAGTAGAAGAAGGAGACGGAGAAGGTGAAGTCTGGAGGGTGAATCAGAAGAAGTAGAAGAAGGAGAAGTAGAAGGTGATGTCTGGAGGGTGAATCAGAAGAAGTAGAAGAAGGAGAAGGAGAAGGTGAAGTCTGGAGGGTGAATCAGAAGAAGCAGAAGAAGGAGAAGGAGAAGGTGAGGTCTGGAGGGTGAATCAGAAGAAGCAGAAGAAGGAGAAGGAGAAGGTGAAGTCTGGAGGGTGAATCAGAAGAAGCAGAAGAAGGAGAAGGAGAAGGTGAAGTCAGGAGGGTGAATCAGAAGAAGCAGAAGAACGAGAAGGAGAGGCTGAAGTTAGGAGTGTGAATCAGAAGAAGTAGAAGAAGGAGAAGGAGAAGGTGAAGTCTGGAGGGTGAATCAGAAGAAGCAGAAGAAGGAGAAGGAGAAGTTGAAGTCTGGAGGGTGAATCAGAAGAAGCAGAAGAAGGAGAAGGAGAAGGTGAAATCTGGAGGGTGAATCAGAAGAAGCAGAAGGAGGAAAAGGAGAAGGTGAAGTCTGGAGGGTCAATAAAAGAAGCAGAAGAAGTAGAAGGAGAAGGTGAAGTCCGGAGGGTGAATCAGAAGAAGTAGAAGGAGAAGGAGAAGGTGAAGTCTGGAGGGTGAATCAGAAGAAGCAGAAGAAGGAGAAGGAGAAGGTGAAGTCAGGAGGGTGAATCAGAAGAAGCAGAAGAAGGAGAAGGAGAAAGTGAAGTCTGGAGGGTGAATCAGAAGAAGCAGAAGAAGGAGAAGGAGAAGGTGAAGACTGGAGGGTGAATCAGAAGAGGTAGAAGAAGGAGAAGGAGAAGGTGAAGTCTGGAGGGTGAATCAGAGGAAGTAGAAGAAGGAGAAGGAGAAGGCGAATCTGGAGGGTGAATCAGAAGAAGCAGAAGAAGGAGAAGGAGAAGATGAAGTCTGTAGGGTGAATCAGAAGAAGTAGAAGAAGGAGAAGGAGAAGGTGAGGTCTGGAGGGTGAATCAGAAGAAGCAGAAGAAGGAGAAGGAGAAGGTGAAGTCTGAAGGGTGAATCAGAAGAAGCAGAAGAAGGAGAAGGAGAAGGTGAAGTCTGGAGGGTGAATCAGAAGAAGCAGAAGAAGGAGAAGGAGAAGTTGAAGTCAGGGAGAGTGAAGCAGAAGAAGTAGAAGAATGAGAAGGAGAAGGTGAAGTCAGGAGGGTGAATCAGAAGAAGCAGAAGAAGGAGAAGGAGAGGCTGAAGTTAGGAGTGTGAATCAGAAGAAGCAGAAGAAGGAGAAGGAGAAGTTGAAGTCAGGGAGAGTGAAGCAGAAGAAGTAGAAGAATGAGAAGGAGAAGGTGAAGTCTGGAGGGTGAATCAGAAGAAGCAGAAGAAGGAGAAGGAGAAGGTGAAGTCAGGAGGGTGAATCAGAAGAGACAGAAGAAGGAGAAGGAGAAGGTGAAGTTAGGAGGGTGAATCAGAAGAAGCAGAAGAAGGAGAAGGAGAAGGTGAAGTCAGAGAGGTGAAGCAGAAGAAGTAGAAGAAGGAGAAGGTGAAGGTGAAGTCAGGAGGGTGAAGCAGAAGAAGCAGAAGAAGGAGAAGGAGAAGGTGAAGTCTGGAGGGTGAAGCAGAAGAAGAGAAGAAGGAGAAGGAGAAGGTGAAGTCTGGAGGGTGAATCAGAAGAAGTAGAAGGAGGAGAAGGAGAAGGTGAAGTCAGGAGGGTGAAGCAGAAGAAGCAGAAGAAGGAGAAGGAGAAGGTGAAGTCTGGAGGGAGAAGCAGAAGAAGCAGAAGAAGGAGAAGGAGAAGGTGAAGTCTGGAGGGCGAAGCAGAAGAAGCAGAAGAAGGAGAAGGAGAAGGTGAAGACTGGAGGGTGAAGCAGAAGAAGCAGAAGAAGGAGAAGGAGAAGGTGAAGTCTGGAGTTTGAATCAGAAGAAGTAGAAGAAGGAGAAGGAGAAGGTGAAGTCAGCAGGGGGGAGCAGAAGAAGCAGAAGAAGGAGAAGGAGAAGGTGAAGTCTGGAGGGTGAAGCAGAAGAAGCAGAAGAAGGAGAAGGAGAAGGTGAAGTCTGGAGGGTGAAGCAGAAGAAGTAGAAGAAGGAGAAGGAGAAGGTGAAGTCTGGACGGTGAATCAGAAGAAGTAGAAGAAGGAGAAGGAGAAGGTGAAGTCTGGAGGGTGAATCAGAAGAAGTAGAAGAAGGAGAAGGAGAAGGTGAAGTCTGGATGGTGAATCAGAAGAAGCAGAAGAAGGAGAAGGTGAAGTCTGGAGGGAGAAGCAGAAGAAGTAGAAGAAGGAGACGGAGAAGGTGAAGTCTGGAGGGTGAATCAGAAGAAGTAGAAGAAGGAGAAGGAGAAGGTGATGTCTGGAGGGTGAATCAGAAGAAGTAGAATAAGGAGAAGGAGAAGGTGAAGTTTGGAGGGTGAATCAGAAGAAGCAGAAGAAGGAGAAGGAGAAGGTGAAGTCTGGAGGGTGAATCAGAAGAAGCAGAAGAAGGAGAAGGAGAAGGTGAAGTCAGGAGGGTGAATCAGAAGAAGCAGAAGAAGGAGAAGGAGAGGCTGAAGTTAGGAGTGTGAATCAGAAGAAGCAGAAGAAGGAGAAGGAGAAGTTGAAGTCAGGGGGAGTGAAGCAGAAGAAGTAGAAGAATGAGAAGGAGAAGGTGAAGTCAGGAGGGTGAAGCAGAAGAAGCAGAAGAAGGAGAAGGGGAAGGTGAAGTCTGGAGAGCGCAGCAGAAGAAGCAGAAGAAGGAGAAGTAGAAGGTGAAGTCTGGAGGGTGAAGCAGAAGAAGGAGAAGAAGGAGAAGGAGAAGGTGAAGTCTGGAGGGTGAATCAGAAGAAGTAGAAGAAGGAGAAGGAGAAGGTGAAGTCAGGAGGGTGAAGCAGAAGAAGCAGAAGAAGGAGAAGGAGAAGGTGAAGTCTGGAGGGTGAAGCAGAAGAAGCAGAAGAAGGAGAAGGAGAAGGTGAAGTCTGGAGAGCGCAGCAGAAGAAGCAGAAGAAGGAGAAGGAGAAGGTGAAGTCTGGAGGGTGAAGCAGAAGAAGCAGAAAAAGGAGAAGGAGAAGGTGAAGTCAGGAGGGTGAATCAGAAGAAGTAGAAGAAGGAGAAGGAGAAGCTGAAGTCTGGAGGGTGAATCAGAAGAAGTAGAAGAAGGAGAAGGAGAAGGTGAAGTCTGGAGGGTGAATCAGAAGAAGCAGAAGAACGAGAAGGAGAAGGTGAAGTCTGGAGGGTGAATCAGAAGAAGCAGAAGAAGGAGAAGGAGAAGGTGAAGTCTGGAGGGTGAATCAGAAGAAGTAGAAGAAGGAGAAGGAGAAGGTGTAGTCTGGAAGTTGAATCAGAAGAAGTAGACGAAGGAGAAGGAGAAGGTGAAGTCTGGAGGGTGAATCAGAAGAAGCAGAAAAGGAGAAGGAGAAGGTGAAGTCTGGACGGTGAAACAGAAGAAGTAGAAGAAGGAGAAGGAGAAGGTGAAGTCTGGAGGGTGAATCAGAAGAAGCAGAAGAAGGAGAAGGAGAAGTTGAAGTCTGGAGGGTGAATCAGAAGAAGCAGAAGAAGGAGAAGGAGAAGGTGAAATCTGGAGGGTGAATCAGAAGAAGCAGAAGGAGGAAAAGGAGAAGGTGAAGTCTGGAGGGTCAATAAAAGAAGCAGAAGAAGTAGAAGGAGAAGGTGAAATCTGGAGGGTGAATCAGAAGAAGCAGAAGAAGGAGAAGGAGAAGGTGAAGTCAGGAGGGTGAATCAGAAGAAGCAGAAGAAGGAGAAGGAGAGGCTGAAGTTAGGAGTGTGAATCAGAAGAAGCAGAAGAAGGAGAAGGAGAAGTTGAAGTCAGGGGGAGTGAAGCAGAAGAAGTAGAAGAATGAGAAGGAGAAGGTGAAGTCAGGAGGGTGAAGCAGAAGAAGCAGAAGAAGGAGAAGGGGAAGGTGAAGTCTGGAGAGCGCAGCAGAAGAAGCAGAAGAAGGAGAAGTAGAAGGTGAAGTCTGGAGGGTGAAGCAGAAGAAGGAGAAGAAGGAGAAGGAGAAGGTGAAGTCTGGAGGGTGAATCAGAAGAAGTAGAAGAAGGAGAAGGAGAAGGTGAAGTCAGGAGGGTGAAGCAGAAGAAGCAGAAGAAGGAGAAGGAGAAGGTGAAGTCTGGAGGGTGAAGCAGAAGAAGCAGAAGAAGGAGAAGGAGAAGGTGAAGTCTGGAGAGCGCAGCAGAAGAAGCAGAAGAAGGAGAAGGAGAAGGTGAAGTCTGGAGGGTGAAGCAGAAGAAGCAGAAAAAGGAGAAGGAGAAGGTGAAGTCAGGAGGGTGAATCAGAAGAAGTAGAAGAAGGAGAAGGAGAAGCTGAAGTCTGGAGGGTGAATCAGAAGAAGTAGAAGAAGGAGAAGGAGAAGGTGAAGTCTGGAGGGTGAATCAGAAGAAGCAGAAGAACGAGAAGGAGAAGGTGAAGTCTGGAGGGTGAATCAGAAGAAGCAGAAGAAGGAGAAGGAGAAGGTGAAGTCTGGAGGGTGAATCAGAAGAAGTAGAAGAAGGAGAAGGAGAAGGTGTAGTCTGGAAGTTGAATCAGAAGAAGTAGACGAAGGAGAAGGAGAAGGTGAAGTCTGGAGGGTGAATCAGAAGAAGCAGAAAAGGAGAAGGAGAAGGTGAAGTCTGGACGGTGAAACAGAAGAAGTAGAAGAAGGAGAAGGAGAAGGTGAAGTCTGGAGGGTGAATCAGAAGAAGCAGAAGAAGGAGAAGGAGAAGTTGAAGTCTGGAGGGTGAATCAGAAGAAGCAGAAGAAGGAGAAGGAGAAGGTGAAATCTGGAGGGTGAATCAGAAGAAGCAGAAGGAGGAAAAGGAGAAGGTGAAGTCTGGAGGGTCAATAAAAGAAGCAGAAGAAGTAGAAGGAGAAGGTGAAGTCCGGAGGGTGAATCAGAAGAAGTAGAAGAAGGAGAAGGAGAAGGTGAAGTCTGGAGGTTGAATCAGAAGAAGCAGAAGAAGGAGAAGGAGAAGGTGAAGTCAGGAGGGTGAATCAGAAGAAGCAGAAGAAGGAGAAGGAGAAAGTGAAGTCTGGAGGGTGAATCAGAAGAAGCAGAAGAAGGAGAAGGAGAAGGTGAAGACTGGAGGGTGAATCAGAAGAGGTAGAAGAAGGAGAAGGAGAAGGTGAAGTCTGGAGGGTGAATCAGAGGAAGTAGAAGAAGGAGAAGGAGAAGGCGAATCTGGAGGGTGAATCAGAAGAAGCAGAAGAAGGAGAAGGAGAAGATGAAGTCTGTAGGGTGAATCAGAAGAAGTAGAAGAAGGAGAAGGAGAAGGTGAGGTCTGGAGGGTGAATCAGAAGAAGCAGAAGAAGGAGAAGGAGAAGGTGAAGTCTGAAGGGTGAATCAGAAGAAGCAGAAGAAGGAGAAGGAGAAGGTGAAGTCTGGAGGGTGAATCAGAAGAAGCAGAAGAAGGAGAAGGAGAAGGTGAAGTCTGGAGGGTGAATCAGAAGAAGCAGAAGAAGGAGAAGGAGAAGGTGAAGTCTGGAGGGAGAAGCAGAAGAAGTAGAAGAAGGAGAAGGAGAAGGTGAAGTCTGGAGGGTGAATCAGAAGAAGTAGAAGAAGGTGAAGTCTGGAGGGTGAATCAGAAGAAGTAGAAGAACGAGAAGGAGAAGGTGAAGTCTGGAGGGTGAATCAGAAGAAGCAGAAGAAGGAGAAGGAGAAGGTGAAGTCTGGAGGGTGAATCAGAAGAAGTAGAAGAAGGAGAAGGAGAAGGTGTAGTCTGGAAGTTGAATCAGAAGAAGTAGACGAAGGAGAAGGAGAAGGTGAAGTCTGGAGTGTGAATCAGAAGAAGCAGAAGAAGGAGAAGGAGAAGGAGAAGGTGAAGTCTGGAGGGTGAATCAGAAGAAGCAGAAGAAGGAGAAGGAGAAGGTGAAGTCAGGAGGGTGAATCAGAAGAGACAGAAGAAGGAGAAGGAGAAGGTGAAGTTAGGAGGGTGAATCAGAAGAAGCAGAAGAAGGAGAAGGAGAAGGTGAAGTCAGAGAGGTGAAGCAGAAGAAGTAGAAGAAGGAGAAGGTGAAGGTGAAGTCAGGAGGGTGAAGCAGAAGAAGCAGAAGAAGGAGAAGGAGAAGGTGAAGTCTGGAGGGTGAAGCAGAAGAAGCAGAAGAAGGAGAAGGAGAAGGTGAAGTCTGGAGGGTGAAGCAGAAGAAGAGAAGAAGGAGAAGGAGAAGGTGAAGTCTGGAGGGTGAATCAGAAGAAGTAGAAGGAGGAGAAGGAGAAGGTGAAGTCAGGAGGGTGAAGCAGAAGAAGCAGAAGAAGGAGAAGGAGAAGGTGAAGTCTGGAGGGAGAAGCAGAAGAAGCAGAAGAAGGAGAAGGAGAAGGTGAAGTCTGGAGGGCGAAGCAGAAGAAGCAGAAGAAGGAGAAGGAGAAGGTGAAGTCTGGAGGGTGAAGCAGAAGAAGCAGAAGAAGGAGAAGGAGAAGGTGAAGTCTGGAGTTTGAATCAGAAGAAGTAGAAGAAGGAGAAGGAGAAGGTGAAGTCAGCAGGGGGGAGCAGAAGAAGCAGAAGAAGGAGAAGGAGAAGGTGAAGTCTGGAGGGGGAAGCAGAAGAAGCAGAAGAAGGAGAAGGAGAAGGTGAAGTCTGGAGGGTGAAGCAGAAGAAGTAGAAGAAGGAGAAGGAGAAGGTGAAGTCTGGACGGTGAATCAGAAGAGGTAGAAGAAGGAGAAGGAGAAGGTGAAGTCTGGAGGGTGAATCAGAAGAAGTAGAAGAAGGAGAAGGAGAAGGTGAAGTCTGGATGGTGAATCAGAAGAAGCAGAAGAAGGAGAAGGTGAAGTCTGGAGGGAGAAGCAGAAGAAGTAGAAGAAGGAGACGGAGAAGGTGAAGTCTGGAGGGTGAATCAGAAGAAGTAGAAGAAGGAGAAGTAGAAGGTGATGTCTGGAGGGTGAATCAGAAGAAGTAGAAGAAGGAGAAGGAGAAGGTGAAGTCTGGAGGGTGAATCAGAAGAAGCAGAAGAAGGAGAAGGAGAAGGTGAGGTCTGGAGGGTGAATCAGAAGAAGCAGAAGAAGGAGAAGGAGAAGGTGAAGTCTGGAGGGTGAATCAGAAGAAGCAGAAGAAGGAGAAGGAGAAGGTGAAGTCAGGAGGGTGAATCAGAAGAAGCAGAAGAACGAGAAGGAGAGGCTGAAGTTAGGAGTGTGAATCAGAAGAAGTAGAAGAAGGAGAAGGAGAAGGTGAAGTCTGGAGGGTGAATCAGAAGAAGCAGAAGAAGGAGAAGGAGAAGTTGAAGTCTGGAGGGTGAATCAGAAGAAGCAGAAGAAGGAGAAGGAGAAGGTGAAATCTGGAGGGTGAATCAGAAGAAGCAGAAGGAGGAAAAGGAGAAGGTGAAGTCTGGAGGGTCAATAAAAGAAGCAGAAGAAGTAGAAGGAGAAGGTGAAGTCCGGAGGGTGAATCAGAAGAAGTAGAAGGAGAAGGAGAAGGTGAAGTCTGGAGGGTGAATCAGAAGAAGCAGAAGAAGGAGAAGGAGAAGGTGAAGTCAGGAGGGTGAATCAGAAGAAGCAGAAGAAGGAGAAGGAGAAAGTGAAGTCTGGAGGGTGAATCAGAAGAAGCAGAAGAAGGAGAAGGAGAAGGTGAAGACTGGAGGGTGAATCAGAAGAGGTAGAAGAAGGAGAAGGAGAAGGTGAAGTCTGGAGGGTGAATCAGAGGAAGTAGAAGAAGGAGAAGGAGAAGGCGAATCTGGAGGGTGAATCAGAAGAAGCAGAAGAAGGAGAAGGAGAAGATGAAGTCTGTAGGGTGAATCAGAAGAAGTAGAAGAAGGAGAAGGAGAAGGTGAGGTCTGGAGGGTGAATCAGAAGAAGCAGAAGAAGGAGAAGGAGAAGGTGAAGTCTGAAGGGTGAATCAGAAGAAGCAGAAGAAGGAGAAGGAGAAGGTGAAGTCTGGAGGGTGAATCAGAAGAAGCAGAAGAAGGAGAAGGAGAAGGTGAAGTCTGGAGGGTGAATCAGAAGAAGCAGAAGAAGGAGAAGGAGAAGGTGAAGTCTGGAGGGAGAAGCAGAAGAAGTAGAAGAAGGAGAAGGAGAAGGTGAAGTCTGGAGGGTGAATCAGAAGAAGTAGAAGAAGGAGAAGGAGAAGGTGAAGTCTGGAGGGTGAATCAGAAGAAGTAGAAGAACGAGAAGGAGAAGGTGAAGTCTGGAGGGTGAATCAGAAGAAGCAGAAGAAGGAGAAGGAGAAGGTGAAGTCTGGAGGGTGAATCAGAAGAAGTAGAAGAAGGAGAAGGAGAAGGTGTAGTCTGGAAGTTGAATCAGAAGAAGTAGACGAAGGAGAAGGAGAAGGTGAAGTCTGGAGTGTGAATCAGAAGAAGCAGAAGAAGGAGAAGGAGAAGGAGAAGGTGAAGTCTGGAGGGTGAATCAGAAGAAGCAGAAGAAGGAGAAGGAGAAGGTGAAGTCAGGAGGGTGAATCAGAAGAGACAGAAGAAGGAGAAGGAGAAGGTGAAGTTAGGAGGGTGAATCAGAAGAAGCAGAAGAAGGAGAAGGAGAAGGTGAAGTCAGAGAGGTGAAGCAGAAGAAGTAGAAGAAGGAGAAGGTGAAGGTGAAGTCAGGAGGGTGAAGCAGAAGAAGCAGAAGAAGGAGAAGGAGAAGGTGAAGTCTGGAGGGTGAAGCAGAAGAAGCAGAAGAAGGAGAAGGAGAAGGTGAAGTCTGGAGGGTGAAGCAGAAGAAGAGAAGAAGGAGAAGGAGAAGGTGAAGTCTGGAGGGTGAATCAGAAGAAGTAGAAGGAGGAGAAGGAGAAGGTGAAGTCAGGAGGGTGAAGCAGAAGAAGCAGAAGAAGGAGAAGGAGAAGGTGAAGTCTGGAGGGAGAAGCAGAAGAAGCAGAAGAAGGAGAAGGAGAAGGTGAAGTCTGGAGGGCGAAGCAGAAGAAGCAGAAGAAGGAGAAGGAGAAGGTGAAGTCTGGAGGGTGAAGCAGAAGAAGCAGAAGAAGGAGAAGGAGAAGGTGAAGTCTGGAGTTTGAATCAGAAGAAGTAGAAGAAGGAGAAGGAGAAGGTGAAGTCAGCAAGGGGGAGCAGAAGAAGCAGAAGAAGGAGAAGGAGAAGGTGAAGTCTGGAGGGTGAAGCAGAAGAAGCAGAAGAAGGAGAAGGAGAAGGTGAAGTCTGGAGGGTGAAGCAGAAGAAGTAGAAGAAGGAGAAGAAGAAGGTGAAGTCTGGACGGTGAATCAGAAGAAGTAGAAGAAGGAGAAGGAGAAGGTGAAGTCTGGAGGGTGAATCAGAAGAAGTATAAGAAGGAGAAGGAGAAGGTGAAGTCTGGATGGTGAATCAGAAGAAGCAGAAGAAGGAGAAGGTGAAGTCTGGAGGGAGAAGCAGAAGAAGTAGAAGAAGGAGACGGAGAAGGTGAAGTCTGGAGGGTGAATCAGAAGAAGTAGAAGAAGGAGAAGGAGAAGGTGATGTCTGGAGGGTGAATCAGAAGAAGTAGAAGAAGGAGAAGGAGAAGGTGAAGTCTGGAGGGTGAATCAGAAGAAGCAGAAGAAGTGAAGGAGAAGGTGAGGTCTGGAGGGTGAATCAGAAGAAGCAGAAGAAGGAGAAGGAGAAGGTGAAGTCTGGAGGGTGAATCAGAAGAAGCAGAAGAAGGAGAAGGAGAAGGTGAAGTCAGGAGGGTGAATCAGAAGAAGCAGAAGAAGGAGAAGGAGAGGCTGAAGTTAGGAGTGTGAATCAGAAGAAGCAGAAGAAGGAGAAGGAGAAGTTGAAGTCAGGGGGAGTGAAGCAGAAGAAGTAGAAGAATGAGAAGGAGAAGGTGAAGTCTGGAGGGTGAATCAGAAGAAGTAGAAGAAGGAGAAGGAGAAGGTGAAGTCAGGAGGGTGAAGCAGAAGAAGCAGAAGAAGGAGAAGGAGAAGGTGAAGTCTGGAGGGTGAAGCAGAAGAAGCAGAAGAAGGAGAAGGAGAAGGTGAAGTCTGGAGAGCGCAGCAGAAGAAGCAGAAGAAGGAGAAGGAGAAGGTGAAGTCTGGAGGGTGAAGCAGAAGAAGCAGAAAAAGGAGAAGGAGAAGGTGAAGTCAGGAGGGTGAATCAGAAGAAGTAGAAGAAGGAGAAGGAGAAGCTGAAGTCTGGAGGGTGAATCAGAAGAAGTAGAAGAAGGAGAAGGAGAAGGTGAAGTCTGGAGGGTGAATCAGAAGAAGTAGAAGAAGGAGAAGGAGAAGGTGAAGTCTGGAGGGTGAATCAGAAGAAGCAGAAGAACGAGAAGGAGAAGGTGAAGTCTGGAGGGTGAATCAGAAGAAGCAAAAGAAGGAGAAGGAGAAGGTGAAGTCTGGAGGGTGAATCAGAAGAAGTAGAAGAAGGAGAAGGAGAAGGTGTAGTCTGGAAGTTGAATCAGAAGAAGTAGACGAAGGAGAAGGAGAAGGTGAAGTCTGGAGGGTGAATCAGAAGAAGCAGAAGAAGGAGAAGGAGAAGGTGAAGTCTGGACGGTGAAACAGAAGAAGTAGAAGAAGGAGAAGGAGAAGGTGAAGTCTGGAGGGTGAATCAGAAGAAGCAGAAGAAGGAGAAGGAGAAGTTGAAGTCTGGAGGGTGAATCAGAAGAAGCAGAAGAAGGAGAAGGAGAAGGTGAAATCTGGAGGGTGAATCAGAAGAAGCAGAAGGAGGAAAAGGAGAAGGTGAAGTCTGGAGGGTCAATAAAAGAAGCAGAAGAAGTAGAAGGAGAAGGTGAAGTCCGGAGGGTGAATCAGAAGAAGTAGAAGAAGGAGAAGGAGAAGGTGAAGTCTGGAGGGTGAATCAGAAGAAGCAGAAGAAGGAGAAGGAGAAGGTGAAGTCAGGAGGGTGAATCAGAAGAAGCAGAAGAAGGAGAAGGAGAAAGTGAAGTCTGGAGGGTGAATCAGAAGAAGCAGAAGAAGGAGAAGGAGAAGGTGAAGACTGGAGGGTGAATCAGAAGAGGTAGAAGAAGGAGAAGGAGAAGGTGAAGTCTGGAGGGTGAATCAGAGGAAGTAGAAGAAGGAGAAGGAGAAGGCGAATCTGGAGGGTGAATCAGAAGAAGCAGAAGAAGGAGAAGGAGAAGATGAAGTCTGTAGGGTGGATCAGAAGAAGTAGAAGAAGGAGAAGGAGAAGGTGAGGTCTGGAGGGTGAATCAGAAGAAGCAGAAGAAGGAGAAGGAGAAGGTGAAGTCTGAAGGATGAATCAGAAGAAGCAGAAGAAGGAGAAGGAGAAGGTGAAGTCTGGAGGGTGAATCAGAAGAAGCAGAAGAAGGAGAAGGAGAAGGTGAAGTCTGGAGGGTGAATCAGAAGAAGCAGAAGAAGGAGAAGGAGAAGGTGAAGTCTGGAGGGAGAAGCAGAAGAAGTAGAAGAAGGAGAAGGAGAAGGTGAAGTCTGGAGGGTGAATCAGAAGAAGTAGAAGAAGGAGAAGGAGAAGGTGAAGTCTGGAGGGTGAATCAGAAGAAGTAGAAGAACGAGAAGGAGAAGGTGAAGTCTGGAGGGTGAATCAGAAGAAGCAGAAGAAGGAGAAGGAGAAGGTGAAGTCTGGAGGGTGAATCAGAAGAAGCAGAAGAAGGAGAAGGAGAAGGTGTAGTCTGGAAGTTGAATCAGAAGAAGTAGACGAAGGAGAAGGAGAAGGTGAAGTCTGGAGTGTGAATCAGAAGAAGCAGAAGAAGGAGAAGGAGAAGGTGAAGTCTGGACGGTGAAACAGAAGAAGTAGAAGAAGGAGAAGGAGAAGGTGAAGTCTGGAGGGTGAATCAGAAGAAGCAGAAGAAGGAGAAGGAGAAGGTGAAGTCTGGAGGGTGAATCAGAAGAAGCAGAAGAAGGAGAAGGAGAAGGTGAAATCTGGAGGGTGAATCAGAAGAAGCAGAAGGAGGAAAAGGAGAAGGTGAAGTCTGGAGGGTCAATCAGAAGAAGCAGAAGAAGTAGAAGGAGAAGGTGAAGTCTGGAGGGTGAATCAGAAGAAGTAGAAGAAGGAGAAGGAGAAGGTGAAGTCTGGAGGGTGAATCAGAAGAAGCAGAAGAAGGAGAAGGAGAAGGTGAAGTCCGGAGGGTGAATCAGAAGAAGCAGAAGAAGTAGAAGGAGAAAGTGAAGTCTGGAGGCTGAATCAGAAGAAGCAGAAGAAGGAGAAGGAGAAGGTGAAGACTGGAGGGTGAATCAGAAGAGGTAGAAGAAGGAGAAGGAGAAGGTGAAGTCTGGAGGGTGAATCAGAGGAAGTAGAAGAAGGAGAAGGAGAAGGCGAAGTCTGGAGGGTGAATCAGAAGAAGCAGAAGAAGGAGAAGGAGAAGGTGAAGTCTGGAGGGTGAATCAGAAGAAGCAGAAGAAGGAGAAGGAGAAGATGAAGTCTGTAGGGTGAATCAGAAGAAGTAGAAGAAGGAGAAGGAGAAGGTGTGGTCTGGAGGGTGAATCAGAAGAAGCAGAAGAAGGAGAAGGAGAAGGTGAAGTCTGAAGGGTGAATCAGAAGAAGCAGAAGAAGGAGAAGGAGAAGGTGAAGTCTGGAGGGTGAATCAGAAGAAGCAGAAGAAGGAGAAGGAAAAGGTGAAGTCTGGAGGGTGAATCAGAAGAAGCAGAAGAAGGAGAAGGAGAAGGTGAAGTCTGGAGGGTGAATCAGAAGAAGTAGAAGAAGGAGAAGGAGAAGGTGAAGTCTGGAGGGTGAATCAGAAGAAGTAGAAGAAGGAGAAGGAGAAGGTGAAGTCTGGAGGGTGAATCAGAAGAAGTAGAAGAAGGAGAAGGAGAAGGTGAAGTCTGGAGGGTGAATCAGAAGAAGTAGAAGAAGGAGAAGGAGAAGGTGAAGTCTGGAGGGTGAATCAGAAGAAGCAGAAGAAGGAGAAGGAGAAGGTGAAGTCTGGAGGGTGAAGCAGAAGAAGCAGAAGAAGGAGAAGGAGAAGGTGAAGTCTGGAGGGCGAAGCAGAAGAAGCAGAAGAAGGAGAAGGAGAAGGTGAAGTCTGGAGGGTGAAGCAGAAGAAGCAGAAGAAGGAGAAGGAGAAGGTGAAGTCTGGAGGGTTAATCAGAAGAAGCAGAAGAAGGAGAAGGAGAAGGTGAAGTCTGGAGGGTGAATCAGAAGAAGCAGAAGAAGGAGAAGGAGAAGGTGAAGTCTGGAGGGTGAATCAGAAGAAGCAGAAGGAGGAGAAGGAGAAGGTGAAGTCTGGAGGGTGAACCAGAAGAAGCAGAAGAAGGAGAAGGGGAAGGTGAAGTCTGGAGGGTGAATCAGAAGAAGCAGAATAAGGAGAAGGAGAAGGTGAAGTCTGGAGGGTGAATCAGAAGAAGTAGAAGAACGAGAAGGAGAAGGTGAAGTCTGGAGGGTGAATCAGAAGAAGCAGAAGAAGGAGAAGGAGAAGGTGAAGTCTGGAGGGCGAATCAGAAGAAGTAGAAGAAGGAGAAGGAGAAGGTGTAGTCTGGAAGTTGAATCAGAAGAAGTAGACGAAGGAGAAGGAGAAGGTGAAGTCTGGAGTGTGAATCAGAAGAAGCAGAAGAAGGAGAAGGAGAAGGTGAAGTCTGGACGGTGAAACAGAAGAAGTAGAAGAAGGAGAAGGAGAAGGTGAAGTCTGGAGGGTGAATCAGAAGAAGTAGAAGAAGGAGAAGGAGAAGGTGTAGTCTGGAGGGTGAATCAGAAGAAGCAGAAGGAGGAAAAGGAGAAGGTGAAGTCTGGAGGGTGAATCAGAAGAAGCAGAAGAAGTAGAAGGAGAAGGTGAAGTCTGGAGGGTGAATCAGAAGAAGTAGAAGAAGGAGAAGGAGAAGGTGAAGTCTGGAGGGTGAATCAGAAGAAGCAGAAGAAGGAGAAGGAGAAGGTGAAGTCCGGAGGGTGAATCAGAAGAAGCAGAAGAAGTAGAAGGAGAAAGTGACGTCTGGAGGCTGAATCAGAAGAAGCAGAAGAAGGAGAAGGAGAAGGTGAAGACTGGAGGGTGAATCAGAAGAGGTAGAAGAAGGAGAAGGAGAAGGTGAAGTCTGGAGGGTGAATCAGAAGAAGCAGAAGAAGGAGAAGGAGAAGGTGAAGTCTGGAGGGTGAATCAGAAGAAGCAGAAGAAGGAGAAGGAGAAGGTGAAGTCTGGAGGGTGAATCAGAAGAAGTAGAAGAAGGAGAAGGAGAAGGTGAAGTCTGGAGGGTGAATCAGAAGAAGTAGAAGAAGGAGAAGGAGAAGGTGAAGTCTGGAGGGTGAATCAGAAGAAGTAGAAGAAGGAGAAGGAGAAGGTGAAGTCTGGAGGGTGAATCAGAAGAAGTAGAAGAAGGAGAAGGAGAAGGTGAAGTCTGGAGGGTGAATCAGAAGAAGCAGAAGAAGGAGAAGGAGAAGGTGAAGTCTGGAGGGTGAAGCAGAAGAAGCAGAAGAAGGAGAAGGAGAAGGTGAAGTCTGGAGGGCGAAGCAGAAGAAGCAGAAGAAGGAGAAGGAGAAGGTGAAGTCTGGAGGGTGAAGCAGAAGAAGCAGAAGAAGGAGAAGGAGAAGGTGAAGTCTGGAGGGTTAATCAGAAGAAGCAGAAGAAGGAGAAGGAGAAGGTGAAGTCTGGAGGGTGAATCAGAAGAAGCAGAAGAAGGAGAAGGAGAAGGTGAAGTCTGGAGGGTGAATCAGAAGAAGCAGAAGGAGGAGAAGGAGAAGGTGAAGTCTGGAGGGGGAACCAGAAGAAGCAGAAGAAGGAGAAGGAGAAGGTGAAGTCTGGAGGGTGAATCAGAAGAAGCAGAATAAGGAGAAGGAGAAGGTGAAGTCTGGAGGGTGAATCAGAAGAAGCAGAAGAAGGAGAAGGAGAAGGTGAAGTCTGGAGGGTGAATCAGAAGAAGTAGAAGAAGGAGAAGGAGAAGGTGAAGTCTGGAGGGTGAATCAGAAGAAGCAGAAGGAGGAGAAGGAGAAGGTGAAGTCTGGAGGGTGAACCAGAAGAAGCAGAAGAAGGAGAAGGAGAAGGTGAAGTCTGGAGGGTGAATCAGAAGAAGCAGAATAAGGAGAAGGAGAAGGTGAAGTCTGGAGGGTGAATCAGAAGAAGCAGAATAAGGAGAAGGAGAAGGTGAAGTCTGGAGGGTGAATCAGAAGAAGCAGAAGAAGGAGAAGGAGAAGGTGAAGTCTGGAGGGTGAATCAGAAGAAGTAGAAGAAGGAGAAGGAGAAGGTGAAGTCTGGAGGTTGAATCAGAAGAAGCAGAAGAAGGAGAAGTAGAAGGTGAAGTCTGGAGGGTGAATCAGAAGAAGCAGAATAAGGAGAAGGAGAAGGTGAAGTCTGGAGGGTGAATCAGAAGAAGCAGAAGAAGGAGAAGGAGAAGGTGAAGTCTGGAGGGTGAATCAGAAGAAGTAGAAGAAGGAGAAGGAGAAGGTGAAGTCTGGAGGGTGAAGCAGAAGAAGGAGAAGGAGAAGGTGAAGTCAGGAGGGTGAATCAGAAGAAGTAGAAGAAGGAGAAGGAGAAGGTGAAGTCAGGAGGGTGAATCAGAAGAAGCAGAAGAAGGAGAAGAAGAAGGTGAAGTCTGGAGGGTGAATCAGAAGAATCAGAAGAAGGAGAAGGAGAAGGTGAGGTCTGGAGGGTGAATCAGAAGAAGCAGAAGAAAGAGAAGGAGAAGGTGAAGTCTGGAGGGTGAAGCAGAAGAAGCAGAAGAAGGAGAAGGAGAAGGTGAAGACTGGAGGGTGAATCAGAAGAAGCAGAAGAAGGAGAAGGAGAAGGTGAAGTCTGGAGGGTGAATCAGAAGAAGTAGAAGAAGGAGAAGGAGAAGGTGAAGTCTGGAGGGTGAATCAGAAGAAGCAGAAGAAGGAGAAGGTGAAGGTGAAGTCTGGAGGGTGAATCAGAAGAAGTAGAAGAAGGAGAAGGAGAAGGTGAGGTCTGGAGGGTGAATCAGAAGAAGCAGAAGAAGTAGAAGGAGAAGGTGAAGTCTGGAGGTTGAATCAGAAGAAGCAGAAGAAGGAGAAGGAGAAGGTGAAGTCTGGAGGGTGAATCAGAAGAAGTAGAAGAAGGAGAAGGAGAAGATGAAGTCTGGAGGGTGAATCAGAAGAAGCAGATGAAGGAGAAGGAGAAGGTGAAGTCTGAAGGGTGAATCAGAAGAAGCAGAAGAAGGAGAAGGAGAAGGTGAAGTCTGGAGGGTGAATCAGAAGAAGCAGAAGAAGGAGAAGGAGAAGGTGAAGTCTGGAGGGTGAATCAGAAGAAGCAGAAGAAGGAGAAGGAGAAGGTGAAGTCTGGAGGGTGAATCAGAAGAAGTAGAAGAAGGAGAAGGAGAAGGTGAAGTCTGGAGGGTGAATCAGAAGAAGTAGAAGAAGGAGAAGGAGAAGGTGAAGTCTGGAGGGTGAATCAGAAGAAGTAGAAGAAGGAGAAGGAGAAGGTGAAGTCTGGAGGGTGAATCAGAAGAAGTAGAAGAAGGAGAAGGAGAAGGTGAAGTCTGGAGGGTGAATCAGAAGAAGCAGAAGAAGGAGAAGGAGAAGGTGAAGTCTGGAGGGTGAAGCAGAAGAAGCAGAAGAAGGAGAAGGAGAAGGTGAAGTCTGGAGGGCGAAGCAGAAGAAGCAGAAGAAGGAGAAGGAGAAGGTGAAGTCTGGAGGGTGAAGCAGAAGAAGCAGAAGAAGGAGAAGGAGAAGGTGAAGTCTGGAGGGTTAATCAGAAGAAGCAGAAGAAGGAGAAGGAGAAGGTGAAGTCTGGAGGGTGAATCAGAAGAAGCAGAAGAAGGAGAAGGAGAAGGTGAAGTCTGGAGGGTGAATCAGAAGAAGCAGAAGGAGGAGAAGGAGAAGGTGAAGTCTGGAGGGGGAACCAGAAGAAGCAGAAGAAGGAGAAGGAGAAGGTGAAGTCTGGAGGGTGAATCAGAAGAAGCAGAATAAGGAGAAGGAGAAGGTGAAGTCTGGAGGGTGAATCAGAAGAAGCAGAAGAAGGAGAAGGAGAAGGTGAAGTCTGGAGGGTGAATCAGAAGAAGTAGAAGAAGGAGAAGGAGAAGGTGAAGTCTGGAGGGTGAATCAGAAGAAGCAGAAGGAGGAGAAGGAGAAGGTGAAGTCTGGAGGGTGAACCAGAAGAAGCAGAAGAAGGAGAAGGAGAAGGTGAAGTCTGGAGGGTGAATCAGAAGAAGCAGAATAAGGAGAAGGAGAAGGTGAAGTCTGGAGGGTGAATCAGAAGAAGCAGAATAAGGAGAAGGAGAAGGTGAAGTCTGGAGGGTGAATCAGAAGAAGCAGAAGAAGGAGAAGGAGAAGGTGAAGTCTGGAGGGTGAATCAGAAGAAGTAGAAGAAGGAGAAGGAGAAGGTGAAGTCTGGAGGTTGAATCAGAAGAAGCAGAAGAAGGAGAAGTAGAAGGTGAAGTCTGGAGGGTGAATCAGAAGAAGCAGAATAAGGAGAAGGAGAAGGTGAAGTCTGGAGGGTGAATCAGAAGAAGCAGAAGAAGGAGAAGGAGAAGGTGAAGTCTGGAGGGTGAATCAGAAGAAGTAGAAGAAGGAGAAGGAGAAGGTGAAGTCTGGAGGGTGAAGCAGAAGAAGGAGAAGGAGAAGGTGAAGTCAGGAGGGTGAATCAGAAGAAGTAGAAGAAGGAGAAGGAGAAGGTGAAGTCAGGAGGGTGAATCAGAAGAAGCAGAAGAAGGAGAAGAAGAAGGTGAAGTCTGGAGGGTGAATCAGAAGAATCAGAAGAAGGAGAAGGAGAAGGTGAGGTCTGGAGGGTGAATCAGAAGAAGCAGAAGAAAGAGAAGGAGAAGGTGAAGTCTGGAGGGTGAAGCAGAAGAAGCAGAAGAAGGAGAAGGAGAAGGTGAAGACTGGAGGGTGAATCAGAAGAAGCAGAAGAAGGAGAAGGAGAAGGTGAAGTCTGGAGGGTGAATCAGAAGAAGTAGAAGAAGGAGAAGGAGAAGGTGAAGTCTGGAGGGTGAATCAGAAGAAGCAGAAGAAGGAGAAGGTGAAGGTGAAGTCTGGAGGGTGAATCAGAAGAAGTAGAAGAAGGAGAAGGAGAAGGTGAGGTCTGGAGGGTGAATCAGAAGAAGCAGAAGAAGTAGAAGGAGAAGGTGAAGTCTGGAGGTTGAATCAGAAGAAGCAGAAGAAGGAGAAGGAGAAGGTGAAGTCTGGAGGGTGAATCAGAAGAAGTAGAAGAAGGAGAAGGAGAAGATGAAGTCTGGAGGGTGAATCAGAAGAAGCAGATGAAGGAGAAGGAGAAGGTGAAGTCTGAAGGGTGAATCAGAAGAAGCAGAAGAAGGAGAAGGAGAAGGTGAAGTCTGGAGGGTGAATCAGAAGAAGCAGAAGAAGGAGAAGGAGAAGGTGAAGTCTGGAGGGTGAATCAGAAGAAGCAGAAGAAGGAGAAGGAGAAGGTGAAGTCTGGAGGGTGAATCAGAAGAAGTAGAAGAAGGAGAAGGAGAAGGTGAAGTCTGGAGGGTGAATCAGAAGAAGTAGAAGAAGGAGAAGGAGAAGGTGAAGTCTGGAGGGTGAATCAGAAGAAGTAGAAGAAGGAGAAGGAGAAGGTGAAGTCTGGAGGGTGAATCAGAAGAAGTAGAAGAAGGAGAAGGAGAAGGTGAAGTCTGGAGGGTGAATCAGAAGAAGCAGAAGAAGGAGAAGGAGAAGGTGAAGTCTGGAGGGTGAAGCAGAAGAAGCAGAAGAAGGAGAAGGAGAAGGTGAAGTCTGGAGGGCGAAGCAGAAGAAGCAGAAGAAGGAGAAGGAGAAGGTGAAGTCTGGAGGGTGAAGCAGAAGAAGCAGAAGAAGGAGAAGGAGAAGGTGAAGTCTGGAGGGTGAATCAGAAGAAGCAGAAGAAGGAGAAGGAGAAGGTGAAGTCTGGAGGGTGAATCAGAAGAAGCAGAAGAAGGAGAAGGAGAAGGTGAAGTCTGGAGGGTGAATCAGAAGAAGCAGAAGGAGGAGAAGGAGAAGGTGAAATCTGGAGGGTGAACCAGAAGAAGCAGAAGAAGGAGAAGGAGAAGGTGAAGTCTGGAGGTTGAATCAGAAGAAGCAGAAGAAGGAGAAGGAGAAGGTGAAGTCTGGAGGGTGAATCAGAAGAAGCAGAATAAGGAGAAGGAGAAGGTGAAGTCTGGAGGGTGAATCAGAAGAAGCAGAAGAAGGAGAAGGAGAAGGTGAAGTCTGGAGGGTGAAGCAGAAGAAGGAGAAGGAGAAGGTGAAGTCAGGAGGGTGAATCAGAAGAAGTAGAAGAAGGAGAAGGAGAAGGTGAAGTCAGGAGGGTGAATCAGAAGAAGCAGAAGAAGGAGAAGGTGAAGGTGAAGTCTGGAGGGTGAATCAGAAGAAGTAAAAGAAGGAGAAGGAGAAGGTGAGGTCTGGAGGGTGAATCAGAAGAAGCAGAAGAAGTAGAAGGAGAAGGTGAAGTCTGGAGGTTGAATCAGAAGAAGCAGAAGAAGGAGAAGGAGAAGGTGAAGTCTGGAGGGTGAATCAGAAGAAGCAGAAGAAGGAGAAGGGGAAGGTGAAGTCAGGAGGGTGAATCAGAAGAAGCAGAAGAAGGAGAAGGAGAAGGTGAAGTTAGGAGGGTGAATCAGAAGAAGCAGAAGAAGGAGAAGGAGAAGGTGAAGTCAGGGGGGTGAAGCAGAAGAAGCAGAAGAAGGAGAAGGAGAAGGTGAAGTCAGGAGGGGGAAGCAGAAGAAGCAGAAGAAGGAGAAGGAGAAGGTGAAGTCTGGAGGGTGAATCAGAAGAAGTAGAAGAAGGAGAAGGAGAAGGTGAAGTCAGGAGGGTGAAGCAGAAGAAGCAGAAGAAGGAGAAATAGAAGGTGAAGTCTGGAGGGTGAATCAGAAGAAGTAGAAGAAGGAGAAGGAGAAGGTGAAGTCAGGAGGGTGAAGCAGAAGAAGCAGAAGAAGGAGAAGGAGAAGGTGAAGTCTGGAGGGTGAAGCAGAAGATGCAGAAGAAGGAGAAGGAGAAGGTGAAGTCTGGAGGGCGAAGCAGAAGAATCAGAAGAAGGAGAAGGAGAAGGTGAAGTCTGGAGGGTGAAGCAGAAGAAGCAGAAGAAGGAGAAGGAGAAGTTGAAGTCTGGAGGGTGAATCAGAAGAAATAGAAGAAGGAGAGGGAGAAGGTGAAGTCAGGAGGGTGAAGCAGAAGAAGCAGAAGAAGGAGAAGGAGAAGGTGAAGTCTGGAGAGTGAATCAGAAGAAGTAGAAGAAGGAGAAGGAGAAGGTGAAGTCTGGAGGGTGAAGCAGAAGAAGCAGAAGAAGGAGAAGGTGAAGTCTGGGGGGTGAATCAGAAGAAGCAGAAGAAGGAGAAGGAGAAGGTGAAGTCTGGAGGGTGAATCAGAAGAAGCAGAAGAAGGAGAAGGCGAAGTCTGAAGGGTGAATCAGAAGAAGCAGAAGAAGGAGAAGGAGAAGGTGAAGTCTGGAGGGTGAATCAGAAGAAGCAGAAGAAGGAGAAGGAGAAGGTGAAGTTTGGAGGGTGAATCAGAAGAAGCAGAAGAAGGAGAAGGAGAATGTGAAGTCTGGAGGGTGAATCAGAAGAAGTAGAAGAAGGAGAAGGAGAAGGTGAAGTCTGGAGGGTGAATCAGAAGAAGTAGAAGAAGGAGAAGGAGAAGGTGAAGTCTGGAGGGTGAATCAGAAGAAGCAGAAGAAGGAGAAGGAGAAGGTGAAGTCTGGAGGGTGAATCAGAAGAAGCAGAAGAAGGAGAAGGAGAAGATGAAGTCTGGAGGGTGAATCAGAAGAAGTAGAAGAAGGAGAAGGAGAAGGTGAAATCTGGAGGGTGAATCAGAAGAAGCAGAAGAAGGAGAAGGAGAAGATGAAGTCTGGAGGGTGAATCAGAAGAAGTAGAAAAAGGAGAAGGAGAAGGTGAAGTCTGGAGGGTGAATCAGAAGAAGAAGGTGAAGTCAGGAGGGTGAATCAGAAGAAGTAGAAGAAGGAGAAGGAGAAGGTGAAGTCTGGAGAATGAATCAGAAGAAGTAGAAGAAGGAGAAGGAGAAGGTGAAGTCTGGACGGTGAATCAGAAGAAGTAGAAGAAGGAGAAGGAGAAGGTGAAGTCTGGCGGGTGAATCAGAAGAAGCAGAAGAAGGAGAAGGAGAAGGTGAAGTCTGGAGGGAGAAGCAGAAGAAGTAGAAGATGGAGAAGGAGAAGGTGAAGTCTGGAGGGTGAATCAGAAGAAGTAGAAGAAGGAGAAGCAGAAGGTGAAGTTTGGAGTGTGAATCAGAAGAAGTGGAAGAAGGAGAAGGAGAAGGTGAAGTCTGGAGGGTGAATCAGAAGAAGCAGAAGAAGGAGAAGGAGAAGGTGAAGACTGGAATGTGAATCAGAACAAGTAGAAGAAGGAGAAGGAGAAGGTGTAGTCTGGAGGGTGAATCAGAAGAAGTAGACGAAGGAGAAGGAGAAGGTGAAGTCTGGAGGGTGAATCAGAAGAAGCAGAAGAAGGAGAAGGAGAAGGTGAAGTCTGGAGGGTGAATCAGAAGAAGTATAAGAAGGAGAAGGAGAAGGTGAAGTCTGGAGGGTGAAGCAGAAGAAGCAGAAGAAGGAGAAGGAGAAGGTGAAGTCTGGAGGGTGAATCAGAAGAAGCAGATGAAGGAGAAGGAGAAGGTGAAGTCTGGAGGGTGAATCAGAAGAAGCAGAAGAAGTAGAAGGAGAAGGTGAAGTCTGGAGGGTGAATCAGAAGAAGTAGAAGAAGGAGAAGGAGAACGTGAAGTCAGGAGGGTGAATCAGAAGAAGCAGAAGAAGGAGAAGGAGAAGGAGAAGTCTGGAGGGTGAATCAGCAGAAGCAGAAGAAGGAGAAGGAGAAGGTGAAGACTGGAGGATGAATCAGAAGAAGTAGAAGAAGGAGAATGAGAAGGTGAAGTCTGGAGGGTGAATCAGAAGAAGTAGAAGAAGGAGAAGGAGAAGGCGAAGTCTGGAGGGTGAATCAGAAGAAGCAGAAGAAGGAGAAGGAGAAGGTGAAGTCTGGAGGGTGAATCAGAAGAAGCAGAAGAAGGAGAAGGAGAAGATGAAGTCTGGAAGGTGAATCAGAAGAAGTAGAAGAAGCAGAAGGAGAAGGTGATGTCTGGAGGGTGAATCAGAAGAAGCAGAAGAAGGAGAAGGAGAAGGTGAGGTCTGAAGGGTGAATCAGAAGAAGGAGAAGGAGAAGGTGAAGTCTGGAGGGTGAATCAGAAGAAGCAGAAGAAGGAGAAGGAAAAGGTCAAGTCTGGAGGGTGAATCTGAAGAAGCAGAAGAAGGAGAAGGAGAAGGTGAAGTCTGGAGGGTGAATCAGAAGAAGTAGAAGAAGGAGAAGGAGAAGGTGAAGTCCGGAGGTTGAATCAGAAGAAGTCGAAGAAGGAGAAGGAGAAGGTGATGTCTGGAGGGTGAATCAGAAGAAGTAGAAGAAGGAGAAGGTGAAGGAGAAGTCTGGAGGGTGAATCAGAAGAAGCAGAAGAAGGAGAAGGAGAAGGTGAAGTCTGGAGGGTGAATCAGAAGAAGTAGAAGAAGGAGAAGGAGAAGGTGTAGTCTGGAGGGTGAATCAGAAGAAGCAGACGAAGGAGAAGGAGAAGGTGAAGTCTGGAGGGTGAATCAGAAGAAGCAGAAGAAGGAGAAGGAGAAGGTGAAGTCTGGAGGGTGAATCAGAAGAAGTAGAAGAAGGAGAAGGAGAAGGTGAAGTCTGGAGAGTGAAGCAGAAGAAGCAGAAGAACTAGAAGGAGAAAGTGAAGTCTGGAGGGTGAATCAGAAGAAGCAGAAGAAGGAGAAGGAGAAGGTGAAGTCTGGAGGGTGAATCAGAAGAAGCAGAAGAAGGAGAAGGAGAAGGTGAAGTCTGGAGGGTGAATCAGAAGAAGCAGAAGAAGCAGAAGGAGAAGGTGAAGTCTGGAAGGTGAATCAGAAGAAGTAGAAGAAGGAGAAGGAGAAGGTGAGGTCTGGAGGGTGAATCAGAAGAAGCAGAAGAAGGAGAAGGAGAAGGTGAAGTCTGGAGGGTGAATCAGAAGAAGCAGAAGAAGGAGAAGGAGAAGGTGAAGTCTGAAGGGTGAATCAGAAGAAGTAGAAGAAGGAGAAGGAGAAGGTGAAGTCTGGAGGGTGAATCAGAAGAAGTAGAAGAAGGAGAAGGAGAAGGTGAAGTCTGGAGGGTGAATCAGAAGAAGCAGAAGAAGGAGAAGTAGAAGGTGAAGTCTGGAGGGTGATTCAGAAGAAGCAGAAGAAGGAGAAGGAGAAGATGAAGTCTGGAGGGTGAATCAGAAGAAGTAGAAGAAGGAGAAGGAGAAGGTGAAGTCTGGAGGGTGAATCAGAAGAAGCAGAAGAAGGAGAAGGAGAACGTGAAGTCAGGAGGGTGAATCAGAAGAAGCAGAAGAAGGAGAAGGAGAAGGAGAAGTCTGGAGGGTGAATCAGCAGAAGCAGAAGAAGGAGAAGGAGAAGGTGAAGACTGGAGGATGAATCAGAAGAAGTAGAAGAAGGAGAAGGAGAAGGTGAAGTCTGGAGGGTGAATCAGAAGAAGTAGAAGAAGGAGAAGGAGAAGGCGAAGTCTGGAGGTTGAATCAGAAGAAGCAGAAGAAGGAGAAGGAGAAGGTGAATTCTGGAGGGTGAATCAGAAGAAGCAGAAGAAGGAGAAGGAGAAGATGAAGTCGGGAAGGTGAATCAGAAGAAGTAGAAGAAGCAGAAGGAGAAGGTGAGGTCTGGAGGGTGAATCAGAAGAAGCAGAAGAAGGAGAAGGAAAAGGTGAGGTCTGAAGGGTGAATCAGAAGAAGCAGAAGAAGGAGAAGGGGAAGGTGAAGTCTGGAGGGTGAATCAGAAGAAGCAGGAGAAGGAGAAGGAAAAGGTCAAGTCTGGAGGGTGAATCTGAAGAAGCAGAAGAAGGAGAAGGAGAAGGTGAAGTCTGGAGGGTGAATCAGAAGAAGCAGAAGAAGGAGAAGGAGAAGGTGAAGTCCGGAGGTTGAATCAGAAGAAGTAGAAGAAGGAGAAGGAGAAGGTGAAATCTGGAGGGTGAATCAGAAGAAGTAGAAGAAGGAGAAGGTGAAGGAGAAGTCTGGAGGGTGAATCAGAAGAAGCAGAAGAAGGAGAAGGAGAAGGTGAAGTCTGGAGGGTGAATCAGAAGAAGTAGAAGAAGGAGATGGAGAAGGTTTAGTCTGGAGGGTGAATCAGAAGAAGCAGACGAAGGAGAAGGAGAAGGTGAAGTCTGGAGGGTGAATCAGAAGAAGCAGAAGAAGGAGAAGGAGAAGGTGAAGTCTGGAGGGTGAATCAGAAGAAGTAGAAGAAGGAGAAGGAGAAGGTGAAGTCTGGAGAGTGAAGCAGAAGAAGCAGAAGAACTAGAAGGAGAAAGTGAAGTCTGGAGGGTGAATCAGAAGAAGCAGAAGAAGGAGAAGGAGAAGGTGAAGTCTGGAGGGTGAATCAGAAGAAGCAGAAGAAGGAAAAGGAGAAGTCTAGAGGGTGAATCAGAAGAAGCAGAAGAAGTAGAAGGAGAAGGTGAAGTCTGGAAGGTGAATCAGAAGAAGTAGAAGAAGGAGAAGGAGAAGGTGAGGTCTGGAGGGTGAATCAGAAGAAGCAGAAGAAGGAGAAGGAGAAGGTGAAGTCTGGAGGGTGAATCAGAAGAAGCAGAAGAAGGAGAAGGAGAAGATGAAGTCTGGAGGGTGAATCAGAAGAAGTAGAAGAAGGAGAAGGAGAAGGTGAAGTCTGGAGGGTGAATCAGAAGAAGCAGAAGAAGGAGAAGTAGAACGTGAAGTCAGGAGGGTGAATCAGAAGAAGCAGAAGAAGGAGAAGGAGAAGGAGAAGTCTGGAGGGTGAATCAGCAGAAGCAGAAGAAGGAGAAGGAGAAGGTGAAGACTGGAGGATGAATCAGAAGAAGTAGAAGAAGGAGAAGGAGAAGGTGAAGTCTGGAGGGTGAATCAGAAGAAGTAGAAGAAGGAGAAGGAGAAGGCGAAGTCTGGAGGGTGAATCGGAAGAAGCAGAAGAAGGAGAAGGAGAAGGTGAAGTCTGGAGGGTGAATCAGAAGAAGCAGAAGAAGGAGAAGGAGAAGATGAAGTCTGGAAGGTGAATCAGAAGAAGTAGAAGAAGCAGAAGGAGAAGGTGAGGTCTGGAGGGTGAATCAGAAGAAGCAGAAGAAGGAGAAGGAGAAGGTGAGGTCTGAAGGGTGAGTCAGAAGAAGCAGAAGAAGGAGAAGGAGAAGGTGAAGTCTGGAGGATGAATCAGAAGAAGCAGAAGAAGGAGAAGGAAAAGGTCAAGTCTGGAGGGTGAATCTGAAGAAGCAGAAGAAGGAGAAGGAGAAGGTGAAGTCTGGAGGGTGAATCAGAAGAAGTAGAAGAAGGAGAAGGAGAAGGTGAAGTCCGGAGGTTGAATCAGAAGAAGTAGAAGAAGGAGAAGGAGAAGGTGAAGTCTGGAGGGTGTATCAGAAGAAGTAGAAGAAGGAGAAGGTGAAGGAGAAGTCTGGCGGGTGAATCAGAAGAAGCAGAAGAAGGAGAAGGAGAAGGTGAAGTCTGGAGGGTGAATCAGAAGAAGTAGAAGAAGGAGAAGGAGAAGGTGAAGTCTGGAGGGTGAATCAGAAGAAGCAGAAGAAAGAGAAGGAGAAGGTGAAGTCTGGAGGGTGAAGCAGAAGAAGCAGAAGAAGGAGAAGGAGAAGGTGAAGACTGGAGGGTGAATCAGAAGAAGCAGAAGAAGGAGAAGGAGAAGGTGAAGTCTGGAGGGTGAATCAGAAGAAGTAGAAGAAGGAGAAGGAGAAGGTGAAGTCTGGAGGGTGAATCAGAAGAAGCAGAAGAAGGAGAAGGTGAAGGTGAAGTCTGGAGGGTGAATCAGAAGAAGTAAAAGAAGGAGAAGGAGAAGGTGAGGTCTGGAGCGTGAATCAGAAGAAGCAGAAGAAGTAGAAGGAGAAGGTGAAGTCTGGAGGTTGAATCAGAAGAAGCAGAAGAAGGAGAAGGAGAAGGTGAAGTCTGGAGGGTGAATCAGAAGAAGCAGAAGAAGGAGAAGGGGAAGGTGAAGTCAGGAGGGTGAATCAGAAGAAGCAGAAGAAGGAGAAGGAGAAGGTGAAGTTAGGAGGGTGAATCAGAAGAAGCAGAAGAAGGAGAAGGAGAAGGTGAAGTCAGGGGGGTGAAGCAGAAGAAGCAGAAGAAGGAGAAGGAGAAGGTGAATTCAGGAGGGGGAAGCAGAAGAAGCAGAAGAAGGAGAAGGAGAAGGTGAAGTCTGGAGGGTGAATCAGAAGAAGTAGAAGAAGGAGAAGGAGAAGGTGAAGTCAGGAGGGTGAAGCAGAAGAAGCAGAAGAAGGAGAAATAGAAGGTGAAGTCTGGAGGATGAATCAGAAGAAGTAGAAGAAGGAGAAGGAGAAGGTGAAGTCAGGAGGGTGAAGCAGAAGAAGCAGAAGAAGGAGAAGGAGAAGGTGAAGTCTGGAGGGTGAAGCAGAAGAAGCAGAAGAAGGAGAAGGAGAAGGTGAAGTCTGGAGGGCGAAGCAGAAGAAGCAGAAGAAGGAGAAGGAGAAGGTGAAGTCTGGAGGGTGAAGCAGAAGAAGCAGAAGAAGGAGAAGGAGAAGGTGAAGTCTGGAGGGTGAATCAGAAGAAATAGAAGAAGGAGAGGGAGAAGGTGAAGTCAGGAGGGTGAAGCAGAAGAAGCAGAAGAAGGAGAAGGAGAAGTTGAAGTCTTGGAGGGTGAAGCAGAAGAAGCAGAAGAAGGAGAAGGAGAAGGTGAAGTCTGGAGAGTGAATCAGAAGAAGTAGAAGAAGGAGAAGGAGAAGGTGAAGTCTGGAGGGTGAAGCAGAAGAAGCAGAAGAAGGAGAAGGAGAAGGTGAAGTCTGGAGGGTGAATCAGAAGAAGCAGAAGAAGGAGAAGGCGAAGTCTGAAGGGTGAATCAGAAGAAGCAGAAGAAGGAGAAGGAGAAGGTGAAGTCTGGAGGGTGAATCAGAAGAAGCAGAAGAAGGAGAAGGAGAAGGTGAAGTTTGGAGGGTGAAGCAGACGAAGCAGAAGAAGGAGAAGGAGAAGGTGAAGTCTGGAGGGTGAATCAGAAGAAGTAGAAGAAGGAGAAGGAGAAGGTGAAGTCTGGAGGGTGAATCAGAAGAAGTAGAAGAAGGAGAAGGAGAAGGTGAAGTCTGGAGGGTGAATCAGAAGAAGCAGAAGAAGGAGAAGGAGAAGGTGAAGTCTGGAGGGTGAATCAGAAGAAGCAGAAGAAGGAGAAGGAGAAGATGAAGTCTGGAGGGTGAATCAGAAGAAGTAGAAGAAGGAGAAGGAGAAGGTGAAATCTGGAGGGTGAATCAGAAGAAGCAGAAGAAGGAGAAGGAGAAGATGAAGTCTGGAGGGTGAATCAGAAGAAGTAGAAGAAGGAGAAGGAGAAGGTGAAGTCTGGAGGGTGAATCAGAAGAAGAAGGTGAAGTCAGGAGGGTGAATCAGAAGAAGTAGAAGAAGGAGAAGGAGAAGGTGAAGTCTGGAGAATGAATCAGAAGAAGTAGAAGAAGGAGAAGGAGAAGGTGAAGTCTGGACGGTGAATCAGAAGAAGTAGAAGAAGGAGAAGAAGAAGGTGAAGTCTGGCGGGTGAATCAGAAGAAGCAGAAGAGGGAGAAGGAGAAGGTGAAGTCTGGAGGGAGCAGCAGAAGAAGTAGAAGAAGGAGAAGGAGAAGGTGAAGTCTGGAGGGTGAATCAGAAGAAGTAGAAGAAGGAGAAGGAGAAGGTGAAGTTTGGAGGGTGAATCAGAAGAAGTGGAAGAAGGAGAAGGAGAAGGTGAAGTCTGGAGGGTGAATCAGAAGAAGCAGAAGAAGGAGAAGGAGATGGTGAAGACTGGAATGTGAATCAGAACAAGTAGAAGAAGGAGAAGGAGAAGGTGTAGTCTGGAGGGTGAATCAGAAGAAGTAGACGAAGGAGAAGGAGAAGGTGAAGTCTGGAGGGTGAATCAGAAGAAGCAGAAGAAGGAGAAGGAGAAGGTGAAGTCTGGAGGGTGAATCAGAAGAAGTAGAAGAAGGAGAAGGAGAAGGTGAAGTCTGGAGGGTGAAGCAGAAGAAGCAGAAGAAGGAGAAGGAGAAGGTGAAGTCTGGAGGGTGAATCAGAAGAAGCAGAAGAAGGAGAAGGAGAAGGTGAAGTCTGGAGGGTGAATCAGAAGAAGCAGAAGAAGGAGAAGGAGAAGGTGAAGTCTGGAGGGTGAATCAGAAGAAGCAGAAGAAGTAGAAGGAGAAGGTGAAGTCTGGAGGGTGAATCAGAAGAAGTAGAAGAAGGAGAAGGAGAAGGTGAAGTCTGGAGGGTGAATCAGAAGAAGCAGAAGAAGGAGAAGGAGAGCGTGAAGTCAGGAGGGTGAATCAGAAGAAGCAGAAGAAGGAGAAGGAGAAGGAGAAGTCTGGAGGGTGAATCAGCAGAAGCAGAAGAAGGAGAAGGAGAAGGTGAAGACTGGAGGATGAATCAGAAGAAGTAGAAGAAGGAGAAGGAGAAGGTGAAGTCTGGAGGGTGAATCAGAAGAAGTAGAAGAAGGAGAAGGAGAAGGCGAAGTCTGGAGGGTGAATCAGAAGAAGCAGAAGAAGGAGAAGGAGAAGGTGAAGTCTGGAGTGTGAATCAGAAGAAGCAGAAGAAGGAGAAGGAGAAGATGAAGTCTGGAAGGTGAATCAGAAGAAGTAGAAGAAGCAGAAGGAGAAGGTGATGTCTGGAGGGTGAATCAGAAGAAGCAGAAGAAGGAGAAGGAGAAGGTGAGGTCTGAAGGGTGAATCAGAAGAAGGAGAAGGAGAAGGTGAAGTCTGGAGGGTGAATCAGAAGAAGCAGAAGAAGGAGAAGGAAAAGGTCAAGTCTGGAGGGTGAATCTGAAGAAGCAGAAGAAGGAGAAGGAGAAGGTGAAGTCTGGAGGGTGAATCAGAAGAAGTAGAAGAAGGAGAAGGAGAAGGTGAAGTCCGGAGGTTGAATCAGAAGAAGTCGAAGAAGGAGAAAGAGAAGGTGATGTCTGGAGGGTGAATCAGAAGATGTAGAAGAAGGAGAAGGTGAAGGAGAAGTCTGGAGGGTGAATCAGAAGAAGCAGAAGAAGGAGAAGGAGGAGGTGAAGTCTGGAGGGTGAATCAGAAGAAGTAGAAGAAGGAGAAGGAGAAGGTGTAGTCTGGAGGGGGAATCAGAAGAAGCAGACGAAGGAGAAGGAGAAGGTGAAGTCTGGAGGGTGAATCAGAAGAAGCAGAAGAAGGAGAAGGAGAAGGTGAAGTCTGGAGGGTGAATCAGAAGAAGTAGAAGAAGGAGAAGGAGAAGGTGAAGTCTGGAGAGTGAAGCAGAAGAAGCAGAAGAACTAGAAGGAGAAAGTGAAGTCGGGAGGGTGAATCAGAAGAAGCAGAAGAAGGAGAAGGAGAAGCTGAAGTCTGGAGGGTGAATCAGAAGAAGCAGAAGAAGGAGAAGGAGAAGGTGAAGTCTGGAGGGTGAATCAGAAGAAGCAGAAGAAGCAGAAGGAGAAGGTGAAGTCTGGAAGGTGAATCAGAAGAAGTAGAAGAAGGAGAAGGAGAAGGTGAGGTCTGGAGGGTGAATCAGAAGAAGCAGAAGAAGGAGAAGGAGAAGGTGAAGTCTGGAGGGTGAATCAGAAGAAGCAGAAGAAGGAGAAGGAGAAGGTGAAGTCTGGAGGGTGAATCAGAAGAAGTAGAAGAAGGAGAAGGAGAAGGTGAAGTCTGGAGGGTGAATCAGAAGAAGTAGAAGAAGGAGAAGGAGAAGGTGAAGTCTGGAGGGTGAATCAGAAGAAGCAGAAGAAGGAGAAGTAGAAGGTGAAGTCTGGAGGGTGAATCAGAAGAAGCAGAAGAAGGAGAAGGAGAAGATGAAGTCTGGAGGGTGAATCAGAAGAAGTAGAAGAAGGAGAAGGAGAAGGTGAAGTCTGGAGGGTGAATCAGAAGAAGCAGAAGAAGGAGAAGGAGAACGTGAAGTCAGGAGGGTGAATCAGAAGAAGCAGAAGAAGGAGAAGGAGAAGGAGAAGTCTGGAGGGTGAATCAGCAGAAGCAGAAGAAGGAGAAGGAGAAGGTGAAGACTGGAGGATGAATCAGAAGAAGTAGAAGAAGGAGAAGGAGAAGGTGAAGTCTGGAGGGTGAATCAGAAGAAGTAGAAGAACGAGAAGGAGAAGGCGAAGTCTGGAGGTTGAATCAGAAGAAGCAGAAGAAGGAGAAGGAGAAGGTGAAGTCTGGAGGGTGAATCAGAAGAAGCAGAAGAAGGAGAAGGAGAAGATGAAGTCGGGAAGGTGAACCAGAAGAAGTAGAAGAAGCAGAAGGAGAAGGTGAGGTCTGGAGGGTGAATCAGAAGAAGCAGAAGAAGGAGAAGGAGAAGGTGAGGTCTGAAGGGTGAATCAGAAGAAGCAGAAGAAGGAGAAGGGGAAGGTGAAGTCTGGAGGGTGAATCAGAAGAAGCAGGAGAAGGAGAAGGAAAAGGTCAAGTCTGGAGGGTGAATCTGAAGAAGCAGAAGAAGGAGAAGGTGAAGTCTGGAGGGTGAATCAGAAGAAGCAGAAGAAGGAGAAGGAGAAGGTGAAGTCCGGAGGTTGAATCAGAAGAAGTAGAAGAAGGAGAAGGAGAAGGTGAAGTCTGGAGGGTGAATCAGAAGAAGTAGAAGAAGGAGAAGGTGAAGGAGAAGTCTGGAGGGTGAATCAGAAGAAGCAGAAGAAGGAGAAGGAGAAGGTGAAGTCTGGAGGGTGAATCAGAATAAGTAGAAGAAGGAGATGGAGAAGGTTTAGTCTGGAGGGTGAATCAGAAGAAGCAGACGAAGGAGAAGGAGAAGGTGTAGTCTGGAGGGTGAATCAGAAGAAGCAGAAGAAGGAGAAGGAGAAGGTGAAGTCTGGAGGGTGAATCAGAAGAAGTAGAAGAAGGAGAAGGAGAAGGTGAAGTCTGGAGAGTGAAGCAGAAGAAGCAGAAGAACTAGAAGGAGAAAGTGAAGTCTGGAGGGTGAATCAGAAGAAGCAGAAGAAGGAGAAGTAGAAGGTGAAGTCTGGAGGGTGAATCAGAAGAAGCAGAAGAAGGAGAAGGAGAAGTCTGGAGGGTGAATCAGAAGAAGCAGAAGAAGGAGAAGGAGAAGGTGAAGTCTGGAAGGTGAATCAGAAGAAGTAGAAGAAGGAGAAGGAGAAGGTGAGGTCTGGAGGGTGAATCAGAAGAAGCAGAAGAAGGAGAAGGAGAAGGTGAAGTCTGGAGGGTGAATCAGAAGAAGCAGAAGAACGAGAAGGAGAAGATGAAGTCTGGAGGGTGAATCAGAAGAAGTAGAAGAAGGAGAAGGAGAAGGTGAAGTCTGGAGGGTGAATCAGAAGAAGCAGAAGAAGGAGAAGTAGAACGTGAAGTCAGGAGGGTGAATCAGATGAAGCAGAAGAAGGAGAAGGAGAAGGAGAAGTCTGGAGGGTGAATCAGCAGAAGCAGAAGAAGGAGAAGGAGAAGGTGAAGACTGGAGGATGAATCAGAAGAAGTAGAAGAAGGAGAAGGAGAAGGTGAAGTCTGGAGGGTGAATCAGAAGAAGTAGAAGAAGGAGAAGGAGAAGGCGAAGTCTGGAGGGTGAATCAGAAGAAGCAGAAGAAGGAGAAGGAGAAGGTGAAGTCTGGAGGGTGAATCAGAAGAAGCAGAAGAAGGAGAAGGAGAAGATGAAGTCTGGAAGGTGAATCAGAAGAAGTAGAAGAAGCAGAAGGAGAAGGTGAGGTCTGGAGGGTGAATCAGAAGAAGCAGAAGAAGGAGAAGGAGAAGGTGAGGTCTGAAGGGTGAGTCAGAAGAAGCAGAAGAAGGAGAAGGAGAAGGTGAAGTCTGGAGGATGAATCAGAAGAAGCAGAAGAAGGAGAAGGAAAAGGTCAAGTCTGGAGGGTGAATCTGAAGAAGCAGAAGAAGGAGAAGGAGAAGGTGAAGTCTGGAGGGTGAATCAGAAGAAGTAGAAGAAGGAGAAGGAGAAGGTAAAGTCCGGAGGTTGAATCAGAAGAAGTAGAAGAAGGAGAAGGAGAAGGTGAAGTCTGGAGGGTGAATCAGAAGAAGTAGAAGAAGGAGAAGGTGAAGGAGAAGTCTGGAGGGTGAATCAGAAGAAGCAGAAGAAGGAGAAGGAGAAGGTGAAGTCTGGAGGGTGATTCAGAAGAAGTAGAAGAAGGAGAAGGAGAAGGTTTAGTCTGGAGGGTGAATCAGAAGAAGCAGACGAAGGAGAAGGAGAAGGTGAAGGCTGGAGGGTGAATCAGAAGAAGTAGAAGAAGGAGAAGGAGAAGGTGAAGTCTGGAGAGTGAAGCAGAAGAAGCAGAAGAACTAGAAGGAGAAGGTGAAGTCTGGAGGGTGAATCAGAAGAAGCAGAAGAAGGAGAAGGAGAAGGTGAAGTCTGGAGGGTGAATCAGAAGAAGCAGAAGAAGTAGAAGGAGAAGGTGAAGTCTGGAGGGTGAATCAGAAGAAGCAGAAGAAGTAGATGGAGAAGGTGAAGTCTGGAAGGTGAATCAGAAGAAGTAGAAGAAGGAGAAGGAGAAGGTGAAGTCTGGAGGGTGAATCAGAAGAAGTAGAAGAAGGAGAAGGAGAAGGTGAAGTCTGGAGGGTGAATCAGAAGAAGCAGAAGAAGGAGAAGGAGAAGGTGAAGTCTGGAGGGTGAATCAGAAGAAGCAGAAGAAGGAGAAGGAGAAGATGAAGTCTGGAGGGTGAATCAGAAGAAGTAGAAGAAGGAGAAGGAGAAGGTGAAGTCTGGAGGGTGAATCAGAAGAAGCAGACGAAGGAGAAGGAGAACGTGAAGTCAGGAGGGTGAATCAGAAGAAGCAGAAGAAGGAGAAGTAGAAGGAGAAGTCTGGAGGGTGAATCAGCAGAAGCAGAAGAAGGAGAAGGAGAAGGTGAAGACTGGAGGATGAATCAGAAGAAGTAGAAGAAGGAGAAGGAGAAGGTGAAGTCTGGAGGGTGAATCAGAAGAAGTAGAAGAAGGAGAAGGAGAAGGCGAAGGCTGGAGGGTGAATCAGAAGAAGCAGAAGAAGGAGAAGGAGAAGGTGACGTCTGGAGGGTGAATCAGAAGAAGCAGAAGAAGGAGAAGGAGAAGATGAAGTCTGGAAGGTGAATCAGAAGAAGTAGAAGAAGCAGAAGGAGAAGGTGAGGTCTGGAGGGTGAATCAGAAGAAGCAGAAGAAGGAGAAGGAGAACGTGAGGTCTGAAGGGTGAATCAGAAGAAGCAGAAGAAGGAGAAGGAGAAGGTGAAGTCTGGAGGGTGAATCAGAAGAAGCAGAAGAAGGAGAAGGAAAAGGTCAAGTCTGGAGGGTGAATCTGAAGAAGCAGAAGAAGGAGAAGGAGAAGGTGAAGTCTGGAGGGTGAATCAGAAGAAGTAGAAGAAGGAGAAGGAGTAGGTGAAGTCCGGAGGTTGAATCAGAAGAAGTAGAAGAAGGAGAAGGAGAAGGTGAAGTCTGGAGGGTGAATCAGAAGAAGTAGAAGAAGGAGAAGGTGAAGGAGAAGTCTGGAGGGTGAATCAGAAGAGGCAGAAGAAGGAGAAGGAGAAGGTGAAGTCTGGAGGGTGAATCAGAAGAAGTAGAAGAAGGAGAAGGAGAAGGTTTAGTCTGGAGGGTGAATCAGAAGAAGCAGACGAAGGAGAAGGAGAAGGTGAAGTCTGGAGGGTGAATCAGAAGAAGCAGAAGAAGGAGAAGGAGAAGGTGAAGTCTGGAGGGTGAATCAGAAGAAGTAGAAGAAGGAGAAGGAGAAGGTGAAGTCTGGAGAGTGAAGCAGAAGAAGCAGAAGAACTAGAAGGAGAAAGTGAAGTCTGGAGGGTGAATCAGAAGAAGCAGAAGAAGGAGAAGGAGAAGGTGAAGTCTGGAGGGTGAATCAGAAGAAGCAGAAGAAGGAGAAGGAGAAGGTGAAGTCTGGAGGGTGAATCAGAAGAAGCAGAAGAAGTAGAAGGAGAAGGTGAAGTCTGGAAGGTGAATCAGAAGAAGTAGAAGAAGGAGAAGGAGAAGGTGAGGTCTGGAGGGTGAATCAGCAGAAGCAGAAGAAGGAGAAGGAGAAGGTGAAGACTGGAGGATGAATCAGAAGAAGTAGAAGAAGGAGAAGGAGAAGGTGAAGTCTGGAGGGTGAATCAGAAGAAGTAGAAGAAGGAGAAGGAGAAGGCGAAGTCTGGAGGGTGAATCAGAAGAAGCAGAAGAAGGAGAAGGAGAAGGTGAAGTCTGGAGGGTGAATCAGAAGAAGCAGAAGAAGGAGAAGGAGAAGATGAAGTCTGGAAGGTGAATCAGAAGAAGTAGAAGAAGCAGAAGGAGAAGGTGAGGTCTGGAGGGTGAATCAGAAGAAGCAGAAGAAGGAGAAGGAGAAGGTGAGGTCTGAAGGGTGAGTCAGAAGAAGCAGAAGAAGGAGAAGGAGAAGGTGAAGTCTGGAGGATGAATCAGAAGAAGCAGAAGAAGGAGAAGGAAAAGGTCAAGTCTGGAGGGTGAATCTGAAGAAGCAGAAGAAGGAGAAGGAGAAGGTGAAGTCTGGAGGGTGAATCAGAAGAAGTAGAAGAAGGAGAAGGAGAAGGTAAAGTCCGGAGGTTGAATCAGAAGAAGTAGAAGAAGGAGAAGGAGAAGGTGAAGTCTGGAGGGTGAATCAGAAGAAGTAGAAGAAGGAGAAGGTGAAGGAGAAGTCTGGAGGGTGAATCAGAAGAAGCAGAAGAAGGAGAAGGAGAAGGTGAAGTCTGGAGGGTGATTCAGAAGAAGTAGAAGAAGGAGAAGGAGAAGGTTTAGTCTGGAGGGTGAATCAGAAGAAGCAGACGAAGGAGAAGGAGAAGGTGAAGGCTGGAGGGTGAATCAGAAGAAGTAGAAGAAGGAGAAGGAGAAGGTGAAGTCTGGAGAGTGAAGCAGAAGAAGCAGAAGAACTAGAAGGAGAAGGTGAAGTCTGGAGGGTGAATCAGAAGAAGCAGAAGAAGGAGAAGGAGAAGGTGAAGTCTGGAGGGTGAATCAGAAGAAGCAGAAGAAGTAGAAGGAGAAGGTGAAGTCTGGAGGGTGAATCAGAAGAAGCAGAAGAAGTAGATGGAGAAGGTGAAGTCTGGAAGGTGAATCAGAAGAAGTAGAAGAAGGAGAAGGAGAAGGTGAAGTCTGGAGGGTGAATCAGAAGAAGTAGAAGAAGGAGAAGGAGAAGGTGAAGTCTGGAGGGTGAATCAGAAGAAGCAGAAGAAGGAGAAGGAGAAGGTGAAGTCTGGAGGGTGAATCAGAAGAAGCAGAAGAAGGAGAAGGAGAAGATGAAGTCTGGAGGGTGAATCAGAAGAAGTAGAAGAAGGAGAAGGAGAAGGTGAAGTCTGGAGGGTGAATCAGAAGAAGCAGACGAAGGAGAAGGAGAACGTGAAGTCAGGAGGGTGAATCAGAAGAAGCAGAAGAAGGAGAAGTAGAAGGAGAAGTCTGGAGGGTGAATCAGCAGAAGCAGAAGAAGGAGAAGGAGAAGGTGAAGACTGGAGGATGAATCAGAAGAAGTAGAAGAAGGAGAAGGAGAAGGTGAAGTCTGGAGGGTGAATCAGAAGAAGTAGAAGAAGGAGAAGGAGAAGGCGAAGGCTGGAGGGTGAATCAGAAGAAGCAGAAGAAGGAGAAGGAGAAGGTGACGTCTGGAGGGTGAATCAGAAGAAGCAGAAGAAGGAGAAGGAGAAGATGAAGTCTGGAAGGTGAATCAGAAGAAGTAGAAGAAGCAGAAGGAGAAGGTGAGGTCTGGAGGGTGAATCAGAAGAAGCAGAAGAAGGAGAAGGAGAATGTGAGGTCTGAAGGGTGAATCAGAAGAAGCAGAAGAAGGAGAAGGAGAAGGTGAAGTCTGGAGGGTGAATCAGAAGAAGCAGAAGAAGGAGAAGGAAAAGGTCAAGTCTGGAGGGTGAATCTGAAGAAGCAGAAGAAGGAGAAGGAGAAGGTGAAGTCTGGAGGGTGAATCAGAAGAAGTAGAAGAAGGAGAAGGAGTAGGTGAAGTCCGGAGGTTGAATCAGAAGAAGTAGAAGAAGGAGAAGGAGAAGGTGAAGTCTGGAGGGTGAATCAGAAGAAGTAGAAGAAGGAGAAGGTGAAGGAGAAGTCTGGAGGGTGAATCAGAAGAGGCAGAAGAAGGAGAAGGAGAAGGTGAAGTCTGGAGGGTGAATCAGAAGAAGTAGAAGAAGGAGAAGGAGAAGGTTTAGTCTGGAGGGTGAATCAGAAGAAGCAGACGAAGGAGAAGGAGAAGGTGAAGTCTGGAGGGTGAATCAGAAGAAGCAGAAGAAGGAGAAGGAGAAGGTGAAGTCTGGAGGGTGAATCAGAAGAAGTAGAAGAAGGAGAAGGAGAAGGTGAAGTCTGGAGAGTGAAGCAGAAGAAGCAGAAGAACTAGAAGGAGAAAGTGAAGTCTGGAGGGTGAATCAGAAGAAGCAGAAGAAGGAGAAGGAGAAGGTGAAGTCTGGAGGGTGAATCAGAAGAAGCAGAAGAAGGAGAAGGAGAAGGTGAAGTCTGGAGGGTGAATCAGAAGAAGCAGAAGAAGTAGAAGGAGAAGGTGAAGTCTGGAAGGTGAATCAGAAGAAGTAGAAGAAGGAGAAGGAGAAGGTGAGGTCTGGAGGGTGAATCAGAAGAAGCAGAAGAAGGAGAAGGAGAAGGTGAAGTCTGGAGGGTGAATCAGAAGAAGCAGAAGAAGGAGAAGGAGAAGATGAAGTCTGGAGGGTGAATCAGAAGAAGTAGAAGAAGGAGAAGGAGAAGGTGAAGTCTGGAGGGTGAATCAGAAGAAGCAGAAGAAGGAGAAGGAGAACGTGAAGTCAGGAGGGTGAATCAGAAGAAGCAGAAGAAGGAGAAGGAGAAGGTGAAGTCTGGAGGGTGAATCAGCAGAAGCAGAAGAAGGAGAAGGAGAAGGTGAAGACTGGAGGATGAATCAGAAGAAGTAGAAGAAGGAGAAGGAGAAAGTGAAGTCTGGAGGGTGAATCAGAAGAAGTAGAAGAAGGAGAAGGAGAAGGCGAAGTCTGGAGGGTGAATCAGAAGAAGCAGAAGAAGGAGAAGGAGAAGGTGAAGTCTGGAGGGCGAATCAGAAGAAGCAGAAGAAGGAGAAGGAGAAGATGAAGTCTGGAAGGTGAATCAGAAGAAGTAGAAGAAGCAGAAGGAGAAGGTGAGGTCTGGAGGGTGAATCAGAAGAAGCAGAAGAAGGAGAAGGAGAAGGTGAGGTCTGAAGGGTGAATCAGAAGAAGCAGAAGAAGGAGAAGGAGAAGGTGAAGTCTGGAGGGTGAATCAGAAGAAGCAGAAGAAGGAGAAGGAAAAGGTCAAGTCTGGAGGGTGAATCTGAAGAATCAGAAGAAGGAGAAGGAGAAGGTGAAGTCTGGAGGGTGAATCAGAAGAAGTAGAAGAAGGAGAAGGAGAAGGTGAAGTCCGGAGGTTGAATCAGAAGAAGTAGAAGAAGGAGAAGGAGAAGGTGAAGTCTGGAGGGTGAATCAGAAGAAGTAGAAGAAGGAGAAGGTGAAGGAGAAGTCTGGAGGGTGAATCAGAAGAAGCAGAAGAAGGAGAAGGAGAAGGTTTAGTCTGGAGGGTGAATCAGAAGAAGCAGACGAAGGAGAAGGAGAAGGTGAAGTCTGGAGGGTGAATCAGAAGAAGCAGAAGAAGGAGAAGGAGAAGGTGAAGTCTGGAGGGTGAATCAGAAGAAGTAGAAGAAGGAGAAGGAGAAGGTGAAGTCTGGAGAGTGAAGCAGAAGAAGCAGAAGAACTAGAAGGAGAAAGTGAAGTCTGGAGGGTGAATCAGAAGAAGCAGAAGAAGGAGAAGGAGAAGGTGAAGTCTGGAGGGTGAATCAGAAGAAGCAGAAGAAGGAGAAGGAGAAGGTGAAGTCTGGAGGGTGAATCAGAAGAAGCAGAAGAAGTAGAAGGTGAATGTGAAGTCTGGAAGGTGAATCAGAAGAAGTAGAAGAAGGAGAAGGAGAAGGTGAGGTCTGGAGGGTGAATCAGAAGAAGCAGAAGAAGGAGAAGGAGAAGGTGAAGTCTGGAGGGTGAATCAGAAGAAGCAGAAGAAGGAGAAGGAGAAGATGAAGTCTGGAGGGTGAATCAGAAGAAGTAGAAGAAGGAGAAGGAGAAGGTGAAGTCTGGAGGGTGAATCAGAAGAAGCAGAAGAAGGAGAAGGAGAACGTGAAGTCAGGAGGGTGAATCAGAAGAAGCAGAAGAAGGAGAAGGAGAAGGAGAAGTCTGGAGGGTGAATCAGCAGAAGCAGAAGAAGGAGAAGGAGAAGGTGAAGACTGGAGGATGAATCAGAAGAAGTAGAAGAAGGAGAAGGAGAAGGTGAAGTCTGGAGGGTGAATCAGAAGAAGTAGAAGAAGGAGAAGGAGAAGGTGAAGTCTGGAGGGTGAATCAGAAGAAGCAGAAGAAGGAGAAGGAGAAGGTGAAGTCTGGAGGGTGAATCAGAAGAAGCAGAAGAAGGAGAAGGAGAAGGTGAGGTCTGGAGGGTGAATCAGAAGAAGCAGAAGAAGGAGAAGGAGAAGGTGAGGTCTGAAGGGTGAATCAGAAGAAGCAGAAGAAGGAGAAGGAGAAGGTGAAGTCTGGAGGGTGAATCAGAAGAAGCAGAAGAAGGAGAAGGAAAAGGTCAAGTCTGGAGGGTGAATCTGAAGAAGCAGAAGAAGGAGAAGGAGAAGGTGAAGTCTGGAGGGTGAATCAGAAGAAGTAGAAGAAGGAGAAGGAGAAGGTGAAGTCCGGAGGTTGAATCAGAAGAAGTAGAAGAAGGAGAAGGAGAAGGTGAAGTCTGGAGGGTGAATCAGAAGAAGTAGAAGAAGGAGAAGGTGAAGGAGAAGTCTGGAGGGTGAATCAGAAGAAGCAGAAGAAGGAGAAGGAGAAGGTGAAGTCTGGAGGGTGAATCAGAAGAAGTAGAAAAAGGAGAAGGAGAAGGTTTAGTCTGGAGGGTGAATCAGAAGAAGCAGACGAAGGAGAAGGAGAAGGTGAAGTCTGGAGGGTGAATCAGAAGAAGCAGAAGAAGTAGAAGGTGAATGTGAAGTCTGGAAGGTGAATCAGAAGAAGTAGAAGAAGGAGAAGGAGAAGGTGAGGTCTGGAGGGTGAATCAGAAGAAGCAGAAGAAGGAGAAGGAGAAGGTGAAGTCTGGAGGGTGAATCAGAAGAAGCAGAAGAAGGAGAAGGAGAAGATGAAGTCTGGAGGGTGAATCAGAAGAAGTAGAAGAAGGAGAAGGAGAAGGTGAAGTCTGGAGGGTGAATCAGAAGAAGCAGAAGAAGGAGAAGGAGAACGTGAAGTCAGGAGGGTGAATCAGAAGAAGCAGAAGAAGGAGAAGGAGAAGGAGAAGTCTGGAGGGTGAATCAGCAGAAGCAGAAGAAGGAGAAGGAGAAGGTGAAGACTGGAGGATGAATCAGAAGAAGTAGAAGAAGGAGAAGGAGAAGGTGAAGTCTGGAGGGTGAATCAGAAGAAGTAGAAGAAGGAGAAGGAGAAGGTGAAGTCTGGAGGGTGAATCAGAAGAAGCAGAAGAAGGAGAAGGAGAAGGTGAAGTCTGGAGGGTGAATCAGAAGAAGCAGAAGAAGGAGAAGGAGAAGGTGAGGTCTGGAGGGTGAATCAGAAGAAGCAGAAGAAGGAGAAGGAGAAGGTGAGGTCTGAAGGGTGAATCAGAAGAAGCAGAAGAAGGAGAAGGAGAAGGTGAAGTCTGGAGGGTGAATCAGAAGAAGCAGAAGAAGGAGAAGGAAAAGGTCAAGTCTGGAGGGTGAATCTGAAGAAGCAGAAGAAGGAGAAGGAGAAGGTGAAGTCTGGAGGGTGAATCAGAAGAAGTAGAAGAAGGAGAAGGAGAAGGTGAAGTCCGGAGTTTGAATCAGAAGAAGTAGAAGAAGGAGAAGGAGAAGGTGAAGTCTGGAGGGTGAATCAGAAGAAGTAGAAGAAGGAGAAGGTGAAGGAGAAGTCTGGAGGGTGAATCAGAAGAAGCAGAAGAAGGAGAAGGAGAAGGTGAAGTCTGGAGGGTGAATCAGAAGAAGTAGAAAAAGGAGAAGGAGAAGGTTTAGTCTGGAGGGTGAATCAGAAGAAGCAGACGAAGGAGAAGGAGAAGGTGAAGTCTGGAGGGTGAATCAGAAGAAGCAGAAGAAGGAGAAGGAGAAGGTGAAGTCTGGAGGGTGAATCAGAAGAAGTAGAAGAAGGAGAAGGAGAAGGTGAAGTCTGGAGAGTGAAGCAGAAGAAGCAGAAGAACTAGAAGGAGAAGGTGAAGTCTGGAGGGTGAATCAGAAGAAGCAGAAGAAGGAGAAGGAGAAGGTGAAGTCTGGAGGGTGAATCAGAAGAAGCAGAAGAAGGAGAAGGAGAAGGTGAAGTCTGGAGGGTGAATCAGAAGAAGCAGAAGAAGTAGAAGGAGAAGGTGAAGTCTGGAAGGTGAATCAGAAGAAGTAGAAGAAGGAGAAGGAGAAGGTGAGGTCTGGAGGGTGAATCAGAAGAAGCAGAAGAAGGAGAAGGAGAAGGTGAAGTCTGGAGGGTGAATCAGAAGAAGCAGAAGAAGGAGAAGGAGAAGGTGAAGTCTGGAGGGTGAATCAGAAGAAGTAGAAGAAGGAGAAGGAGAAGGCGAAGTCTGGAGGGTGAATCAGAAGAAGTAGAAGAAGGAGAAGGAGAAGGTGAAGTCTGGAGGGTGAATCAGAAGAAGCAGAAGAAGGAGAAGGAGAAGGTGAAGTCTGGAGGGTGAATCAGAAGAAGCAGAAGAAGGAGAAGGAGAAGATGAAGTCTGGAGGGTGAATCAGAAGAAGTAGAAGAAGGAGAAGGAGAAGGTGAAGTCTGGAGGGTGAATCAGAAGAAGCAGAAGAAGGAGAAGGAGAAGGTGAAGTCTGGAGGGAGAATCAGAAGAAGCAGAAGAAGGAGAAGGAGAAGGTGAAGTCTGGAGGGTGAATCAGAAGAAGCAGAATAAGGAGAAGGAGAAGGTGAAGTCTGGAGGGTGAATCAGAAGAAGTAGGAGAAGGAGAAGGTGAAGTCTGGAGGGTGAATCAGAAGAAGTAGGAGAAGGAGAAGGTGAAGTCTGGAGGGTGAATCAGAAGAAGCAGAAGAAGGAGAAGGAGAAGATGAAGTCTGGAGGGTGAATCAGAAGAAGTAGAAGAAGGAGAAGGAGAAGGTGAGGTCTGGAGGGTGAATCAGAAGAAGCAGAAGAAGGAGAAGGAGAAGGTGAAGTCTGGAGGGTGAATCAGAGGAAGCAGAAGAAGGAGAAGGAGAAGGTGAAGTCTGGAGGGTGAATCAGCAGAAGCAGAAGAAGGAGAAGGAGAAGGTGAAGTCAGGAGGGTGAATCAGAAGAAGCAGAAGAAGGAGAAGGAGAAGGTGAAGTTAGGAGGGTGAATCAGAAGAAGCAGAAGAAGGAGAAGGAGAAGGTGAAGTCAAGGGGGTGAAGCAGAAGAATGAGAAGAAGGAGAAGGGGAAGGTGAAGTCAGGAGGGTGAAGCAGAAGAAGCAGAAGAAGGAGAAGGAGAAGGTGAAGTCTGGAGGGCGCAGCAGAAGAAGCAGAAGAAGGAGAAGGTGAAGTCTGGAGGGTGAAGCAGAAGAAGCAGAAGAAGGAGAAGGAGAAGGTGAAGTCTGGAGGGTGAATCAGAAGAAGTAGAAGAAGGAGAAGGAGAAGGTGAAGTCAGGAGGGTGAAGCAGAAGAAGCAGAAGAAGGAGAAGGAGAAGGTGAAGTCTGGAGGGTGAAGCAGAAGAAGCAGAAGAAGGAGAAGGAGAAGGTGAAGTCTGGAGGGCGAAGCAGAAGAAGCAGAAGAAGGAGAAGGAGAAGGTGAAGTCTGGAGGGTGAAGCAGAAGAAGCAGAAGAAGCAGAAGGAGAAGGTGAAGTTAGGAGGGTGAATCAGAAGAAGCAAAAGAAGGAGAAGGAGAAGGTGAAGTCAGGGGTGTGAAGCAGAAGAAGTAGAAGAAGGAGAAGGAGAAGGTGAAGTCAGGAGGGTGAAGCAGAAGAAGCAGAAGAAGGAGAAGAAGAAGGTGAAGTCTGGAGGGCGCAGCAGAAGAAGCAGAAGAAGGAGAAGGAGAAGGTGAAGTCTGAAGGGTGAAGCAGAAGAAGCAGAAGAAGGAGAAGGAGAAGGTGAAGTCTGGAGGGCGAAGCAGAAGAAGCAGAAGAAGGAGAAGGAGAAGGTGAAGTCTGGAGGGTGAAGCAGAAGAAGCAGAAGAAGGAGAAGGAGAAGATGAAGTCTGGAGGGCGAAGCAGAAGAAGCAGAAGAAGGAGAAGGAGAAGGTGAAGTCTGGAGGGTGAAGCAGAAGAAGCAGAAGAAGGAGAAGGAGAAGGTGAATTCTGGAGGGTGAATCAGAAGAAGTAGAAGAAGGAGAAGGAGAAGGTGAAGTCAGGAGGGTGAAGCAGAAGAAGCAGAAGAAGGAGAAGGAGAAGGTGAAGTCTGGAGGGTGAAGCAGAAGAAGCAGAAGAAGGAGAAGGAGAAGGTGAAGTCTGGAGGGCGAAGCAGAAGAAGCAGAAGAAGGAGAAGGAGAAGGTGAAGTCTGGAGGGTGAAGCAGAAGAAGCAGAAGAAGGAGAAGGAGATGGTGAAGTCAAGGGGGTGAAGCAGAAGAATGAGAAGAAGGAGAAGGAGAAGGTGAAGTCAGGAGGGTGAAGCAGAAGAAGCAGAAGAAGGAGAAGGAGAAGGTGAAGTCTGGAGGGCGCAGCAGAAGAAGCAGAAGAAGGAGAAGGAGAAGGTGAAGTCTGGAGGGTGAAGCAGAAGAAGCAGAAAAAGGAGAAGGAGAAGGTGAAGTCTGGAGGGTGAATCAGAAGAAGTAGAAGAAGGAGAAGGAGAAGGTGAAGTCAGGAGGGTGAAGCAGAAGAAGCAGAAGAAGGAGAAGGAGAAGGTGAAGTCTGGAGGGTGAAGCAGAAGAAGCAGAAGAAGGAGAAGGAGAAGGTGAAGTCTGGAGGGCGAAGCAGAAGAAGCAGAAGAAGGAGAAGGAGAAGGTGAAGTCTGGAGGGTGAAGCAGAAGAAGCAGAAGGAGAAGGTGAAGTCTGGAGGGTGAAGCAGAAGAAGCAGAAGAAGGAGAAGGAGAAGGTGAAGTTAGGAGGGTGAATCAGAAGAAGCAGAAGAAGGAGAAGGAGAAGGTGAAGTCAGGGGGGTGAAGCAGAAGAAGCAGAAGAAGGAGAAGGAGAAGGTAAAGTCAGGAGGGTGAAGCAGAAGAAGCAGAAGAAGGAGAAGGAGAAGGTGAAGTTTGGAGGGCGCAGCAGAAGAAGCAGAAGAAGGAGAAGGAGAAGGTGAAGTCTGGAGGGTGAAGCAGAAGAAGCAGAAGAAGGAGAAGGAGAAGGTGAAGTCAGGAGGGTGAAGCAGAAGAAGCAGTAGAAGGAGAAGGAGAAGTTGAAGTCTGGAGGGTGAAGCAGAAGAAGCAGAAGAAGGAGAAGGAGAAGGTGAAGTCTGGAGGGTGCAGCAGAAGAAGCAGAAGAAGGAGAAGGAGAAGGTGAAGTCAGGAGGGTGTATCAGAAGAAGTAGAAGAAGGAGAAGGAGAAGGTGAAGTCTGGAGGGTGAATCAGAAGAAGTAGAAGAAGAAGAAGGAGAAGGTGAAGTCTGGACGGTGAATCAGAAGAAGTAGAAGAAGGAGAAGGAGAAGGTGAAGTCTGGCGGGTGAATCAGAAGAAGCAGAAGAAGGAGAAGGAGAAGGTGAAGTCTGGAGGGAGAAGCAGAAGAAGTAGAAGAAGGAGAAGGAGAAGGTGAAGTTTGGAGGGTGGCTCTGAAGAAGTGGAAGAAGGAGAAGGAGAAGGTGAAGTCTGGAGGGTGAATCAGAAGAAGGAGAAGAAGGAGAAGGAGAAGGTGAAGTCTGGAGGGTGAATCAGAAGAAGAAGAAGAAGGAGAAGGAGAAGGTGTAGTCTGGAGGGTGAATCAGAAGAAGTAGACGAAGGAGAAGGAGAAGGTGAAGTCTGGAGGGTGTATCAGAAGAAGCAGAAGAAGGAGAAGGAGAAGGTGAAGTCTGGAGGGTGAATCAGACGAAGCAGAAGAAGGAGAAGGAGAAGGTGAAGTCTGGAGGGTGAATCAGAAGAAGCAGAAGAAGTAGAAGGAGAAGGTGAAGTCTGGAGGGTGAATCAGAAGAAGCAGAAGAAGGAGAAGGAGAAGGTGAAGTCAGGAGGGTGAATCAGAAGAAGCAGAAGAAGGAGAAGGAGAAGGAGAAGTCTGGAGGGTGAATCAGCAGAAGCAGAAGAAGGAGAAGGAGAAGGTGAAGACTGGAGGATGAATCAGAAGAAGTAGAAGAAGGAGAAGGAGAAGGTGAAGTCTGGAGGGTGAATCAGAAGAAGTAGAAGAAGGAGAAGGAGAAGGCGAAGTCTGGAGGGTGAATCAGAAGAAGCAGAAGAAGGAGAAGGGGAAGGTGAAGTCTGGAGGGTGAATCAGAAGAAGCAGAAGAAGGAGAAGGAGAAGATGAAGTCTGGAAGGTGAATCAGAAGAAGTAGAAGAAGCAGAAGGAGAAGGTGAGGTCTGGAGGGTGAATCAGAAGAAGCAGAAGAAGGAGAAGGAGAAGGTGAAGTCTGAAAGGTGAATCAGAAGAAGCAGAAGAAGGAGAAGGAGAAGGTGAAGTCTGGAGGGTGAATCAGAAGAAGCAGAAGAAGGAGAAGGAGAAGGTGAAGTCTGGAGGGTGAATCAGAAGAAGCAGAAGAAGGAAAAGGAGAAGGGGGAGTCTGGAGGGTGAATCAGAAGAAGCAGAAGAAGTAGAAGGAGAAGGTGAAGTCTGGAGGGTGAATCAGAAGAAGTAGAAGAAGGAGAAGGAGAAGGTGAAGTCTGGAGGGTGAATCAGAAGAAGCAGAAGAAGGAGAAGGAGAAGGTGAAGTCAGGAGGGTGAATCAGAAGAAGCAGAAGAAGGAGAAGGAGAAGGAGAAGTCTGGAGGGTGAATCAGCAGAAGCAGAAGAAGGAGAAGGAGAAGGTGAAGACTGGAGGATGAATCAGAAGAAGTAGAAGAAGGAGAAGGAGAAGGCGAAGTCTGGAGGGTGAATCAGAAGAAGCAGAAGAAGGAGAAGGAGAAGATGAAGTCTGGAAGGTGAATCAGAAGAAGTAGAAGAAGGAGAAGGAGAAGGTGAGGTCTGGAGGGTGAATCAGAAGAAGCAGAAGAAGGAGAAGGAGAAGGTGAAGTCTGAAGGGTGAATCAGAGGAAGCAGAAGAAGGAGAAGGAGAAGGTGAAGTCTGGAGGGTGAATCAGAAGAAGCAGATGAAGGAGAAGGAGAAGGTCAAGTCTGGAGGTTGAATCAGAAGAAGCAGAAGAAGGAGACGGAGAAGGTGAAATCTGGAGGGTGAATCAGAAGAAGTAGAAGAAGGAGAAGGAGAAGGTGAAGTCTGGAGGGTGAATCAGAAGAAGTAGAAGAAGGAGAAGGAGAAGGTGAAGTCTGGAGGGTGAATCAGAAGAAGCAGAAGAAGGAGAAGGAGAAGGTGAAGTCTGGAGGGTGAATCAGAAGAAGCAGAAGAAGGAGAAGGAGAAGATGAAGTCTGGAGGGTGAATCAGAAAAGTAGAAGAAGGAGAAGGTGAAGTCTGGAGGGTGAATCAGAAGAAGCAGAAGAAGGAGAAGGAGAAGGTGAAGTCTGGAGGGAGAATCAGAAGAAGCAGAAGAAGGAGAAAGAGAAGGTGAAGTCTGGAGGGTGAATCAGAAGAAGCAGAATAAGGAGAAGGAGAAGGTGAAGTCTGGAGGGTGAATCAGAAGAAGCAGAAGAAGGAGAAGGAGAAGGTGAAGTCTGGAGGGTGAAGCAGAAGAAGCAGAAGAAGGAGAAGGAGAAGATGAAGTCTGGAGGGCGCAGCAGAAGAAGTAGAAGAAGGAGAAGGAGAAGGTGAAGTCTGGAGGGTGAAGCAGAAGAAGCAGAAGAAGGAGAAGGAGAAGGTGAAGTCTGGAGGGTGAATCAGAAGAAGTAGAAGAAGGAGAAGGAGAAGGTGAAGTCTGGAGGGTGAATCAGAAGAAGTAGGAGAAGGAGAAGGTGAAGTCTGGAGGATGAATCAGAAGAAGTAGGAGAAGGAGAAGATGAAGTCTGGAGGGTGAATCAGAAGAAGTAGAAGAAGGAGAAAGAGAAGGTGAAGTCTGGAGGGTGAATCAGAAGAAGCAGAAGAAGGAGAAGGAGAAGGTGAAGTCAGGAGGGTGAATCAGAAGAAGCAGAAGAAGGAGAAGGAGAAGGTGAAGTTAGGAGGGTGAATCAGAAGAAGCAGAAGAAGGAGAAGGAGAAGGTGAAGTCAAGGGGGTGAAGCAGAAGAATGAGAAGAAGGAGAAGGAGAAGGTGAAGTCAGGAGGGTGAAGCAGAAGAAGCAGAAGAAGGAGAAGGAGAAGGTGAAGTCTGGAGGGCGCAGCAGAAGAAGCAGAAGAAGGAGAAGGAGAAGGTGAAGTCTGGAGGGTGAAGCAGAAGAAGCAGAAGAAGGAGAAGGAGAAGGTGAGGTCTGGAGGGTGAATCAGAAGAAGTAGAAGAAGGAGAAGGAGAAGGTGAAGTCAGGAGGGTGAAGCAGAAGAAGCAGAAGAAGGAGAAGCAGAAGGTGAAGTCAAGGGGGTGAAGCAGAAGAATGAGAAGAAGGAGAAGGAGAAGGTGAAGTCAGGAGGGTGAAGCAGAAGAAGCAGAAGAAGGAGAAGGAGAAGGTGAAGTCTGGAGGGCGCAGCAGAAGAAGCAGAAGAAGGAGAAGGAGAAGGTGAAGTCTGGAGGGTGAAGCAGAAGAAGCAGAAGAAGGAGAAGGAGAAGGTGAGGTCTGGAGGGTGAATCAGAAGAAGTAGAAGAAGGAGAAGGAGAAGGTGAAGTCAGGAGGGTGAAGCAGAAGAAGCAGAAGAAGGAGAAGCAGAAGGTGAAGTCTGGAGGGTGAAGCAGAAGAAGCAGAAGAAGGAGAAGGAGAAGGTGAAGTCTGGAGGGCGAAGCAGAAGAAGCAGAAGAAGGAGAAGGAGAAGGTGAAGTCTGGAGGGTGAAGCAGAAGAAGCAGAAGAAGCAGAAGGAGAAGGTGAAGTCTGGAGGGTGAATCAGAAGAAGTAGAAGAAGGAGAAGGAGAAGGTAAAGTCAGGAGGGTGAAGCAGAAGAAGCAGAAGAAGGAGAAGGAGAAGGTGAAGTCTGGAGGGTGAAGCAGAAGAAGCAGAAGAAGGAGAAGGAGAAGGTGAAGTCTGGAGGGTGAAGCAGAAGAAGCAGAAGAAGGAGAAGGAGAAGGTGAAGTCAGGAGGGTGAATCAGAAGAAGTAGAAAAAGGAGAAGGAGAAGGTGAAGTCTGGAGGGTGAATCAGAAGAAGTAGAAGAAGGAGAAGGAGAAGGTGAAGTCTGGAGGGTGAATCAGAAGAAGCAGAAGAAGGAGAAGGAGAAGGTGAAGTCTGGAGGGAGAAGCAGAAGAAGTAGAAGAAGGAGAAGGAGAAGGTGAAGTCTGGAGGGTGTATCAGAAGAAGTAGAAGAAGGAGAAGGAGAAGGTGAAGTCTGGAGGGTGAATCAGAAGAAGTAGAAGAAGGAGAAGGAGAAGGTGAAGTCTGGAGGATGAATCAGAAGAAGCAGAAGAAGGAGAAGGAGAAGGCGAAGTCTGGAGGGTGAATCAGAAGAAGTAGAAGAAGGAGAAGGAGAAGGTGTAGTCTGGAGGGTGAATCAGAAGAAGTAGACGAAGGAGAAGGAGAAGGTGAAGTCTGGAGGGTGAATCAGAAGAAGCAGAAGAAGGAGAAGGAGAAGGTGAAGTCTGGAGGGTGAATCAGAAGAAGTAGAAGAAGGACAAGGAGAAGGTGAAGTCTGGAGGGTGAAGCAGAAGAAGCAGCAGAAGGAGAAGGAGAAGGTGAAGTCTGGAGGGTGAATCAGAAGAAGCAGAAGAAGGAGAAGGAGAAGGTGAAGTCTGGAGGGTGAATCAGAAGAAGCAGAAGAAGGAGAAGGAGAAGGTGAAGTCTGGAGGGTGAATAAGAAGAAGCAGAAGAAGTAGAAGGAGAAGGTGAAGTCTGGAGGGTGAATCAGAAGAAGCAGAAGAAGGACAAGGAGAAGATGAAGTCTGTAGGGTGAATCAGAAGAAGTAGAAGAAGGAGAAGGAGAAGGTGAGGTCTGGAGGGTGAATCAGAAGAAGCAGAAGAAGGAGAAGGAGAAGGTGAAGTCTGGAGGGTGAATCAGAAGAAGCAGAAGAAGGAGAAGGAGAAGGTGAAGTCTGGAGGGTGAATCAGCAGAAGCTGAAGAAGGAGAAGGAGAAGGTGAAGTCAGGAGGGTGAATCAGAAGAAGCAGAAGAAGGAGAAGGAGAAGGTGAAGTTAGGAGGGTGAATCAGAAGAAGCAGAAGAAGGAGAAGGAGAAGGTGAAGTCAAGGGGGTGAAGCAGAAGAATGAGAAGAAGGAGAAGGAGAAGGTGAAGTCAGGAGGGTGAAGCAGAAGAAGCAGAAGGAGGAGAAGGAGAAGGTGAAGTCTGGAGGGCGCAGCAGAAGAAGCAGAAGAAGGAGAAGGAGAAGGTGAAGTCTGGAGGGTGAAGCAGAAGAAGCAGAAGAAGGAGAAGGAGAAGGTGAAGTCTGGAGGGTGAAGCAGAAGAAGCAGAAGAAGGAGAAGGAGATGGTGAAGTCTGGAGGGTGAATCAGAAGAAGCAGAAGAAGGAGAAAGAGAAGGTGAAGTCTGGAGGGTGAATCAGAAGAAGCAGAAGAAGGAGAAGGAGAAGGTGAAGTCAGGAGGGTGAATCAGAAGAAGCAGAAGAAGGAGAAGGAGAAGGTGAAGTTAGGAGGGTGAATCAGAAGAAGCAGAAGAAGGAGAAGGAGAAGGTGAAGTCAAGGGGGTGAAGCAGAAGAATGAGAAGAAGGAGAAGGAGAAGGTGAAGTCAGGAGGGTGAAGCAGAAGAAGCAGAAGAAGGAGAAGGAGAAGGTGAAGTCTGGAGGGCGCAGCAGAAGAAGCAGAAGAAGGAGAAGGAGAAGGTGAAGTCTGGAGGGTGAAGCAGAAGAAGCAGAAGAAGGAGAAGGAGAAGGTGAGGTCTGGAGGGTGAATCAGAAGAAGTAGAAGAAGGAGAAGGAGAAGGTGAAGTCAGGAGGGTGAAGCAGAAGAAGCAGAAGAAGGAGAAGCAGAAGGTGAAGTCTGGAGGGTGAAGCAGAAGAAGCAGAAGAAGGAGAAGGAGAAGGTGAAGTCTGGAGGGCGAAGCAGAAGAAGCAGAAGAAGGAGAAGGAGAAGGTGAAGTCTGGAGGGTGAAGCAGAAGAAGCAGAAGAAGCAGAAGGAGAAGGTGAAGTCTGGAGGGTGAATCAGAAGAAGTAGAAGAAGGAGAAGGAGAAGGTAAAGTCAGGAGGGTGAAGCAGAAGAAGCAGAAGAAGGAGAAGGAGAAGGTGAAGTCTGGAGGGTGAAGCAGAAGAAGCAGAAGAAGGAGAAGGAGAAGGTGAAGTCTGGAGGGTGAAGCAGAAGAAGCAGAAGAAGGAGAAGGAGAAGGTGAAGTCAGGAGGGTGAATCAGAAGAAGTAGAAAAAGGAGAAGGAGAAGGTGAAGTCTGGAGGGTGAATCAGAAGAAGTAGAAGAAGGAGAAGGAGAAGGTGAAGTCTGGAGGGTGAATCAGAAGAAGCAGAAGAAGGAGAAGGAGAAGGTGAAGTCTGGAGGGAGAAGCAGAAGAAGTAGAAGAAGGAGAAGGAGAAGGTGAAGTCTGGAGGGTGTATCAGAAGAAGTAGAAGAAGGAGAAGGAGAAGGTGAAGTCTGGAGGGTGAATCAGAAGAAGTAGAAGAAGGAGAAGGAGAAGGTGAAGTCTGGAGGGTGAATCAGAAGAAGCAGAAGAAGGAGAAGGAGAAGGCGAAGTCTGGAGGGTGAATCAGAAGAAGTAGAAGAAGGAGAAGGAGAAGGTGTAGTCTGGAGGGTGAATCAGAAGAAGTAGACGAAGGAGAAGGAGAAGGTGAAGTCTGGAGGGTGAATCAGAAGAAGCAGAAGAAGGAGAAGGAGAAGGTGAAGTCTGGAGGGTGAATCAGAAGAAGTAGAAGAAGGACAAGGAGAAGGTGAAGTCTGGAGGGTGAAGCAGAAGAAGCAGCAGAAGGAGAAGGAGAAGGTGAAGTCTGGAGGGTGAATCAGAAGAAGCAGAAGAAGGAGAAGGAGAAGGTGAAGTCTGGAGGGTGAATCAGAAGAAGCAGAAGAAGGAGAAGGAGAAGGTGAAGTCTGGAGGGTGAATAAGAAGAAGCAGAAGAAGTAGAAGGAGAAGGTGAAGTCTGGAGGGTGAATCAGAAGAAGCAGAAGAAGGACAAGGAGAAGATGAAGTCTGTAGGGTGAATCAGAAGAAGTAGAAGAAGGAGAAGGAGAAGGTGAGGTCTGGAGGGTGAATCAGAAGAAGCAGAAGAAGGAGAAGGAGAAGGTGAAGTCTGGAGGGTGAATCAGAAGAAGCAGAAGAAGGAGAAGGAGAAGGTGAAGTCTGGAGGGTGAATCAGCAGAAGCTGAAGAAGGAGAAGGAGAAGGTGAAGTCAGGAGGGTGAATCAGAAGAAGCAGAAGAAGGAGAAGGAGAAGGTGAAGTTAGGAGGGTGAATCAGAAGAAGCAGAAGAAGGAGAAGGAGAAGGTGAAGTCAAGGGGGTGAAGCAGAAGAATGAGAAGAAGGAGAAGGAGAAGGTGAAGTCAGGAGGGTGAAGCAGAAGAAGCAGAAGAAGGAGAAGGAGAAGGTGAAGTCTGGAGGGTGAATCAGAAGAAGCAGAAGAAGGAGAAGGAGAAGGTGAAGTCTGGAGGGTGAATAAGAAGAAGCAGAAGAAGTAGAAGGAGAAGGTGAAGTCTGGAGGGTGAATCAGAAGAAGCAGAAGAAGGACAAGGAGAAGATGAAGTCTGTAGGGTGAATCAGAAGAAGTAGAAGAAGGAGAAGGAGAAGGTGAGGTCTGGAGGGTGAATCAGAAGAAGCAGAAGAAGGAGAAGGAGAAGGTGAAGTCTGGAGGGTGAATCAGAAGAAGCAGAAGAAGGAGAAGGAGAAGGTGAAGTCTGGAGGGTGAATCAGCAGAAGCTGAAGAAGGAGAAGGAGAAGGTGAAGTCAGGAGGGTGAATCAGAAGAAGCAGAAGAAGGAGAAGGAGAAGGTGAAGTTAGGAGGGTGAATCAGAAGAAGCAGAAGAAGGAGAAGGAGAAGGTGAAGTCAAGGGGGTGAAGCAGAAGAATGAGAAGAAGGAGAAGGAGAAGGTGAAGTCAGGAGGGTGAAGCAGAAGAAGCAGAAGGAGGAGAAGGAGAAGGTGAAGTCTGGAGGGCGCAGCAGAAGAAGCAGAAGAAGGAGAAGGAGAAGGTGAAGTCTGGAGGGTGAAGCAGAAGAAGCAGAAGAAGGAGAAGGAGAAGGTGAAGTCTGGAGGGTGAAGCAGAAGAAGCAGAAGAAGGAGAAGGAGATGGTGAAGTCTGGAGGGTGAATCAGAAGAAGCAGAAGAAGGAGAAAGAGAAGGTGAAGTCTGGAGGGTGAATCAGAAGAAGCAGAAGAAGGAGAAGGAGAAGGTGAAGTCAGGAGGGTGAATCAGAAGAAGCAGAAGAAGGAGAAGGAGAAGGTGAAGTTAGGAGGGTGAATCAGAAGAAGCAGAAGAAGGAGAAGGAGAAGGTGAAGTCAAGGGGGTGAAGCAGAAGAATGAGAAGAAGGAGAAGGAGAAGGTGAAGTCAGGAGGGTGAAGCAGAAGAAGCAGAAGAAGGAGAAGGAGAAGGTGAAGTCTGGAGGGCGCAGCAGAAGAAGCAGAAGAAGGAGAAGGAGAAGGTGAAGTCTGGAGGGTGAAGCAGAAGAAGCAGAAGAAGGAGAAGGAGAAGGTGAGGTCTGGAGGGTGAATCAGAAGAAGTAGAAGAAGGAGAAGGAGAAGGTGAAGTCAGGAGGGTGAAGCAGAAGAAGCAGAAGAAGGAGAAGCAGAAGGTGAAGTCTGGAGGGTGAAGCAGAAGAAGCAGAAGAAGGAGAAGGAGAAGGTGAAGTCTGGAGGGCGAAGCAGAAGAAGCAGAAGAAGGAGAAGGAGAAGGTGAAGTCTGGAGGGTGAAGCAGAAGAAGCAGAAGAAGCAGAAGGAGAAGGTGAAGTCTGGAGGGTGAATCAGAAGAAGTAGAAGAAGGAGAAGGAGAAGGTAAAGTCAGGAGGGTGAAGCAGAAGAAGCAGAAGAAGGAGAAGGAGAAGGTGAAGTCTGGAGGGTGAAGCAGAAGAAGCAGAAGAAGGAGAAGGAGAAGGTGAAGTCTGGAGGGTGAAGCAGAAGAAGCAGAAGAAGGAGAAGGAGAAGGTGAAGTCAGGAGGGTGAATCAGAAGAAGTAGAAAAAGGAGAAGGAGAAGGTGAAGTCTGGAGGGTGAATCAGAAGAAGTAGAAGAAGGAGAAGGAGAAGGTGAAGTCTGGAGGGTGAATCAGAAGAAGCAGAAGAAGGAGAAGGAGAAGGTGAAGTCTGGAGGGAGAAGCAGAAGAAGTAGAAGAAGGAGAAGGAGAAGGTGAAGTCTGGAGGGTGTATCAGAAGAAGTAGAAGAAGGAGAAGGAGAAGGTGAAGTCTGGAGGGTGAATCAGAAGAAGTAGAAGAAGGAGAAGGAGAAGGTGAAGTCTGGAGGGTGAATCAGAAGAAGCAGAAGAAGGAGAAGGAGAAGGCGAAGTCTGGAGGGTGAATCAGAAGAAGTAGAAGAAGGAGAAGGAGAAGGTGTAGTCTGGAGGGTGAATCAGAAGAAGTAGACGAAGGAGAAGGAGAAGGTGAAGTCTGGAGGGTGAATCAGAAGAAGCAGAAGAAGGAGAAGGAGAAGGTGAAGTCTGGAGGGTGAATCAGAAGAAGTAGAAGAAGGACAAGGAGAAGGTGAAGTCTGGAGGGTGAAGCAGAAGAAGCAGCAGAAGGAGAAGGAGAAGGTGAAGTCTGGAGGGTGAATCAGAAGAAGCAGAAGAAGGAGAAGGAGAAGGTGAAGTCTGGAGGGTGAATCAGAAGAAGCAGAAGAAGGAGAAGGAGAAGGTGAAGTCTGGAGGGTGAATAAGAAGAAGCAGAAGAAGTAGAAGGAGAAGGTGAAGTCTGGAGGGTGAATCAGAAGAAGCAGAAGAAGGACAAGGAGAAGATGAAGTCTGTAGGGTGAATCAGAAGAAGTAGAAGAAGGAGAAGGAGAAGGTGAGGTCTGGAGGGTGAATCAGAAGAAGCAGAAGAAGGAGAAGGAGAAGGTGAAGTCTGGAGGGTGAATCAGAAGAAGCAGAAGAAGGAGAAGGAGAAGGTGAAGTCTGGAGGGTGAATCAGCAGAAGCTGAAGAAGGAGAAGGAGAAGGTGAAGTCAGGAGGGTGAATCAGAAGAAGCAGAAGAAGGAGAAGGAGAAGGTGAAGTTAGGAGGGTGAATCAGAAGAAGCAGAAGAAGGAGAAGGAGAAGGTGAAGTCAAGGGGGTGAAGCAGAAGAATGAGAAGAAGGAGAAGGAGAAGGTGAAGTCAGGAGGGTGAAGCAGAAGAAGCAGAAGAAGGAGAAGGAGAAGGTGAAGTCTGGAGGGCGCAGCAGAAGAAGCAGAAGAAGGAGAAGGAGAAGGTGAAGTCTGGAGGGTGAAGCAGAAGAAGCAGAAGAAGGAGAAGGAGAAGGTGAAGTCTGGAGGGTGAATCAGAAGAAGTAGAAGAAGGAGAAGGAGAAGGTGAAGTCAGGAGGGTGAAGCAGAAGAAGCAGAAGAAGGAGAAGGAGAAGGTGAAGTCTGGAGGGTGAAGCAGAAGAAGCAGAAGAAGGAGAAGGAGAAGGTGAAGTCTGGAGGGCGAAGCAGAAGAAGCAGAAGAAGGAGAAGGAGAAGGTGAAGTCTGGAGGGTGAAGCAGAAGAAGCAGAAGAAGCAGAAGGAGAAGGTGAAGTCTGGAGGGTGAAGCAGAAGAAGCAGAAGAAGGAGAAGGAGAAGGTGAAGTTAGGAGGGTGAATCAGAAGAAGCAGAAGAAGGAGAAGGAGAAGGTGAAGTCAGGGGGGTGAAGCAGAAGAAGTAGAAGAAGGAGAAGGAGAAGGTGAAGTCAGGAGGGTGAAGCAGAAGAAGCAGAAGAAGGAGAAGGAGAAGGTGAAGTCTGGAGGGCGCAGCAGAAGAAGCAGAAGAAGGAGAAGGAGAAGGTGAAGTCTGGAGGGTGAAGCAGAAGAAGCAGAAGAAGGAGAAGGAGAAGGTGAAGTCTGGAGGGCGAAGCAGAAGAAGCAGAAGAAGGAGAAGGAGAAGGTGAAGTCTGGAGGGTGAAGCAGAAGAAGCAGAAGAAGGAGAAGGAGAAGGTGAAGTCTGGAGGGCGAAGCAGAAGAAGCAGAAGAAGGAGAAGGAGAAGATGAAGTCTGGAGGGTGAAGCAGAAGAAGCAGAAGAAGGAGAAGGAGAAGCTGAATTCTGGAGGGTGAATCAGAAGAAGTGGAAGAAGGAGAAGGAGAAGGTGAAGTCAGGAGGGTGAAGCAGAAGAAGCAGAAGAAGGAGAAGGAGAAGGTGAAGTCTGGAGGGTGAAGCAGAAGAAGCAGAAGAAGGAGAAGGAGAAGGTGAAGTCTGGAGGGCGCAGCAGAAGAAGCAGAAGAAGGAGAAGGAGAAGGTGAAGTCTGGAGGGTGAAGCAGAAGAAGCAGAACAAGGAGAAGGAGAAGGTGAAGTCTGGAGGGTGAATCAGAAGAAGTAGAAGAAGGAGAAGGAGAAGGTGAAGTCAGGAGGGTGAAGCAGAAGAAGCAGAAGAAGGAGAAGGAGAAGGTGAAGTCTGGAGGGTGAAGCAGAAGAAGCAGAAGAAGGAGAAGGAGAAGGTGAAGTCTGGAGGGCGAAGCAGAAGAAGCAGAAGAAGGAGAAGGAGAAGGTGAAGTCTGGAGGGTGAAGCAGAAGAAGCAGAAGAAGCAGAAGGAGAAGGTGAAGTCTGGAGGGTGAAGCAGAAGAAGCAGAAGAAGGAGAAGGAGATGGTGAAGTTAGGAGGGTGAATCAGAAGAAGCAGAAGAAGGAGAAGGAGAAGGTGAAGTCAGGGGGGTGAAGCAGAAGAAGTAGAAGAAGGAGAAGGAGAAGGTAAAGTCAGGAGGGTGAAGCAGAAGAAGCAGAAGAAGGAGAAGGAGAAGGTGAAGTCTGGAGGGCGCAGCAGAAGAAGCAGAAGAAGGAGAAGGAGAAGGTGAAGTCTGGAGGGTGAAGCAGAAGAAGCAGAAGAAGGAGAAGGAGAAGGTGAAGTCTGGAGGGCGAAGCAGAAGAAGCAGAAGAAGGAGAAGGAGAAGGTGAAGTCTGGAGGGTGAAGCAGAAGAAGCAGAAGAAGGAGAAGGAGAAGGTGAAGTCTGGAGGGCGAAGCAGAAGAAGCAGAAGAAGGAGAAGGAGAAGGTGAAGTCTGGAGGGTGAAGCAGAAGAAGCAGAAGAAGGAGAAGGAGAAGGTGAATTCTGGAGGGTGAATCAGAAGAAGTAGAAGAAGGAGAAGGAGAAGGTGAAGTCAGGAGGGTGAAGCAGAAGAAGCAGAAGAAGGAGAAGGAGAAGGTGAAGTCTGGAGGGTGAAGCAGAAGAAGCAGTAGAAGGAGAAGGAGAAGGTGAAGTCTGGAGGGCGAAGCAGAAGAAGCAGAAGAAGGAGAAGGAGAAGGTGAAGTCTGGAGGGTGAAGCAGAAGAAGCAGAAGAAGGAGAAGGAGAAGGTGAAGTCTGGAGGGTAAATCAGAAGAAGTGGAAGAAGGAGAAGGAGAAGGTGAAGTCAGGAGGGTGAAGCAGAAGAAGCAGTAGAAGGAGAAGGAGAAGTTGAAGTCTGGAGGGTGAAGCAGAAGAAGCAGAAGAAGGAGAAGGAGAAGGTGAAGTCTGGAGGGTGCAGCAGAAGAAGCAGAAGAAGGAGAAGGAGAAGGTGAAGTCAGGAGGGTGAATCAGAAGAAGTAGAAGAAGGAGAAGGAGAAGGTGAAGTGTGGAGGGTGAATCAGAAGAAGTAGAAGAAGAAGAAGGAGAAGGTGAAGTCTGGACGGTGAATCAGAAGAAGTAGAAGAAGGAGAAGGAGAAGGTGAAGTCAGGCGGGTGAATCAGAAGAAGCAGAAGAAGGAGAAGGAGAAGGTGAAGTCTGGAGGGTGAAGCAGAAGAAGCAGTAGAAGGAGAAGGAGAAGGTGAAGTCTGGAGGGTGAAGCAGAAGAAGCAGAAGAAGCAGAAGGAGAAGGTGAAGTCTGGAGGGTGAAGCAGAAGAAGCAGAAGAAGGAGAAGGAGAAGGTGAAGTCTGGAGGGCGCAGCAGAAGAAGCAGAAGAAGGAGAAGGAGAAGGTGAAGTCTGGAGGGTGAAGCAGAAGAAGCAGAAGAAGGAGAAGGAGAAGGTGAAGTCTGGAGGGTGAAGCAGAAGAAGCAGAAGAAGGAGAAGGAGAAGGTGAAGTCAGGGGGGTGAAGCAGAAGAAGTAGAAGAAGGAGAAGGAGAAGGTGAAGTCAGGAGGGTGAAGCAGAAGAAGCAGAAGAAGGAGAAGGAGAAGGTGAAGTCTGGAGGGCGCAGCAGAAGAAGCAGAAGAAGGAGAAGGAGAAGGTGAAGTCTGGAGGGTGAAGCAGAAGAAGCAGAAGAAGGAGAAGGAGAAGGTGAAGTCTGGAGGGCGAAGCAGAAGAAGCAGAAGAAGGAGAAGGAGAAGGTGAAGTCTGGAGGGTGAAGCAGAAGAAGCAGAAGAAGGAGAAGGAGAAGGTGAAGTCTGGAGGGCGAAGCAGAAGAAGCAGAAGAAGGAGAAGGAGAAGATGAAGTCTGGAGGGTGAAGCAGAAGAAGCAGAAGAAGGAGAAGGAGAAGCTGAATTCTGGAGGGTGAATCAGAAGAAGTGGAAGAAGGAGAAGGAGAAGGTGAAGTCAGGAGGGTGAAGCAGAAGAAGCAGAAGAAGGAGAAGGAGAAGGTGAAGTCTGGAGGGTGAAGCAGAAGAAGCAGAAGAAGGAGAAGGAGAAGGTGAAGTCTGGAGGGCGCAGCAGAAGAAGCAGAAGAAGGAGAAGGAGAAGGTGAAGTCTGGAGGGTGAAGCAGAAGAAGCAGAACAAGGAGAAGGAGAAGGTGAAGTCTGGAGGGTGAATCAGAAGAAGTAGAAGAAGGAGAAGGAGAAGGTGAAGTCAGGAGGGTGAAGCAGAAGAAGCAGAAGAAGGAGAAGGAGAAGGTGAAGTCTGGAGGGTGAAGCAGAAGAAGCAGAAGAAGGAGAAGGAGAAGGTGAAGTCTGGAGGGCGAAGCAGAAGAAGCAGAAGAAGGAGAAGGAGAAGGTGAAGTCTGGAGGGTGAAGCAGAAGAAGCAGAAGAAGCAGAAGGAGAAGGTGAAGTCTGGAGGGTGAAGCAGAAGAAGCAGAAGAAGGAGAAGGAGATGGTGAAGTTAGGAGGGTGAATCAGAAGAAGCAGAAGAAGGAGAAGGAGAAGGTGAAGTCAGGGGGGTGAAGCAGAAGAAGTAGAAGAAGGAGAAGGAGAAGGTAAAGTCAGGAGGGTGAAGCAGAAGAAGCAGAAGAAGGAGAAGGAGAAGGTGAAGTCTGGAGGGCGCAGCAGAAGAAGCAGAAGAAGGAGAAGGAGAAGGTGAAGTCTGGAGGGTGAAGCAGAAGAAGCAGAAGAAGGAGAAGGAGAAGGTGAAGTCTGGAGGGCGAAGCAGAAGAAGCAGAAGAAGGAGAAGGAGAAGGTGAAGTCTGGAGGGTGAAGCAGAAGAAGCAGAAGAAGGAGAAGGAGAAGGTGAAGTCTGGAGGGCGAAGCAGAAGAAGCAGAAGAAGGAGAAGGAGAAGGTGAAGTCTGGAGGGTGAAGCAGAAGAAGCAGAAGAAGGAGAAGGAGAAGGTGAATTCTGGAGGGTGAATCAGAAGAAGTAGAAGAAGGAGAAGGAGAAGGTGAAGTCAGGAGGGTGAAGCAGAAGAAGCAGAAGAAGGAGAAGGAGAAGGTGAAGTCTGGAGGGTGAAGCAGAAGAAGCAGTAGAAGGAGAAGGAGAAGGTGAAGTCTGGAGGGCGAAGCAGAAGAAGCAGAAGAAGGAGAAGGAGAAGGTGAAGTCTGGAGGGTGAAGCAGAAGAAGCAGAAGAAGGAGAAGGAGAAGGTGAAGTCTGGAGGGTAAATCAGAAGAAGTGGAAGAAGGAGAAGGAGAAGGTGAAGTCAGGAGGGTGAAGCAGAAGAAGCAGTAGAAGGAGAAGGAGAAGTTGAAGTCTGGAGGGTGAAGCAGAAGAAGCAGAAGAAGGAGAAGGAGAAGGTGAAGTCTGGAGGGTGCAGCAGAAGAAGCAGAAGAAGGAGAAGGAGAAGGTGAAGTCAGGAGGGTGAATCAGAAGAAGTAGAAGAAGGAGAAGGAGAAGGTGAAGTGTGGAGGGTGAATCAGAAGAAGTAGAAGAAGAAGAAGGAGAAGGTGAAGTCTGGACGGTGAATCAGAAGAAGTAGAAGAAGGAGAAGGAGAAGGTGAAGTCAGGCGGGTGAATCAGAAGAAGCAGAAGAAGGAGAAGGAGAAGGTGAAGTCTGGAGGGAGAAGCAGAAGAAGTAGAAGAAGGAGAAGGAGAAGGTGAAGTTTGGAGGGTGAATCTGAAGAAGTGGAAGAAGGAGAAGGAGAAGGTGAAGTCTGGAGGGTGAATCAGAAGAAGGAGAAGAAGGAGAAGGAGAAGGTGAAGTCTGGAGAGTGAATCAGAAGAAGAAGAAGAAGGAGAAGGAGAAGGTGAAGACTGGAGGATGAATCAGAAGAAGTAGAAGAAGGAGAAGGAGAAGGCGAAGTCTGGAGGGTGAATCAGAAGAAGCAGAAGAAGGAGAAGGAGAAGATGAAGTCTGGAAGGTGAATCAGAAGAAGTAGAAGAAGGAGAAGGAGAAGGTGAGGTCTGGAGGGTGAATCAGAAGAAGCAGAAGAAGGAGAAGGAGAAGGTGAAGTCTGAAGGGTGAATCAGAGGAAGCAGAAGAAGGAGAAGGAGAAGGTGAAGTCTGGAGGGTGAATCAGAAGAAGCAGAAGAAGGAGAAGGAGAAGGTCAAGTCTGGAGGTTGAATCAGAAGAAGCAGAAGAAGGAGAAGGAGAAGGTGAAATCTGGAGGGTGAATCAGAAGAAGTAGAAGAAGGAGAAGGAGAAGGTGAAGTCAGGAGGGTGAAGCAGAAGAAGCAGAAGAAGGAGAAGGAGAAGGTGAAGTCTGGAGGGTGAAGCAGAAGAAGCAGAAGAAGGAGAAGGAGAAGGTGAAGTCTGGAGGGCGCAGCAGAAGAAGCAGAAGAAGGAGAAGGAGAAGGTGAAGTCTGGAGGGTGAAGCAGAAGAAGCAGAACAAGGAGAAGGAGAAGGTGAAGTCTGGAGGGTGAATCAGAAGAAGTAGAAGAAGGAGAAGGAGAAGGTGAAGTCAGGAGGGTGAAGCAGAAGAAGCAGAAGAAGGAGAAGGAGAAGGTGAAGTCTGGAGGGTGAAGCAGAAGAAGCAGAAGAAGGAGAAGGAGAAGGTGAAGTCTGGAGGGCGAAGCAGAAGAAGCAGAAGAAGGAGAAGGAGAAGGTGAAGTCTGGAGGGTGAAGCAGAAGAAGCAGAAGAAGCAGAAGGAGAAGGTGAAGTCTGGAGGGTGAAGCAGAAGAAGCAGAAGAAGGAGAAGGAGATGGTGAAGTTAGGAGGGTGAATCAGAAGAAGCAGAAGAAGGAGAAGGAGAAGGTGAAGTCAGGGGGGTGAAGCAGAAGAAGTAGAAGAAGGAGAAGGAGAAGGTAAAGTCAGGAGGGTGAAGCAGAAGAAGCAGAAGAAGGAGAAGGAGAAGGTGAAGTCTGGAGGGCGCAGCAGAAGAAGCAGAAGAAGGAGAAGGAGAAGGTGAAGTCTGGAGGGTGAAGCAGAAGAAGCAGAAGAAGGAGAAGGAGAAGGTGAAGTCTGGAGGGCGAAGCAGAAGAAGCAGAAGAAGGAGAAGGAGAAGGTGAAGTCTGGAGGGTGAAGCAGAAGAAGCAGAAGAAGGAGAAGGAGAAGGTGAAGTCTGGAGGGCGAAGCAGAAGAAGCAGAAGAAGGAGAAGGAGAAGGTGAAGTCTGGAGGGTGAAGCAGAAGAAGCAGAAGAAGGAGAAGGAGAAGGTGAATTCTGGAGGGTGAATCAGAAGAAGTAGAAGAAGGAGAAGGAGAAGGTGAAGTCAGGAGGGTGAAGCAGAAGAAGCAGAAGAAGGAGAAGGAGAAGGTGAAGTCTGGAGGGTGAAGCACAAGAAGCAGTAGAAGGAGAAGGAGAAGGTGAAGTCTGGAGGGCGAAGCAGAAGAAGCAGAAGAAGGAGAAGGAGAAGGTGAAGTCTGGAGGGTGAAGCAGAAGAAGCAGAAGAAGGAGAAGGAGAAGGTGAAGTCTGGAGGGTAAATCAGAAGAAGTGGAAGAAGGAGAAGGAGAAGGTGAAGTCAGGAGGGTGAAGCAGAAGAAGCAGTAGAAGGAGAAGGAGAAGTTGAAGTCTGGAGGGTGAAGCAGAAGAAGCAGAAGAAGGAGAAGGAGAAGGTGAAGTCTGGAGGGTGCAGCAGAAGAAGCAGAAGAAGGAGAAGGAGAAGGTGAAGTCAGGAGGGTGAATCAGAAGAAGTAGAAGAAGGAGAAGGAGAAGGTGAAGTGTGGAGGGTGAATCAGAAGAAGTAGAAGAAGAAGAAGGAGAAGGTGAAGTCTGGACGGTGAATCAGAAGAAGTAGAAGAAGGAGAAGGAGAAGGTGAAGTCAGGCGGGTGAATCAGAAGAAGCAGAAGAAGGAGAAGGAGAAGGTGAAGTCTGGAGGGAGAAGCAGAAGAAGTAGAAGAAGGAGAAGGAGAAGGTGAAGTTTGGAGGGTGAATCTGAAGAAGTGGAAGAAGGAGAAGGAGAAGGTGAAGTCTGGAGGGTGAATCAGAAGAAGGAGAAGAAGGAGAAGGAGAAGGTGAAGTCTGGAGAGTGAATCAGAAGAAGAAGAAGAAGGAGAAGGAGAAGGTGAAGACTGGAGGATGAATCAGAAGAAGTAGAAGAAGGAGAAGGAGAAGGCGAAGTCTGGAGGGTGAATCAGAAGAAGCAGAAGAAGGAGAAGGAGAAGATGAAGTCTGGAAGGTGAATCAGAAGAAGTAGAAGAAGGAGAAGGAGAAGGTGAGGTCTGGAGGGTGAATCAGAAGAAGCAGAAGAAGGAGAAGGAGAAGGTGAAGTCTGAAGGGTGAATCAGAGGAAGCAGAAGAAGGAGAAGGAGAAGGTGAAGTCTGGAGGGTGAATCAGAAGAAGCAGAAGAAGGAGAAGGAGAAGGTCAAGTCTGGAGGTTGAATCAGAAGAAGCAGAAGAAGGAGAAGGAGAAGGTGAAATCTGGAGGGTGAATCAGAAGAAGTAGAAGAAGGAGAAGGAGAAGGTGAAGTCTGGAGGGTGAATCAGAAGAAGTAGAAGAAGGAGAAGGAGAAGGTGAAGTCTGGAGGGTGAATCAGAAGAAGCAGAAGAAGGAGAAGGAGAAGGTGAAGTCTGGAGGGTGAATCAGAAGAAGCAGAAGAAGGAGAAGGAGAAGATGAAGTCTGGAGGGTGAATCAGAAAAGTAGAAGAAGGAGAAGGTGAAGTCTGGAGGGTGAATCAGAAGAAGCAGAAGAAGGAGAAGGAGAAGGTGAAGTCTGGAGGGAGAAGCAGAAGAAGCAGAAGAAGGAGAAGGAGAAGATGAAGTCTGGAGGGCGCAGCAGAAGAAGTAGAAGAAGGAGAAGGAGAAGGTGAAGTCTGGAGGGTGAAGCAGAAGAAGCAGAAGAAGGAGAAGGAGAAGGTGAAGTCTGGAGGGTGAATCAGAAGAAGTAGAAGAAGGAGAAGGAGAAGGTGAAGTCTGGAGGGTGAATCAGAAGAAGTAGGAGAAGGAGAAGGTGAAGTCTGGAGGATGAATCAGAAGAAGTAGGAGAAGGAGAAGATGAAGTCTGGAGGGTGAATCAGAAGAAGTAGAAGAAGGAGAAGGAGAAGGTGAGGTCTGGAGGGTGAATCAGAAGAAGCAGAAGAAGGAGAAGGAGAAGGTGAAGTCTGGAGGGTGAATCAGAAGAAGCAGAAGAAGGAGAAAGAGAAGGTGAAGTCTGGAGGGTGAATCAGAAGAAGCAGAAGAAGGAGAAGGAGAAGGTGAAGTCAGGAGGGTGAATCAGAAGAAGCAGAAGAAGGAGAAGGAGAAGGTGAAGTTAGGAGGGTGAATCAGAAGAAGCAGAAGAAGGAGAAGGAGAAGGTGAAGTCAAGGGGGTGAAGCAGAAGAATGAGAAGAAGGAGAAGGAGAAGGTGAAGTCAGGAGGGTGAAGCAGAAGAAGCAGAAGAAGGAGAAGGAGAAGGTGAAGTCTGGAGGGCGCAGCAGAAGAAGCAGAAGAAGGAGAAGGAGAAGGTGAAGTCTGGAGGGTGAAGCAGAAGAAGCAGAAGAAGGAGAAGGAGAAGGTGAGGTCTGGAGGGTGAATCAGAAGAAGTAGAAGAAGGAGAAGGAGAAGGTGAAGTCAGGAGGGTGAAGCAGAAGAAGCAGAAGAAGGAGAAGCAGAAGGTGAAGTCTGGAGGGTGAAGCAGAAGAAGCAGAAGAAGGAGAAGGAGAAGGTGAAGTCTGGAGGGCGAAGCAGAAGAAGCAGAAGAAGGAGAAGGAGAAGGTGAAGTCTGGAGGGTGAAGCAGAAGAAGCAGAAGAAGCAGAAGGAGAAGGTGAAGTCTGGAGGGTGAATCAGAAGAAGTAGAAGAAGGAGAAGGAGAAGGTAAAGTCAGGAGGGTGAAGCAGAAGAAGCAGAAGAAGGAGAAGGAGAAGGTGAAGTCTGGAGGGTGAAGCAGAAGAAGCAGAAGAAGGAGAAGGAGAAGGTGAAGTCTGGAGGGTGAAGCAGAAGAAGCAGAAGAAGGAGAAGGAGAAGGTGAAGTCAGGAGGGTGAATCAGAAGAAGTAGAAAAAGGAGAAGGAGAAGGTGAAGTCTGGAGGGTGAATCAGAAGAAGTAGAAGAAGGAGAAGGAGAAGGTGAAGTCTGGAGGGTGAATCAGAAGAAGCAGAAGAAGGAGAAGGAGAAGGTGAAGTCTGGAGGGAGAAGCAGAAGAAGTAGAAGAAGGAGAAGGAGAAGGTGAAGTCTGGAGGGTGTATCAGAAGAAGTAGAAGAAGGAGAAGGAGAAGGTGAAGTCTGGAGGGTGAATCAGAAGAAGTAGAAGAAGGAGAAGGAGAAGGTGAAGTCTGGAGGGTGAATCAGAAGAAGCAGAAGAAGGAGAAGGAGAAGGCGAAGTCTGGAGGGTGAATCAGAAGAAGTAGAAGAAGGAGAAGGAGAAGGTGTAGTCTGGAGGGTGAATCAGAAGAAGTAGACGAAGGAGAAGGAGAAGGTGAAGTCTGGAGGGTGAATCAGAAGAAGCAGAAGAAGGAGAAGGAGAAGGTGAAGTCTGGAGGGTGAATCAGAAGAAGTAGAAGAAGGACAAGGAGAAGGTGAAGTCTGGAGGGTGAAGCAGAAGAAGCAGCAGAAGGAGAAGGAGAAGGTGAAGTCTGGAGGGTGAATCAGAAGAAGCAGAAGAAGGAGAAGGAGAAGGTGAAGTCTGGAGGGTGAATCAGAAGAAGCAGAAGAAGGAGAAGGAGAAGGTGAAGTCTGGAGGGTGAATAAGAAGAAGCAGAAGAAGTAGAAGGAGAAGGTGAAGTCTGGAGGGTGAATCAGAAGAAGCAGAAGAAGGAGAAGGAGAAGATGAAGTCTGTAGGGTGAATCAGAAGAAGTAGAAGAAGGAGAAGGAGAAGGTGAGGTCTGGAGGGTGAATCAGAAGAAGCAGAAGAAGGAGAAGGAGAAGGTGAAGTCTGGAGGGTGAATCAGAAGAAGCAGAAGAAGGAGAAGGAGAAGGTGAAGTCTGGAGGGTGAATCAGCAGAAGCAGAAGAAGGAGAAGGAGAAGGTGAAGTCAGGAGGGTGAATCAGAAGAAGCAGAAGAAGGAGAAGGAGAAGGTGAAGTTAGGAGGGTGAATCAGAAGAAGCAGAAGAAGGAGAAGGAGAAGGTGAAGTCAAGGGGGTGAAGCAGAAGAATGAGAAGAAGGAGAAGGAGAAGGTGAAGTCAGGAGGGTGAAGCAGAAGAAGCAGAAGAAGGAGAAGGAGAAGGTGAAGTCTGGAGGGCGCAGCAGAAGAAGCAGAAGAAGGAGAAGGAGAAGGTGAAGTCTGGAGGGTGAAGCAGAAGAAGCAGAAGAAGGAGAAGGAGAAGGTGAAGTCTGGAGGGTGAATCAGAAGAAGTAGAAGAAGGAGAAGGAGAAGGTGAAGTCAGGAGGGTGAAGCAGAAGAAGCAGAAGAAGGAGAAGGAGAAGGTGAAGTCTGGAGGGTGAAGCAGAAGAAGCAGAAGAAGGAGAAGGAGAAGGTGAAGTCTGGAGGGCGAAGCAGAAGAAGCAGAAGAAGGAGAAGGAGAAGGTGAAGTCTGGAGGGTGAAGCAGAAGAAGCAGAAGAAGCAGAAGGAGAAGGTGAAGTCTGGAGGGTGAAGCAGAAGAAGCAGAAGAAGGAGAAGGAGAAGGTGAAGTTAGGAGGGTGAATCAGAAGAAGCAGAAGAAGGAGAAGGAGAAGGTGAAGTCAGGGGGGTGAAGCAGAAGAAGTAGAAGAAGGAGAAGGAGAAGGTGAAGTCAGGAGGGTGAAGCAGAAGAAGCAGAAGAAGGAGAAGGAGAAGGTGAAGTCTGGAGGGCGCAGCAGAAGAAGCAGAAGAAGGAGAAGGAGAAGGTGAAGTCTGGAGGGTGAAGCAGAAGAAGCAGAAGAAGGAGAAGGAGAAGGTGAAGTCTGGAGGGCGAAGCAGAAGAAGCAGAAGAAGGAGAAGGAGAAGGTGAAGTCTGGAGGGTGAAGCAGAAGAAGCAGAAGAAGGAGAAGGAGAAGGTGAAGTCTGGAGGGCGAAGCAGAAGAAGCAGAAGAAGGAGAAGGAGAAGATGAAGTCTGGAGGGTGAAGCAGAAGAAGCAGAAGAAGGAGAAGGAGAAGCTGAATTCTGGAGGGTGAATCAGAAGAAGTGGAAGAAGGAGAAGGAGAAGGTGAAGTCAGGAGGGTGAAGCAGAAGAAGCAGAAGAAGGAGAAGGAGAAGGTGAAGTCTGGAGGGCGAAGCAGAAGAAGCAGAAGAAGGAGAAGGAGAAGGTGAAGTCTGGAGGGTGAAGCAGAAGAAGCAGAAGAAGGAGAAGGAGAAGGTGAAGTCAAGGGGGTGAAGCAGAAGAATGAGAAGAAGGAGAAGGAGAAGGTGAAGTCAGGAGGGTGAAGCAGAAGAAGCAGAAGAAGGAGAAGGAGAAGGTGAAGTCTGGAGGGCGCAGCAGAAGAAGCAGAAGAAGGAGAAGGAGAAGGTGAAGTCTGGAGGGTGAAGCAGAAGAAGCAGAACAAGGAGAAGGAGAAGGTGAAGTCTGGAGGGTGAATCAGAAGAAGTAGAAGAAGGAGAAGGAGAAGGTGAAGTCAGGAGGGTGAAGCAGAAGAAGCAGAAGAAGGAGAAGGAGAAGGTGAAGTCTGGAGGGTGAAGCAGAAGAAGCAGAAGAAGGAGAAGGAGAAGGTGAAGTCTGGAGGGCGAAGCAGAAGAAGCAGAAGAAGGAGAAGGAGAAGGTGAAGTCTGGAGGGTGAAGCAGAAGAAGCAGAAGAAGCAGAAGGAGAAGGTGAAGTCTGGAGGGTGAAGCAGAAGAAGCAGAAGAAGGAGAAGGAGATGGTGAAGTTAGGAGGGTGAATCAGAAGAAGCAGAAGAAGGAGAAGGAGAAGGTGAAGTCAGGGGGGTGAAGCAGAAGAAGTAGAAGAAGGAGAAGGAGAAGGTAAAGTCAGGAGGGTGAAGCAGAAGAAGCAGAAGAAGGAGAAGGAGAAGGTGAAGTCTGGAGGGTGAAGCAGAAGAAGCAGAAGAAGGAGAAGGAGAAGCTGAATTCTGGAGGGTGAATCAGAAGAAGTGGAAGAAGGAGAAGGAGAAGGTGAAGTCAGGAGGGTGAAGCAGAAGAAGCAGAAGAAGGAGAAGGAGAAGGTGAAGTCTGGAGGGCGAAGCAGAAGAAGCAGAAGAAGGAGAAGGAGAAGGTGAAGTCTGGAGGGTGAAGCAGAAGAAGCAGAAGAAGGAGAAGGAGAAGGTGAAGTCAAGGGGGTGAAGCAGAAGAATGAGAAGAAGGAGAAGGAGAAGGTGAAGTCAGGAGGGTGAAGCAGAAGAAGCAGAAGAAGGAGAAGGAGAAGGTGAAGTCTGGAGGGCGCAGCAGAAGAAGCAGAAGAAGGAGAAGGAGAAGGTGAAGTCTGGAGGGTGAAGCAGAAGAAGCAGAACAAGGAGAAGGAGAAGGTGAAGTCTGGAGGGTGAATCAGAAGAAGTAGAAGAAGGAGAAGGAGAAGGTGAAGTCAGGAGGGTGAAGCAGAAGAAGCAGAAGAAGGAGAAGGAGAAGGTGAAGTCTGGAGGGTGAAGCAGAAGAAGCAGAAGAAGGAGAAGGAGAAGGTGAAGTCTGGAGGGCGAAGCAGAAGAAGCAGAAGAAGGAGAAGGAGAAGGTGAAGTCTGGAGGGTGAAGCAGAAGAAGCAGAAGAAGCAGAAGGAGAAGGTGAAGTCTGGAGGGTGAAGCAGAAGAAGCAGAAGAAGGAGAAGGAGATGGTGAAGTTAGGAGGGTGAATCAGAAGAAGCAGAAGAAGGAGAAGGAGAAGGTGAAGTCAGGGGGGTGAAGCAGAAGAAGTAGAAGAAGGAGAAGGAGAAGGTAAAGTCAGGAGGGTGAAGCAGAAGAAGCAGAAGAAGGAGAAGGAGAAGGTGAAGTCTGGAGGGCGCAGCAGAAGAAGCAGAAGAAGGAGAAGGAGAAGGTGAAGTCTGGAGGGTGAAGCAGAAGAAGCAGAAGAAGGAGAAGGAGAAGGTGAAGTCTGGAGGGCGAAGCAGAAGAAGCAGAAGAAGGAGAAGGAGAAGGTGAAGTCTGGAGGGTGAAGCAGAAGAAGCAGAAGAAGGAGAAGGAGAAGGTGAAGTCTGGAGGGCGAAGCAGAAGAAGCAGAAGAAGGAGAAGGAGAAGGTGAAGTCTGGAGGGCGAAGCAGAAGAAGCAGAAGAAGGAGAAGGAGAAGGTGAAGTCTGGAGGGTGAAGCAGAAGAAGCAGAAGAAGGAGAAGGAGAAGGTGAAGTCTGGAGGGCGAAGCAGAAGAAGCAGAAGAAGGAGAAGGAGAAGATGAAGTCTGGAGGGTGAAGCAGAAGAAGCAGAAGAAGGAGAAGGAGAAGCTGAATTCTGGAGGGTGAATCAGAAGAAGTGGAAGAAGGAGAAGGAGAAGGTGAAGTCAGGAGGGTGAAGCAGAAGAAGCAGAAGAAGGAGAAGGAGAAGGTGAAGTCTGGAGGGCGAAGCAGAAGAAGCAGAAGAAGGAGAAGGAGAAGGTGAAGTCTGGAGGGTGAAGCAGAAGAAGCAGAAGAAGGAGAAGGAGAAGGTGAAGTCAAGGGGGTGAAGCAGAAGAATGAGAAGAAGGAGAAGGAGAAGGTGAAGTCAGGAGGGTGAAGCAGAAGAAGCAGAAGAAGGAGAAGGAGAAGGTGAAGTCTGGAGGGCGCAGCAGAAGAAGCAGAAGAAGGAGAAGGAGAAGGTGAAGTCTGGAGGGTGAAGCAGAAGAAGCAGAACAAGGAGAAGGAGAAGGTGAAGTCTGGAGGGTGAATCAGAAGAAGTAGAAGAAGGAGAAGGAGAAGGTGAAGTCAGGAGGGTGAAGCAGAAGAAGCAGAAGAAGGAGAAGGAGAAGGTGAAGTCTGGAGGGTGAAGCAGAAGAAGCAGAAGAAGGAGAAGGAGAAGGTGAAGTCTGGAGGGCGAAGCAGAAGAAGCAGAAGAAGGAGAAGGAGAAGGTGAAGTCTGGAGGGTGAAGCAGAAGAAGCAGAAGAAGCAGAAGGAGAAGGTGAAGTCTGGAGGGTGAAGCAGAAGAAGCAGAAGAAGGAGAAGGAGATGGTGAAGTTAGGAGGGTGAATCAGAAGAAGCAGAAGAAGGAGAAGGAGAAGGTGAAGTCAGGGGGGTGAAGCAGAAGAAGTAGAAGAAGGAGAAGGAGAAGGTAAAGTCAGGAGGGTGAAGCAGAAGAAGCAGAAGAAGGAGAAGGAGAAGGTGAAGTCTGGAGGGTGAAGCAGAAGAAGCAGAAGAAGGAGAAGGAGAAGCTGAATTCTGGAGGGTGAATCAGAAGAAGTGGAAGAAGGAGAAGGAGAAGGTGAAGTCAGGAGGGTGAAGCAGAAGAAGCAGAAGAAGGAGAAGGAGAAGGTGAAGTCTGGAGGGCGAAGCAGAAGAAGCAGAAGAAGGAGAAGGAGAAGGTGAAGTCTGGAGGGTGAAGCAGAAGAAGCAGAAGAAGGAGAAGGAGAAGGTGAAGTCAAGGGGGTGAAGCAGAAGAATGAGAAGAAGGAGAAGGAGAAGGTGAAGTCAGGAGGGTGAAGCAGAAGAAGCAGAAGAAGGAGAAGGAGAAGGTGAAGTCTGGAGGGCGCAGCAGAAGAAGCAGAAGAAGGAGAAGGAGAAGGTGAAGTCTGGAGGGTGAAGCAGAAGAAGCAGAACAAGGAGAAGGAGAAGGTGAAGTCTGGAGGGTGAATCAGAAGAAGTAGAAGAAGGAGAAGGAGAAGGTGAAGTCAGGAGGGTGAAGCAGAAGAAGCAGAAGAAGGAGAAGGAGAAGGTGAAGTCTGGAGGGTGAAGCAGAAGAAGCAGAAGAAGGAGAAGGAGAAGGTGAAGTCTGGAGGGCGAAGCAGAAGAAGCAGAAGAAGGAGAAGGAGAAGGTGAAGTCTGGAGGGTGAAGCAGAAGAAGCAGAAGAAGCAGAAGGAGAAGGTGAAGTCTGGAGGGTGAAGCAGAAGAAGCAGAAGAAGGAGAAGGAGATGGTGAAGTTAGGAGGGTGAATCAGAAGAAGCAGAAGAAGGAGAAGGAGAAGGTGAAGTCAGGGGGGTGAAGCAGAAGAAGTAGAAGAAGGAGAAGGAGAAGGTAAAGTCAGGAGGGTGAAGCAGAAGAAGCAGAAGAAGGAGAAGGAGAAGGTGAAGTCTGGAGGGCGCAGCAGAAGAAGCAGAAGAAGGAGAAGGAGAAGGTGAAGTCTGGAGGGTGAAGCAGAAGAAGCAGAAGAAGGAGAAGGAGAAGGTGAAGTCTGGAGGGCGAAGCAGAAGAAGCAGAAGAAGGAGAAGGAGAAGGTGAAGTCTGGAGGGTGAAGCAGAAGAAGCAGAAGAAGGAGAAGGAGAAGGTGAAGTCTGGAGGGCGAAGCAGAAGAAGCAGAAGAAGGAGAAGGAGAAGGTGAAGTCTGGAGGGTGAAGCAGAAGAAGCAGAAGAAGGAGAAGGAGAAGGTGAATTCTGGAGGGTGAATCAGAAGAAGTAGAAGAAGGAGAAGGAGAAGGTGAAGTCAGGAGGGTGAAGCAGAAGAAGCAGAAGAAGGAGAAGGAGAAGGTGAAGTCTGGAGGGTGAAGCAGAAGAAGCAGAAGAAGGAGAAGGAGAAGGTGAAGTCTGGAGGGCGAAGCAGAAGAAGCAGAAGAAGGAGAAGGAGAAGGTGAAGTCTGGAGGGTGAAGCAGAAGAAGCAGAAGAAGCAGAAGGAGAAGGTGAAGTCTGGAGGGTGAAGCAGAAGAAGCAGAAGAAGGAGAAGGAGAAGGTGAAGTTAGGAGGGTGAATCAGAAGAAGCAGAAGAAGGAGAAGGAGAAGGTGAAGTCAGGGGGGTGAAGCAGAAGAAGTAGAAGAAGGAGAAGGAGAAGGTGAAGTCAGGAGGGTGAAGCAGAAGAAGCAGAAGAAGGAGAAGGAGAAGGTGAAGTCTGGAGGGCGCAGCAGAAGAAGCAGAAGAAGGAGAAGGAGAAGGTGAAGTCTGGAGGGTGAAGCAGAAGAAGCAGAAGAAGGAGAAGGAGAAGGTGAAGTCTGGAGGGCGAAGCAGAAGAAGCAGAAGAAGGAGAAGGAGAAGGTGAAGTCTGGAGGGTGAAGCAGAAGAAGCAGAAGAAGGAGAAGGAGAAGGTGAAGTCTGGAGGGCGAAGCAGAAGAAGCAGAAGAAGGAGAAGGAGAAGATGAAGTCTGGAGGGTGAAGCAGAAGAAGCAGAAGAAGGAGAAGGAGAAGCTGAATTCTGGAGGGTGAATCAGAAGAAGTGGAAGAAGGAGAAGGAGAAGGTGAAGTCAGGAGGGTGAAGCAGAAGAAGCAGAAGAAGGAGAAGGAGAAGGTGAAGTCTGGAGGGTGAAGCAGAAGAAGCAGAAGAAGGAGAAGGAGAAGGTGAAGTCTGGAGGGCGAAGCAGAAGAAGCAGAAGAAGGAGAAGGAGAAGGTGAAGTCTGGAGGGTGAAGCAGAAGAAGCAGAAGAAGGAGAAGGAGAAGGTGAAGTCAAGGGGGTGAAGCAGAAGAATGAGAAGAAGGAGAAGGAGAAGGTGAAGTCAGGAGGGTGAAGCAGAAGAAGCAGAAGAAGGAGAAGGAGAAGGTGAAGTCTGGAGGGCGCAGCAGAAGAAGCAGAAGAAGGAGAAGGAGAAGGTGAAGTCTGGAGGGTGAAGCAGAAGAAGCAGAACAAGGAGAAGGAGAAGGTGAAGTCTGGAGGGTGAATCAGAAGAAGTAGAAGAAGGAGAAGGAGAAGGTGAAGTCAGGAGGGTGAAGCAGAAGAAGCAGAAGAAGGAGAAGGAGAAGGTGAAGTCTGGAGGGTGAAGCAGAAGAAGCAGAAGAAGGAGAAGGAGAAGGTGAAGTCTGGAGGGCGAAGCAGAAGAAGCAGAAGAAGGAGAAGGAGAAGGTGAAGTCTGGAGGGTGAAGCAGAAGAAGCAGAAGAAGCAGAAGGAGAAGGTGAAGTCTGGAGGGTGAAGCAGAAGAAGCAGAAGAAGGAGAAGGAGATGGTGAAGTTAGGAGGGTGAATCAGAAGAAGCAGAAGAAGGAGAAGGAGAAGGTGAAGTCAGGGGGGTGAAGCAGAAGAAGTAGAAGAAGGAGAAGGAGAAGGTAAAGTCAGGAGGGTGAAGCAGAAGAAGCAGAAGAAGGAGAAGGAGAAGGTGAAGTCTGGAGGGCGCAGCAGAAGAAGCAGAAGAAGGAGAAGGAGAAGGTGAAGTCTGGAGGGTGAAGCAGAAGAAGCAGAAGAAGGAGAAGGAGAAGGTGAAGTCTGGAGGGCGAAGCAGAAGAAGCAGAAGAAGGAGAAGGAGAAGGTGAAGTCTGGAGGGTGAAGCAGAAGAAGCAGAAGAAGGAGAAGGAGAAGGTGAAGTCTGGAGGGCGAAGCAGAAGAAGCAGAAGAAGGAGAAGGAGAAGGTGAAGTCTGGAGGGTGAAGCAGAAGAAGCAGAAGAAGGAGAAGGAGAAGGTGAATTCTGGAGGGTGAATCAGAAGAAGTAGAAGAAGGAGAAGGAGAAGGTGAAGTCAGGAGGGTGAAGCAGAAGAAGCAGAAGAAGGAGAAGGAGAAGGTGAAGTCTGGAGGGTGAAGCAGAAGAAGCAGTAGAAGGAGAAGGAGAAGGTGAAGTCTGGAGGGCGAAGCAGAAGAAGCAGAAGAAGGAGAAGGAGAAGGTGAAGTCTGGAGGGTGAAGCAGAAGAAGCAGAAGAAGGAGAAGGAGAAGGTGAAGTCTGGAGGGTAAATCAGAAGAAGTGGAAGAAGGAGAAGGAGAAGGTGAAGTCAGGAGGGTGAAGCAGAAGAAGCAGTAGAAGGAGAAGGAGAAGTTGAAGTCTGGAGGGTGAAGCAGAAGAAGCAGAAGAAGGAGAAGGAGAAGGTGAAGTCTGGAGGGTGCAGCAGAAGAAGCAGAAGAAGGAGAAGGAGAAGGTGAAGTCAGGAGGGTGAATCAGAAGAAGTAGAAGAAGGAGAAGGAGAAGGTGAAGCGTGGAGGGTGAATCAGAAGAAGTAGAAGAAGAAGAAGGAGAAGGTGAAGTCTGGACGGTGAATCAGAAGAAGTAGAAGAAGGAGAAGGAGAAGGTGAAGTCAGGCGGGTGAATCAGAAGAAGCAGAAGAAGGAGAAGGAGAAGGTGAAGTCTGGAGGGAGAAGCAGAAGAAGTAGAAGAAGGAGAAGGAGAAGGTGAAGTTTGGAGGGTGAATCTGAAGAAGTGGAAGAAGGAGAAGGAGAAGGTGAAGTCTGGAGGGTGAATCAGAAGAAGGAGAAGAAGGAGAAGGAGAAGGTGAAGTCTGGAGGGTGAATCAGAAGAAGAAGAAGAAGGAGAAGGAGAAGGTGTAGTCTGGAGGGTGAATCAGAAGAAGTAGACGAAGGAGAAGGAGAAGGTGAAGTCTGGAGGGTGAATCAGAAGAAGCAGAAGAAGGAGAAGGAGAAGGTGAAGTCTGGAGGGTGAATCAGAAGAAGTAGAAGAAGGAGAAGGAGAAGGTGAAGTCTGGAGGGTGAAGCAGAAGAAGCAGAAGAAGGAGAAGGAGAAGGTGAAGTCTGGAGGGTGAATCAGAAGAAGCAGAAGAAGGAGAAGGAGAAGGTGAAGTCTGGAGGGTGAATCAGACGAAGCAGAAGAAGGAGAAGGAGAAGATGAAGTCTGGAGGGCGAAGCAGAAGAAGCAGAAGAAGGAGAAGGAGAAGGTGAAGTCTGGAGGGTGAAGCAGAAGAAGCAGAAGAAGGAGAAGGAGAAGGTGAATTCTGGAGGGTGAATCAGAAGAAGTAGAAGAAGGAGAAGGAGAAGGTGAAGTCAGGAGGGTGAAGCAGAAGAAGCAGACGAAGGAGAAGGAGAAGGTGAAGTCTGGAGGGTGAAGCAGAAGAAGCAGAAGAAGGAGAAGGAGAAGGTGAAGTCTGGAGGGCGAAGCAGAAGAAGCAGAAGAAGGAGAAGGAGAAGGTGAAGTCTGGAGGGTGAAGCAGAAGAAGCAGAAGAAGGAGAAGGAGATGGTGAAATCAAGGGGGTGAAGCAGAAGAATGAGAAGAAGGAGAAGGAGAAGGTGAAGTCAGGAGGGTGAAGCAGAAGAAGCAGAAGAAGGAGAAGGAGAAGGTGAAGTCTGGAGGGCGCAGCAGAAGAAGCAGAAGAAGGAGAAGGAGAAGGTGAAGTCTGGAGGGTGAAGCAGAAGAAGCAGAAAAAGGAGAAGGAGAAGGTGAAGTCTGGAGGGCGAAGCAGAAGAAGCAGAAGAAGGAGAAGGAGAAGGTGAAGTCTGGAGGGTGAAGCAGAAGAAGCAGAAGAAGGAGAAGGAGAAGGTGAAGTCTGGAGGGCGAAGCAGAAGAAGCAGAAGAAGGAGAAGGAGAAGATGAAGTCTGGAGGGTGAAGCAGAAGAAGCAGAAGAAGGAGAAGGAGAAGCTGAATTCTGGAGGGTGAATCAGAAGAAGTGGAAGAAGGAGAAGGAGAAGGTGAAGTCAGGAGGGTGAAGCAGAAGAAGCAGAAGAAGGAGAAGGAGAAGGTGAAGTCTGGAGGGTGAAGCAGAAGAAGCAGAAGAAGGAGAAGGAGAAGGTGAAGTCTGGAGGGCGAAGCAGAAGAAGCAGAAGAAGGAGAAGGAGAAGGTGAAGTCTGGAGGGTGAAGCAGAAGAAGCAGAAGAAGGAGAAGGAGAAGGTGAAGTCAAGGGGGTGAAGCAGAAGAATGAGAAGAAGGAGAAGGAGAAGGTGAAGTCAGGAGGGTGAAGCAGAAGAAGCAGAAGAAGGAGAAGGAGAAGGTGAAGTCTGGAGGGCGCAGCAGAAGAAGCAGAAGAAGGAGAAGGAGAAGGTGAAGTCTGGAGGGTGAAGCAGAAGAAGCAGAACAAGGAGAAGGAGAAGGTGAAGTCTGGAGGGTGAATCAGAAGAAGTAGAAGAAGGAGAAGGAGAAGGTGAAGTCAGGAGGGTGAAGCAGAAGAAGCAGAAGAAGGAGAAGGAGAAGGTGAAGTCTGGAGGGTGAAGCAGAAGAAGCAGAAGAAGGAGAAGGAGAAGGTGAAGTCTGGAGGGCGAAGCAGAAGAAGCAGAAGAAGGAGAAGGAGAAGGTGAAGTCTGGAGGGTGAAGCAGAAGAAGCAGAAGAAGCAGAAGGAGAAGGTGAAGTCTGGAGGGTGAAGCAGAAGAAGCAGAAGAAGGAGAAGGAGATGGTGAAGTTAGGAGGGTGAATCAGAAGAAGCAGAAGAAGGAGAAGGAGAAGGTGAAGTCAGGGGGGTGAAGCAGAAGAAGTAGAAGAAGGAGAAGGAGAAGGTAAAGTCAGGAGGGTGAAGCAGAAGAAGCAGAAGAAGGAGAAGGAGAAGGTGAAGTCTGGAGGGCGCAGCAGAAGAAGCAGAAGAAGGAGAAGGAGAAGGTGAAGTCTGGAGGGTGAAGCAGAAGAAGCAGAAGAAGGAGAAGGAGAAGGTGAAGTCTGGAGGGCGAAGCAGAAGAAGCAGAAGAAGGAGAAGGAGAAGGTGAAGTCTGGAGGGTGAAGCAGAAGAAGCAGAAGAAGGAGAAGGAGAAGGTGAAGTCTGGAGGGCGAAGCAGAAGAAGCAGAAGAAGGAGAAGGAGAAGGTGAAGTCTGGAGGGTGAAGCAGAAGAAGCAGAAGAAGGAGAAGGAGAAGGTGAATTCTGGAGGGTGAATCAGAAGAAGTAGAAGAAGGAGAAGGAGAAGGTGAAGTCAGGAGGGTGAAGCAGAAGAAGCAGAAGAAGGAGAAGGAGAAGGTGAAGTCTGGAGGGTGAAGCAGAAGAAGCAGTAGAAGGAGAAGGAGAAGGTGAAGTCTGGAGGGCGAAGCAGAAGAAGCAGAAGAAGGAGAAGGAGAAGGTGAAGTCTGGAGGGTGAAGCAGAAGAAGCAGAAGAAGGAGAAGGAGAAGGTGAAGTCTGGAGGGTAAATCAGAAGAAGTGGAAGAAGGAGAAGGAGAAGGTGAAGTCAGGAGGGTGAAGCAGAAGAAGCAGTAGAAGGAGAAGGAGAAGTTGAAGTCTGGAGGGTGAAGCAGAAGAAGCAGAAGAAGGAGAAGGAGAAGGTGAAGTCTGGAGGGTGCAGCAGAAGAAGCAGAAGAAGGAGAAGGAGAAGGTGAAGTCAGGAGGGTGAATCAGAAGAAGTAGAAGAAGGAGAAGGAGAAGGTGAAGTGTGGAGGGTGAATCAGAAGAAGTAGAAGAAGAAGAAGGAGAAGGTGAAGTCTGGACGGTGAATCAGAAGAAGTAGAAGAAGGAGAAGGAGAAGGTGAAGTCAGGCGGGTGAATCAGAAGAAGCAGAAGAAGGAGAAGGAGAAGGTGAAGTCTGGAGGGAGAAGCAGAAGAAGTAGAAGAAGGAGAAGGAGAAGGTGAAGTTTGGAGGGTGAATCTGAAGAAGTGGAAGAAGGAGAAGGAGAAGGTGAAGTCTGGAGGGTGAATCAGAAGAAGGAGAAGAAGGAGAAGGAGAAGGTGAAGTCTGGAGGGTGAATCAGAAGAAGAAGAAGAAGGAGAAGGAGAAGGTGTAGTCTGGAGGGTGAATCAGAAGAAGTAGACGAAGGAGAAGGAGAAGGTGAAGTCTGGAGGGTGAATCAGAAGAAGCAGAAGAAGGAGAAGGAGAAGGTGAAGTCTGGAGGGTGAATCAGAAGAAGTAGAAGAAGGAGAAGGAGAAGGTGAAGTCTGGAGGGTGAAGCAGAAGAAGCAGAAGAAGGAGAAGGAGAAGGTGAAGTCTGGAGGGTGAATCAGAAGAAGCAGAAGAAGGAGAAGGAGAAGGTGAAGTCTGGAGGGTGAATCAGACGAAGCAGAAGAAGGAGAAGGAGAAGATGAAGTCTGGAGGGCGAAGCAGAAGAAGCAGAAGAAGGAGAAGGAGAAGGTGAAGTCTGGAGGGTGAAGCAGAAGAAGCAGAAGAAGGAGAAGGAGAAGGTGAATTCTGGAGGGTGAATCAGAAGAAGTAGAAGAAGGAGAAGGAGAAGGTGAAGTCAGGAGGGTGAAGCAGAAGAAGCAGAAGAAGGAGAAGGAGAAGGTGAAGTCTGGAGGGTGAAGCAGAAGAAGCAGAAGAAGGAGAAGGAGAAGGTGAAGTCTGGAGGGCGAAGCAGAAGAAGCAGAAGAAGGAGAAGGAGAAGGTGAAGTCTGGAGGGTGAAGCAGAAGAAGCAGAAGAAGGAGAAGGAGATGGTGAAATCAAGGGGGTGAAGCAGAAGAATGAGAAGAAGGAGAAGGAGAAGGTGAAGTCAGGAGGGTGAAGCAGAAGAAGCAGAAGAAGGAGAAGGAGAAGGTGAAGTCTGGAGGGCGCAGCAGAAGAAGCAGAAGAAGGAGAAGGAGAAGGTGAAGTCTGGAGGGTGAAGCAGAAGAAGCAGAAAAAGGAGAAGGAGAAGGTGAAGTCTGGAGGGTGAATCAGAAGAAGTAGAAGAAGGAGAAGGAGAAGGTGAAGTCAGGAGGGTGAAGCAGAAGAAGCAGAAGAAGGAGAAGGAGAAGGTGAAGTCTGGAGGGTGAAGCAGAAGAAGCAGAAGAAGGAGAAGGAGAAGGTGAAGTCTGGAGGGCGAAGCAGAAGAAGCAGAAGAAGGAGAAGGAGAAGGTGAAGTCTGGAGGGTGAAGCAGAAGAAGCAGAAGAAGCAGAAGGAGAAGGTGAAGTCTGGAGGGTGAAGCAGAAGAAGCAGAAGAAGGAGAAGGAGAAGGTGAAGTTAGGAGGGTGAATCAGAAGAAGCAGAAGAAGGAGAAGGAGAAGGTGAAGTCAGGGGGGTGAAGCAGAAGAAGTAGAAGAAGGAGAAGGAGAAGGTAAAGTCAGGAGGGTGAAGCAGAAGAAGCAGAAGAAGGAGAAGGAGAAGGTGAAGTCTGGAGGGCGCAGCAGAAGAAGCAGAAGAAGGAGAAGGAGAAGGTGAAGTCTGGAGGGTGAAGCAGAAGAAGCAGAAGAAGGAGAAGGAGAAGGTGAAGTCAGGAGGGTGAAGCAGAAGAAGCAGTAGAAGGAGAAGGAGAAGTTGAAGTCTGGAGGGTGAAGCAGAAGAAGCAGAAGAAGGAGAAGGAGAAGGTGAAGTCTGGAGGGTGCAGCAGAAGAAGCAGAAGAAGGAGAAGGAGAAGGTGAAGTCAGGAGGGTGTATCAGAAGAAGTAGAAGAAGGAGAAGGAGAAGGTGAAGTCTGGAGGGTGAATCAGAAGAAGTAGAAGAAGAAGAAGGAGAAGGTGAAGTCTGGACGGTGAATCAGAAGAAGTAGAAGAAGGAGAAGGAGAAGGTGAAGTCTGGCGGGTGAATCAGAAGAAGCAGAAGAAGGAGAAGGAGAAGGTGAAGTCTGGAGGGAGAAGCAGAAGAAGTAGAAGAAGGAGAAGGAGAAGGTGAAGTTTGGAGGGTGGCTCTGAAGAAGTGGAAGAAGGAGAAGGAGAAGGTGAAGTCTGGAGGGTGAATCAGAAGAAGGAGAAGAAGGAGAAGGAGAAGGTGAAGTCTGGAGGGTGAATCAGAAGAAGAAGAAGAAGGAGAAGGAGAAGGTGTAGTCTGGAGGGTGAATCAGAAGAAGTAGACGAAGGAGAAGGAGAAGGTGAAGACTGGAGGGTGAATCAGAAGAAGCAGAAGAAGGAGAAGGAGAAGGTGAAGTCTGGAGGGTGAATCAGAAGAAGTAGAAGAAGGAGAAGGAGAAGGTGAAGTCTGGAGGGTGAAGCAGAAGAAGCAGAAGAAGGAGAAGGAGAAGGTGAAGTCTGGAGGGTGAATCAGAAGAAGCAGAAGAAGGAGAAGGAGAAGGTGAAGTCTGGAGGGTGAATCAGACGAAGCAGAAGAAGGAGAAGGAGAAGGTGAAGTCTGGAGGGTGAATCAGAAGAAGCAGAAGAAGTAGAAGGAGAAGGTGAAGTCTGGAGGGTGAATCAGAAGAAGCAGAAGAAGGAGAAGGAGAAGGTGAAGTCAGGAGGGTGAATCAGAAGAAGCAGAAGAAGGAGAAGGAGAAGGAGAAGTCTGGAGGGTGAATCAGCAGAAGCAGAAGAAGGAGAAGGAGAAGGTGAAGACTGGAGGATGAATCAGAAGAAGTAGAAGAAGGAGAAGGAGAAGGTGAAGTCTGGAGGGTGAATCAGAAGAAGTAGAAGAAGGAGAAGGAGAAGGCGAAGTCTGGAGGGTGAATCAGAAGAAGCAGAAGAAGGAGAAGGAGAAGGTGAAGTCTGGAGGGTGAATCAGAAGAAGCAGAAGAAGGAGAAGGAGAAGATGAAGTCTGGAAGGTGAATCAGAAGAAGTAGAAGAAGCAGAAGGAGAAGGTGAGGTCTGGAGGGTGAATCAGAAGAAGCAGAAGAAGGAGAAGGAGAAGGTGAAGTCTGAAGGGTGAATCAGAAGAAGCAGAAGAAGGAGAAGGAGAAGGTGAAGTCTGGAGGGTGAATCAGAAGAAGCAGAAGAAGGAGAAGGAGAAGGTGAAGTCTGGAGGGTGAATCAGAAGAAGCAGAAGAAGGAAAAGGAGAAGGGGGAGTCTGGAGGGTGAATCAGAAGAAGCAGAAGAAGTAGAAGGAGAAGGTGAAGTCTGGAGGGTGAATCAGAAGAAGTAGAAGAAGGAGAAGGAGAAGGTGAAGTCTGGAGGGTGAATCAGAAGAAGCAGAAGAAGGAGAAGGAGAAGGTGAAGTCAGGAGGGTGAATCAGAAGAAGCAGAAGAAGGAGAAGGAGAAGGAGAAGTCTGGAGGGTGAATCAGCAGAAGCAGAAGAAGGAGAAGGAGAAGGTGAAGACTGGAGGATGAATCAGAAGAAGTAGAAGAAGGAGAAGGAGAAGGCGAAGTCTGGAGGGTGAATCAGAAGAAGCAGAAGAAGGAGAAGGAGAAGATGAAGTCTGGAAGGTGAATCAGAAGAAGTAGAGGAAGGAGAAGGAGAAGGTGAGGTCTGGAGGGTGAATCAGAAGAAGCAGAAGAAGGAGAAGGAGAAGGTGAAGTCTGAAGGGTGAATCAGAGGAAGCAGAAGAAGGAGAAGGAGAAGGTGAAGTCTGGAGGGTGAATCAGAAGAAGCAGAAGAAGGAGAAGGAGAAGGTCAAGTCTGGAGGGTGAATCAGAAGAAGCAGAAGAAGGAGAAGGAGAAGGTGAAATCTGGAGGGTGAATCAGAAGAAGTAGAAGAAGGAGAAGGAGAAGGTGAAGTCTGGAGGGTGAATCAGAAGAAGTAGAAGAAGGAGAAGGAGAAGGTGAAGTCTGGAGGGTGAATCAGAAGAAGCAGAAGAAGGAGAAGGAGAAGGTGAAGTCTGGAGGGTGAATCAGAAGAAGCAGAAGAAGGAGAAGGAGAAGATGAAGTCTGGAGGGTGAATCAGAAAAGCAGAAGAAGGAGAAGGTGAAGTCTGGAGGTTGAATCAGAAGAAGCAGAAGAAGGAGAAGGAGAAGGTGAAGTCTGGAGGGAGAATCAGAAGAAGCAGAAGAAGGAGAAAGAGAAGGTGAAGTCTGGAGGGTGAATCAGAAGAAGCAGAATAAGGAGAAGGAGAAGGTGAAGTCTGGAGGGTGAATCAGAAGAAGCAGAAGAAGGAGAAGGAGAAGGTGAAGTCTGGAGGGTGAAGCAGAAGAAGCAGAAGAAGGAGAAGGAGAAGATGAAGTCTGGAGGGCGCAGCAGAAGAAGTAGAAGAAGGAGAAGGAGAAGGTGAAGTCTGGAGGGTGAAGCAGAAGAAGCAGAAGAAGGAGAAGGAGAAGGTGAAGTCTGGAGGGTGAATCAGAAGAAGTAGGAGAAGGAGAAGGTGAAGTCTGGAGGATGAATCAGAAGAATTAGGAGAAGGAGAAGATGAAGTCTGGAGGGTGAATCAGAAGAAGTAGAAGAAGGAGAAGGAGAAGGTGAGGTCTGGAGGGTGAATCAGAAGAAGCAGAAGAAGGAGAAGGAGAAGGTGAAGTCTGGAGGGTGAATCAGAAGAAGCAGAAGAAGGAGAAGGAGAAGGTGAAGTCTGGAGGGTGAATCAGAAGAAGCAGAAGAAGGAGAAGGAGAAGGTGAAGTCAGGAGGGTGAATCAGAAGAAGCAGAAGAAGGAGAAGGAGAAGGTGAAGTTAGGAGGGTGAATCAGAAGAAGCAGAAGAAGGAGAAGGAGAAGGTGAAGTCAAGGGGGTGAAGCAGAAGAATGAGAAGAAGGAGAAGGAGAAGGTGAAGTCAGGAGGGTGAAGCAGAAGAAGCAGAAGAAGGAGAAGGAGAAGGTGAAGTCTGGAGGGCGCAGCAGAAGAAGCAGAAGAAGGAGAAGGAGAAGGTGAAGTCTGGAGGGTGAAGCAGAAGAAGCAGAAGAAGGAGAAGGAGAAGGTGAGGTCTGGAGGGTGAATCAGAAGAAGTAGAAGAAGGAGAAGGAGAAGGTGAAGTCAGGAGGGTGAAGCAGAAGAAGCAGAAGAAGGAGAAGCAGAAGGTGAAGTCTGGAGGGTGAAGCAGAAGAAGCAGAAGAAGGAGAAGGAGAAGGTGAAGTCTGGAGGGCGAAGCAGAAGAAGCAGAAGAAGGAGAAGGAGAAGGTGAAGTCTGGAGGGTGAAGCAGAAGAAGCAGAAGAAGCAGAAGGAGAAGGTGAAGTCTGGAGGGTGAATCAGAAGAAGTAGAAGAAGGAGAAGGAGAAGGTAAAGTCAGGAGGGTGAAGCAGAAGAAGCAGAAGAAGGAGAAGGAGAAGGTGAAGTCTGGAGGGTGAAGCAGAAGAAGCAGAAGAAGGAGAAGGAGAAGGTGAAGTCTGGAGGGTGAAGCAGAAGAAGCAGAAGAAGGAGAAGGAGAAGGTGAAGTCAGGAGGGTGAATCAGAAGAAGTAGAAAAAGGAGAAGGAGAAGGTGAAGTCTGGAGGGTGAATCAGAAGAAGTAGAAGAAGGAGAAGGAGAAGGTGAAGTCTGGAGGGTGAATCAGAAGAAGCAGAAGAAGGAGAAGGAGAAGGTGCAGTCTGGAGGGAGAAGCAGAAGAAGTAGAAGAAGGAGAAGGAGAAGGTGAAGTCTGGAGGGTGTATCAGAAGAAGTAGAAGAAGGAGAAGGAGAAGGTGAAGTCTGTAGGGTGAATCAGAAGAAGTAGAAGAAGGAGAAGGAGAAGGTGAAGTCTGGAGGGTGAATCAGAAGAAGCAGAAGAAGGAGAAGGAGAAGGCGAAGTCTGGAGGGTGAATCAGAAGAAGTAGAAGAAGGAGAAGGAGAAGGTGTAGTCTGGAGGGTGAATCAGAAGAAGTAGACGAAGGAGAAGGAGAAGGTGAAGTCTGGAGGGTGAATCAGAAGAAGCAGAAGAAGGAGAAGGAGAAGGTGAAGTCTGGAGGGTGAATCAGAAGAAGTAGAAGAAGGACAAGGAGAAGGTGAAGTCTGGAGGGTGAAGCAGAAGAAGCAGAAGAAGGAGAAGGAGAAGGTGAAGTCTGGAGGGTGAATCAGAAGAAGCAGAAGAAGGAGAAGGAGAAGGTGAAGTCTGGAGGGTGAATCAGAAGAAGCAGAAGAAGGAGAAGGAGAAGGTGAAGTCTGGAGGGTGAATAAGAAGAAGCAGAAGAAGTAGAAGGAGAAGGTGAAGTCTGGAGGGTGAATCAGAAGAAGCAGAAGAAGGAGAAGGAGAAGATGAAGTCTGTAGGGTGAATCAGAAGAAGTAGAAGAAGGAGAAGGAGAAGGTGAGGTCTGGAGGGTGAATCAGAAGAAGCAGAAGAAGGAGAAGGAGAAGGTGAAGTCTGGAGGGTGAATCAGAAGAAGCAGAAGAAGGAGAAGGAGAAGGTGAAGTCTGGAGGGTGAATCAGCAGAAGCAGAAGAAGGAGAAGGAGAAGGTGAAGTCAGGAGGGTGAATCAGAAGAAGCAGAAGAAGGAGAAGGAGAAGGTGAAGTTAGGAGGGTGAATCAGAAGAAGCAGAAGAAGGAGAAGGAGAAGGTGAAGTCAAGGGGGTGAAGCAGAAGAATGAGAAGAAGGAGAAGGAGAAGGTGAAGTCAGGAGGGTGAAGCAGAAGAAGCAGAAGAAGGAGAAGGTGAAGTCTGGAGGGCGCAGCAGAAGAAGCAGAAGAAGGAGAAGGAGAAGGTGAAGTCTGGAGGGTGAAGCAGAAGAAGCAGAAGAAGGAGAAGGAGAAGGTGAAGTCTGGAGGGTGAATCAGAAGAAGTAGAAGAAGGAGAAGGAGAAGGTGAAGTCAGGAGGGTGAAGCAGAAGAAGCAGAAGAAGGAGAAGGAGAAGGTGAAGTCTGGAGGGTGAAGCAGAAGAAGCAGAAGAAGGAGAAGGAGAAGGTGAAGTCTGGAGGGCGAAGCAGAAGAAGCAGAAGAAGGAGAAGGAGAAGGTGAAGTCTGGAGGGTGAAGCAGAAGAAGCAGAAGAAGCAGAAGGAGAAGGTGAAGTCTGGAGGGTGAAGCAGAAGAAGCAGAAGAAGGAGAAGGAGAAGGTGAAGTTAGGAGGGTGAATCAGAAGAAGCAGAAGAAGGAGAAGGAGAAGGTGAAGTCAGGGGGGTGAAGCAGAAGAAGTAGAAGAAGGAGAAGGAGAACGTGAAGTCTGGAGGGTGAAGCAGAAGAAGCAGAAGAAGGAGAAGGAGAAGGTGAAGTCTGGAGGGCGAAGCAGAAGAAGCAGAAGAAGGAGAAGGAGAAGGTGAAGTCTGGAGGGTGAAGCAGAAGAAGCAGAAGAAGGAGAAGGAGAAGGTGAAGTCTGGAGGGCGCAGCAGAAGAAGCAGAAGAAGGAGAAGGAGAACGTGAAGTCTGGAGGGTGAAGCAGAAGAAGCAGAAGAAGGAGAAGGAGAAGGTGAAGTCTGGAGGGCGAAGCAGAAGAAGCAGAAGAAGGAGAAGGAGAAGGTGAAGTCTGGAGGGTGAAGCAGAAGAAGCAGAAGAAGGAGAAGGAGGCGGTGAAGTCTGGAGGGCGAAGCAGAAGAAGCAGAAGAAGGAGAAGGAGAAGGTGAAGTCTGGAGGGTGAAGCAGAAGAAGCAGAAGAAGGAGAAGGAGAAGCTGAATTCTGGAGGGTGAATCAGAAGAAGTGGAAGAAGGAGAAGGAGAAGGTGAAGTCAGGAGGGTGAAGCAGAAGAAGCAGAAGAAGGAGAAGGAGAAGGTGAAGTCTGGAGGGTGAAGCAGAAGAAGCAGAAGAAGGAGAAGGAGAAGGTGAAGTCTGGAGGGCGAAGCAGAAGAAGCAGAAGAAGGAGAAGGAGAAGGTGAAGTCTGGAGGGTGAAGCAGAAGAAGCAGAAGAAGGAGAAGGAGAAGGTGAAGTCAAGGGGGTGAAGCAGAAGAATGAGAAGAAGGAGAAGGAGAAGGTGAAGTCAGGAGGGTGAAGCAGAAGAAGCAGAAGAAGGAGAAGGAGAAGGTGAAGTCTGGAGGGTGCAGCAGAAGAAGCAGAAGAAGGAGAAGGAGAAGGTGAAGTCTGGAGGGTGAAGCAGAAGAAGCAGAAGAAGGAGAAGGAGAAGGTGAAGTCTGGAGGGTGAATCAGAAGAAGTAGAAGAAGGAGAAGGAGAAGGTGAAGTCAGGAGGGTGAAGCAGAAGAAGCAGAAGAAGGAGAAGGAGAAGGTGAAGTCTGGAGGGTGAAGCAGAAGAAGCAGAAGAAGGAGAAGGAGAAGGTGAAGTCTGGAGGGCGAAGCAGAAGAAGCAGAAGAAGGAGAAGGAGAAGGTGAAGTCTGGAGGGTGAAGCAGAAGAAGCAGAAGGAGAAGGTGAAGGCTGGAGGGTGAAGCAGAAGAAGCAGAAGAAGGAGAAGGAGATGGTGAAGTTAGGAGGGTGAATCAGAAGAAGCAGAAGAAGGAGAAGGAGAAGGTGAAGTCAGGGGGGTGAAGCAGAAGAAGTAGAAGAAGGAGAAGGAGAAGGTAAAGTCAGGAGGGTGAAGCAGAAGAAGCAGAAGAAGGAGAAGGAGAAGGTGAAGTCTGGAGGGCGCAGCAGAAGAAGCAGAAGAAGGAGAAGGAGAAGGTGAAGTCTGGAGGGTGAAGCAGAAGAAGCAGAAGAAGGAGAAGGAGAAGGTGAAGTCTGGAGGGCGAAGCAGAAGAAGCAGAAGAAGGAGAAGGAAAAGGTGAAGTCTGGAGGGTGAAGCAGAAGAAGCAGAAGAAGGAGAAGGAGAAGGTGAAGTCTGGAGGGCGAAGCAGAAGAAGCAGAAGAAGGAGAAGGAGAAGGTGAAGTCTGGAGGGTGAAGCAGAAGAAGCAGAAGAAGGAGAAGGAGAAGGTGAATTCTGGAGGGTGAATCAGAAGAAGTAGAAGAAGGAGAAGGAGAAGGTGAAGTCAGGAGGGTGAAGCAGAAGAAGCAGAAGAAGGAGAAGGAGAAGGTGAAGTCTGGAGGGCGAAGCAGAAGAAGCAGAAGAAGGAGAAGGAGAAGGTGAAGTCTGGAGGGTGAAGCAGAAGAAGCAGTAGAAGGAGAAGGAGAAGTTGAAGTCTGGAGGGTGAAGCAGAAGAAGCAGAAGAAGGAGAAGGAGAAGGTGAAGTCTGGAGGGTGCAGCAGAAGAAGCAGAAGAAGGAGAAGGAGAAGGTGAAGTCAGGAGGGTGAATCAGAAGAAGTAGAAGAAGGAGAAGGAGAAGGTGAAGTGTGGAGGGTGAATCAGAAGAAGTAGAAGAAGAAGAAGGAGAAGGTGAAGTCTGGACGGTGAATCAGAAGAAGTAGAAGAAGGAGAAGGAGAAGGTGAAGTCTGGCGGGTGAATCAGAAGAAGCAGAAGAAGGAGAAGGAGAAGGTGAAGTCTGGAGGGAGAAGCAGAAGAAGTAGAAGAAGGAGAAGGAGAAGGTGAAGTTTGGAGGGTGAATCTGAAGAAGTGGAAGAAGGAGAAGGAGAAGGTGAAGTCTGGAGGGTGAATCAGAAGAAGGAGAAGAAGGAGAAGGAGAAGGTGAAGTCTGGAGGGTGAATCAGAAGAAGAAGAAGAAGGAGAAGGAGAAGGTGTAGTCTGGAGGGTGAATCAGAAGAAGTAGACGAAGGAGAAGGAGAAGGTGAAGTCTGGAGGGTGAATCAGAAGAAGCAGAAGAAGGAGAAGGAGAAGGTGAAGTCTGGAGGGTGAATCAGAAGAAGTAGAAGAAGGAGAAGGAGAAGGTGAAGTCTGGAGGGTGAAGCAGAAGAAGCAGAAGAAGGAGAAGGAGAAGGTGAAGTCTGGAGGGTGAATCAGAAGAAGCAGAAGAAGGAGAAGGAGAAGGTGAAGTCTGGAGGGTGAATCAGACGAAGCAGAAGAAGGAGAAGGAGAAGGGGAAGTCTGGAGGGTGAATCAGAAGAAGCAGAAGAAGTAGAAGGAGAAGGTGAAGTCTGGAGGGTGAATCAGAAGAAGCAGAAGAAGGGTAAGGAGAAGGTGAAGTCAGGAGGGTGAATCAGAAGAAGCAGAAGAAGGAGAAGGAGAAGGAGAAGTCTGGAGGGTGAATCAGCAGAAGCAGAAGAAGGAGAAGGAGAAGGTGAAGACTGGAGGATGAATCAGAAGAAGTAGAAGAAGGAGAAGGAGAAGGTGAAGTCTGGAGGGTGAATCAGAAGAAGTAGAAGAAGGAGAAGGAGAAGGCGAAGTCTGGAGGGTGAATCAGAAGAAGCAGAAGAAGGAGAAGGAGAAGGTGAAGTCTGGAGGGTGAATCAGAAGAAGCAGAAGAAGGAGAAGGAGAAGATGAAGTCTGGAAGGTGAATCAGAAGAAGTAGAAGAAGCAGAAGGAGAAGGTGAGGTCTGGAGGGTGAATCAGAAGAAGCAGAAGAAGGAGAAGGAGAAGGTGAAGTCTGAAGGGTGAATCAGAAGAAGCAGAAGAAGGAGAAGGAGAAGGTGAAGTCTGGAGGGTGAATCAGAAGAAGCAGAAGAAGGAGAAGGAGAAGGTCAAGTCTGGAGGGTGAATCTGAAGAAGCAGAAGAAGGAGAAGGAGAAGGTGAAGTCTGGAGGGTGAATCAGAAGAAGTAGAAGAAGGAGAAGGAGAAGGTGAAGTCTGGAGGGTGAATCAGAAGAAGTAGAAGAAGGAGAAGGAGAAGGTGAAGTCTGGAGGGTGAATCAGAAGAAGTAGAAGAAGGAGAAGGAGAAGGTGAAGTCTGGAGGGTGAATCAGAAGAAGCAGAAGAAGGAGAAGGAGAAGGTGAAGTCTGGAGGGTGAATCAGAAGAAGTAGAAGAAGGAGAAGGAGAAGGTGTAGTCTGGAGGGTGAATCAGAAGAAGTAGACGAAGGAGAAGGAGAAGGTGAAGTCTGGAGGGTGAATCAGAAGAAGCAGAAGAAGGAGAAGGAGAAGGTGAAGTCTGGAGGGTGAATCAGAAGAAGTAGAAGAAGGAGAAGGAGAAGGTGAAGTCTGGAGAGTGAAGCAGAAGAAGCAGAAGAACTAGAAGGAGAAGGTGAAGTCTGGTGGGTGAATCAGAAGAAGCAGAAGAAGGAGAAGGAGAAGGTGAAGTCTGGAGGGTGAATCAGAAGAAGCAGAAGAAGGAAAAGGAGAAGGTGGAGTCTGGAGGGTGAACCAGAAGAAGCAGAAGAAGTAGAAGGAGAAGGTGAAGTCTGGAGGGTGAATCAGAAGAAGTAGAAGAAGGAGAAGGAGAAGGTGAAGTCTGGAGGGTGAATCAGAAGAAGCAGAAGAAGGAGAAGGAGAAGGTGAAGTCAGGAGGGTGAATCAGAAGAAGCAGAAGAAGGAGAAGGAGAAGGAGAAGTCTGGAGGGTGAATCAGCAGAAGCAGAAGAAGGAGAAGGAGAAGGTGAAGACTGGAGGATGAATCAGAAGAAGTAGAAGAAGGAGAAGGAGAAGGCGAAGTCTGGAGGGTGAATCAGAAGAAGCAGAAGAAGGAGAAGGAGAAGATGAAGTCTGGAAGGTGAATCAGAAGAAGTAGAAGAAGGAGAAGGAGAAGGTGAGGTCTGTAGGGTGAATCAGAAGAAGCAGAAGAAGGAGAAGGAGAAGATGAAGTCTGGAAGGTGAATCAGAAGAAGTAGAAGAAGGAGAAGGAGAAGGAGAGGTCTGGAGGGTGAATCAGAAGAAGCAGAAGAAGGAGAAGGAGAAGGTGAAGTCTGAAGGGTGAATCAGAAGAAGCAGAAGAAGGAGAAGGTGAAGGTGAAGTCTGGAGTGTGAATCAGAAGAAGCAGAAGAAGGAGAAGGAGAAGGTGAAGTCTGGAGGGTGAATCAGAAGAAGCAGAAGAAGGAGAAGGAGAAGATGAAGTCTGGAGGGTGAATCAGAAAAGTAGAAGAAGGAGAAGGAGAAGGTGAAGTCTGGAGGGTGAATCAGAAGAAGCAGAAGAAGGAGAAGGAGAAGGTGAAGTCTGGAGGGAGAATCAGAAGAAGCAGAAGAAGGAGAAAGAGAAGGTGAAGTCTGGAGGGTGAATCAGAAGAAGCAGAATAAGGAGAAGGAGAAGGTGAAGTCTGGAGGGTGAATCAGAAGAAGCAGAAGAAGGAGAAGGAGAAGGTGAAGTCTGGAGGGTGAAGCAGAAGAAGCAGAAGAAGGAGAAGGAGAAGATGAAGTCTGGAGGGCGCAGCAGAAGAAGTAGAAGAAGGAGAAGGAGAAGGTGAAGTCTGGAGGGTGAAGCAGAAGAAGCAGAAGAAGGAGAAGGAGAAGGTGAAGTCTGGAGGGTGAATCAGAAGAAGTAGAAGAAGGAGAAGGAGAAGGTGAAGTCTGGAGGGTGAATCAGAAGAAGTAGGAGAAGGAGAAGGTGAAGTCTGGAGGGTGAATCAGAAGAAGTAGGAGAAGGAGAAGATGAAGTCTGGAGGGTGAATCAGAAGAAGTAGAAGAAGGAGAAGGAGGAGGTGAAGTCTGGAGGGTGAATCAGAAGAAGCAGAAGAAGGAGAAGGAGAAGGTGAAGTCTGGAGGGTGAATCAGAAGAAGCAGAAGAAGGAGAAGGAGAAGGTGAAGTCAGGAGGGTGAATCAGAAGAAGCAGAAGAAGGAGAAGGAGAAGGTGAAGTTAGGAGGGTGAATCAGAAGAAGCAGAAGAAGGAGAAGGAGAAGGTGAAGTCAAGGGGGTGAAGCAGAAGAATGAGAAGAAGGAGAAGGAGAAGGTGAAGTCAGGAGGGTGAAGCAGAAGAAGCAGAAGAAGGAGAAGGAGAAGCTGAAGTCTGGAGGGCGCAGCAGAAGAAGCAGAAGAAGGAGAAGGAGAAGGTGAAGTCTGGAGGGTGAAGCAGAAGAAGCAGAAGAAGGAGAAGGAGAAGGTGAAGTCAGGAGGGTGAAGCAGAAGAAGCAGAAGAAGGAGAAGCAGAAGGTGAAGTCTGGAGGGTGAAGCAGAAGAAGCAGAAGAAGGAGAAGGAGAAGGTGAAGTCTGGAGGGCGAAGCAGAAGAAGCAGAAGAAGGAGAAGGAGAAGGTGAAGTCTGGAGGGTGAAGCAGAAGAAGCAGAAGAAGCAGAAGGAGAAGGTGAAGTCTGGAGGGTGAATCAGAAGAAGTAGAAGAAGGAGAAGGAGAAGGTAAAGTCAGGAGGGTGAAGCAGAAGAAGCAGAAGAAGGAGAAGGAGAAGGTGAAGTCTGGAGGGTGAAGCAGAAGAAGCAGAAGAATGAGAAGGAGAAGGTGAAGTCTGGAGGGTGAAGCAGAAGAAGCAGAAGAAGGAGAAGGAGAAGGTGAAGTCAGGAGGGTGAATCAGAAGAAGTAGAAAAAGGAGAAGGAGAAGGTGAAGTCTGGAGGGTGAATCAGAAGAAGTAGAAGAAGTGGAAGGAGAAGGTGAAGTCTGGAGGGTGAATCAGAAGAAGTAGAAGAAGGAGAAGGAGAAGGTGAAGTCTGGAGGGCGAATCAGAAGAAGCAGAAGAAGGAGAAGGAGAAGGTGAAGTCTGGAGGGAGAAGCAGAAGAAGTAGAAGAAGGAGAAGGAGAAGGTGAAGTCTGGAGGGTGAATCAGAAGAAGTAGAAGAAGGAGAAGGAGAAGGTGAAGTCTGGAGGGTGAATCAGAAGAAGTAGAAGAAGGAGAAGGAGAAGGTGAAGTCTGGAGGGTGAATCAGAAGAAGCAGAAGAAGGAGAAGGAGAAGGCGAAGTCTGGAGGGTGAATCAGAAGAAGTAGAAGAAGGAGAAGGAGAAGGTGTAGTCTGGAGGGTGAATCAGAAGAAGTAGACGAAGGAGAAGGAGAAGGTGAAGTCTGGAGGGTGAATCAGAAGAAGCAGAAGAAGGAGAAGGAGAAGGTGAAGTCTGGAGGGTGAATCAGAAGAAGTAGAAGAAGGACAAGGAGAAGGTGAAGTCTGGAGGGTGAAGCAGAAGAAGCAGAAGAAGGAGAAGGAGAAGGTGAAGTCTGGAGGGTGAATCAGAAGAAGCAGAAGAAGGAGAAGGAGAAGGTGAAGTCTGGAGGGTGAATCAGAAGAAGCAGAAGAAGGAGAAGGAGAAGGTGAAGTCTGGAGGGTGAATAAGAAGAAGCAGAAGAAGTAGAAGGAGAAGGTGAAGTCTGGAGGGTGAATCAGAAGAAGTAGAAGAAGGAGAAGGAGAAGGTGAAGTCTGGAGGGTGAATCAGAAGAAGCAGAAGAAGGAGAAGGAGAAGGTGAAGTCAGGAGGGTGAATCAGAAGAAGCAGAAGAAGGAGAAGGAGAAGGTGAAGTCTGGAGGGTGAATCAGAAGAAGCAGAAGAAGGGGAAGGAGAAGGTGAAGACTGGAGGGTGAATCAGAAGAAGTAGAAGAAGGAGAAGGAGAAGGTGAAGTCTGGAGGGTGAATCAGAAGAAGTAGAAGAAGGAGAAGGAGAGGTCGCAGTCTGGTGGGTGAATCAGAAGAAGCAGAAGAAGGAGAAGGAGAAGGTGAAGTCTGGAGGGTGAATCAGAAGAAGCAAAAGAAGGAGAAGGAGAAGATGAAGTCTGGAGGGTGAATCAGAAGAAGTAGAAGAAGGAGAAGGAGATGGTGAGGTCTGGAGGGTGAATCAGAAGAAGCAGAAGAAGGAGAAGGAGAAGGTGAAGTCTGAAGGGTGAATCAGAAGAAGCAGAAGAAGGAGAAGGAGAAGGTGAAGTCTGGAGGGTGAATCAGAAGAAGCAGAAGAAGGAGAAGGAGAAGGTGAAGTTTGGAGGGTGAAGCAGAAGAAGCAGAAGAAGGAGAAGGAGAAGGTGAAGTCTGGAGGGTGAATCAGAAGAAGTAGAAGAAGGAGAAGGAGAAGGTGAAGTCTGGAGGGTGAATCAGAAGAAGTAGAAGAAGGAGAAGGAGAAGGTGAAGTCTGGAGGGTGAATCAGAAGAAGCAGAAGAAGGAGAAGGAGAAGGTGAAGTCTGGAGGGTGAATCAGAAGAAGCAGAAGAAGGAGAAGGAGAAGATGAAGTCTGGAGGGTGAATCAGAAGAAGTAGAAGAAGGAGAAGGAGAAGGTGAAATCTGGAGGTTGAATCAGGAGAAGCAGAAGAAGGAGAAGGAGAAGGTGAGGTCTGGAGGGTGAATAAAAGAAGCAGAAGAAGGAGAAGGAGAAGTTGAAGTCTGGAGGGTGAATCAGAAGAAGCAGAAGAAGGAGAAGGAGAAGGTGAAGACTGGAGGGTGAATCAGAAGAAGCAGAAGAAGGAGAAGGAGAAGGTGAAGTCAGGAGGGTGAATCAGAAGAAGCAGAAGAAGGAGAAGGAGAAGGTGAAGTTGGAGGGTGAATCAGAAGAAGCAGAAGAAGGAGAAGGAGAAGGTGAAGTCAAGGGGGTGAAGCAGAAGAATGAGAAGAAAGAGAAGGAGAAGGTGAAGTCAGGAGGGTGAAGCAGAAGAAGCAGAAGAAGGAGAAGGAGAAGGTGAAGTCTGGAGGGCGCAGCAGAAGAAGCAGAAGAAGGAGAAGGAGAAGGTGAAGTCTGGAGGGTGAAGCAGAAGAAGCAGAAGAAGTAGAAGGAGAAGGTGAAGTCTGGAGGGTGAATCAGAAGAAGTAGAAGAAGGAGAAGGAGAAGGTGAAGTCTGGAGGGTGAATCAGAAGAAGCAGAAGAAGGAGAAGGAGAAGGTGAAGTCAGGAGGGTGAATCAGAAGAAGCAGAAGAAGGAGAAGGAGAAGGTGAAGTCTGGAGGGTGAATCAGAAGAAGCAGAAGAAGGGGAAGGAGAAGGTGAAGACTGGAGGGTGAATCAGAAGAAGTGGAAGAAGGAGAAGGAGAAGGTGAAGTCTGGAGGGTGAATCAGAAGAAGTAGAAGAAGGAGAAGGAGAGGTCGAAGTCTGGTGGGTGAATCAGAAGAAGCAGAAGAAGGAGAAGGAGAAGGTGAAGTCTGGAGGGTGAATCAGAAGAAGCAAAAGAAGGAGAAGGAGAAGATGAAGTCTGGAGGGTGAATCAGAAGAAGTAGAAGAAGGAGAAGGAGATGGTGAGGTCTGGAGGGTGAATCAGAAGAAGCAGAAGAAGGAGAAGGAGAAGGTGAAGTCTGAAGGGTGAATCAGAAGAAGCAGAAGAAGGAGAAGGAGAAGGTGAAGTCTGGAGGGTGAATCAGAAGAAGCAGAAGAAGGAGAAGGAGAAGGTGAAGTTTGGAGGGTGAAGCAGAAGAAGCAGAAGAAGGAGAAGGAGAAGGTGAAGTCTGGAGGGTGAATCAGAAGAAGTAGAAGAAGGAGAAGGAGAAGGTGAAGTCTGGAGTGTGAATCAGAAGAAGTAGAAGAAGGAGAAGGAGAAGGTGAAGTCTGGAGGGTGAATCAGAAGAAGCAGAAGAAGGAGAAGGAGAAGGTGAAGTCTGGAGGGTGAATCAGAAGAAGCAGAAGAAGGAGAAGGAGAAGATGAAGTCTGGAGGGTGAATCAGAAGAAGTAGAAGAAGGAGAAGGAGAAGGTGAAATCTGGAGGTTGAATCAGGAGAAGCAGAAGAAGGAGAAGGAGAAGGTGAGGTCTGGAGGGTGAATAAAAGAAGCAGAAGAAGGAGAAGGAGAAGTTGAAGTCTGGAGGGTGAATCAGAAGAAGCAGAAGAAGGAGAAGGAGAAGGTGAAGACTGGAGGGTGAATCAGAAGAAGCAGAAGAAGGAGAAGGAGAAGGTGAAGTCAGGAGGGTGAATCAGAAGAAGCAGAAGAAGGAGAAGGAGAAGGTGAAGTTGGAGGGTGAATCAGAAGAAGCAGAAGAAGGAGAAGGAGAAGGTGAAGTCAAGGGGGTGAAGCAGAAGAATGAGAAGAAAGAGAAGGAGAAGGTGAAGTCAGGAGGGTGAAGCAGAAGAAGCAGAAGAAGGAGAAGGAGAAGGTGAAGTCTGGAGGGCGCAGCAGAAGAAGCAGAAGAAGGAGAAGGAGAAGGTGAAGTCTGGAGGGTGAAGCAGAAGAAGCAGAAGAAGGAGAAGGAGAAGGTGAAGTGTGGAGGGTGAATCAGAAGAAGGAGAAGAAGGAGAAGGAGAAGGTGAAGTCAGGAGGGTGAAGCAGAAGAAGCAGAAGAAGGAGAAGGAGAAGGTGAAGTCTGGAGGGTGAAGCAGAAGAAGTAGAAGAAGGAGAAGGAGAAAGTGAAGTCTGGAGGGCGAAGCAGAAGAAGCAGAAGAAGGAGAAGGAGAAGGTGAAGTCTGGAGGGTGAAGCAGACGAAGCAGAAGAAGCAGAAGGAGAAGGTGAAGTCTGGAGGGTGAATCAGAAGAAGTAGAAGAAGGAGAAGGAGAAGGTGAAGTCAGGAGGGTGAAGCAGAAGAAGCAGAAGGAGGAGAAGGAGAAGGTGAAGTCTGGAGGTTGAAGCAGAAGAAGCAGAAGAAGGAGAAGGAGAAGGTGAAGTCTGGAGGGTGAAGCAGAAGAAGCAGAAGAAGGAGAAGGAGAAGGTGAAGTCAGGAGGGTGAATCAGAAGAAGTAGAAAAAGGAGAAGGAGAAGGTGAAGTCTGGAGGGTGAATCAGAAGAAGTAGAAGAAGGAGAAGGAGAAAGTGAAGTCTGGAGGGTGAATCAGAAGAAGTAGAAGAAGGAGAAGGAGAAGGTGAAGTCTGGAGGGTGAATCAGAAGAAGCAGAAGAAGGAGAAGGAGAAGGTGAAGTCTGGAGGGAGAAGCAGAAGAAGTAGAAGAAGGAGAAGGAGAAGGTGAAGTCTGGAGGGTGAATCAGAAGAAGTAGAAGAAGGAGAAGGAGATGGTGAAGTCTGGAGGGTGAATCAGAAGAAGTAGAAGAAGGAGAAGGAGAAGGTGAAGTCTGGAGGGTGAATCAGAAGAAGCAGAAGAAGGATAAGGAGAAGGTGAAGTCTGGAGGGTGAATCAGAAGAAGTAGAAGAAGGAGAAGGAGAAGGTGTAGTCTGGAGGGTGAATCAGAAGAAGTAGACGAAGGAGAAGGAGAAGGTGAAGTCTGGAGGGTGAATCAGAAGAAGCAGAAGAAGGAGAAGGAGAAGGTGAAGTCTGGAGGGTGAATCAGAAGAAGGAGAAGAAGGAGAAGGAGAAGGTGAAGTCTGGAGGGTGAAGCAGAAGAAGCAGAAGAAGGAGAAGGAGAAGGTGAAGTCTGGAGGGTGAATCAGAAGAAGCAGAAGAAGGAGAAGGAGAAGGTGAAGTCTGGAGGGTGAATCAGAGGAAGCAGAAGAAGGAGAAGGAGAAGGTGATATCTGGAGGGTGAATCAGAACAAGCAGAAGAAGTAGAAGGAGAAGGTGAAGTCTGGAGGGTGAATCAGAAGAAGTAGAAGAAGGAGAAGGAGAAGGTGAAGTCTGGAGGGTGAATCAGAAGAAGCAGAAGAAGGAGAAGGAGAAGGTGAAGTCAGGAGGGTGAATCAGAAGAAGCAGAAGAAGGAGAAGGAGAAGGTGAAGTCTGGAGGGTGAATCAGAAGAAGCAGAAGAAGGAGAAGGAGAAGGTGAAGACTGGAGGGTGAATCAGAAGAAGTAGAAGAAGGAGAAGGAGAAGGTGAAGTCTGGAGGGTGAATCAGAAGAAGTAGAACAAGGAGAAGGAGAAGGCGAAGTCTGGAGGGTGAATCAGAAGAAGCAGAAGAAGGAGAAGGAGAAGGTGAAGTCTGGAGGGTGAATCAGAAGAAGCAGAAGAAGGAGAAGGAGAAGATGAAGTCTGGAGGGAGAATCAGAAGAAGTAGAAGAAGGAGAAGGAGAAGGTGAAGTCTGGAGGGTGAATCAGAAGAAGCAAAAGAAGGAGAAGGAGAAGATGAAGTCTGGAGCGTGAATCAGAAGAAGTAGAAGAAGGAGAAGGAGATGGTGAGGTCTGGAGGGTGAATCAGAAGAAGCAGAAGAAGGAGAAGGAGAAGGTGAAGTCTGAAGGGTGAATCAGAAGAAGCAGAAGAAGGAGAAGGAGAAGGTGAAGTCTGGAGGGTGAATCAGAAGAAGCAGAAGAAGGAGAAGGAGAAGGTGAAGTTTGGAGGGTGAAGCAGAAGAAGCAGAAGAAGGAGAAGGAGAAGGTGAAGTCTGGAGGGTGAATCAGAAGAAGTAGAAGAAGGAGAAGGAGAAGGTGAAGTCTGGAGGGTGAATCAGAAGAAGTAGAAGAAGGAGAAGGAGAAGGTGAAGTCTGGAGGGTGAATCAGAAGAAGCAGAAGAAGGAGAAGGAGAAGGTGAAGTCTGGAGGGTGAATCAGAAGAAGCAGAAGAAGGAGAAGGAGAAGATGAAGTCTGGAGGGTGAATCAGAAGAAGTAGAAGAAGGAGAAGGAGAAGGTGAAATCTGGAGGTTGAATCAGGAGAAGCAGAAGAAGGAGAAGGAGAAGGTGAGGTCTGGAGGGTGAATAAAAGAAGCAGAAGAAGGAGAAGGAGAAGTTGAAGTCTGGAGGGTGAATCAGAAGAAGCAGAAGAAGGAGAAGGAGAAGGTGAAGACTGGAGGGTGAATCAGAAGAAGCAGAAGAAGGAGAAGGAGAAGGTGAAGACAGGAGGGTGAATCAGAAGAAGCAGAAGAAGGAGAAGGAGAAGGTGAAGTTGGAGGGTGAATCAGAAGAAGCAGAAGAAGGAGAAGGAGAAGGTGAAGTCAAGGGGGTGAAGCAGAAGAATGAGAAGAAAGAGAAGGAGAAGGTGAAGTCAGGAGGGTGAAGCAGAAGAAGCAGAAGAAGGAGAAGGAGAAGGTGAAGTCTGGAGGGCGCAGCAGAAGAAGCAGAAGAAGGAGAAGGAGAAGGTGAAGTCTGGAGGGTGAAGCAGAAGAAGCAGAAGAAGTAAAGGAGAAGGTGAAGTCTGGAGGGTGAATCAGAAGAAGCAGAAGAAGGAGAAGGAGAAGGTGAAGTCTGGAGGGTGAATCAGAAGAAGCAGAAGAAGGAGAAGGAGAAGGTGAAGTCTGGAGGGTGAATAAGAAGAAGCAGAAGAAGTAGAAGGAGAAGGTGAAGTCTGGAGGGTGAATCAGAAGAAGTAGAAGAAGGAGAAGGAGAAGGTGAAGTCTGGAGGGTGAATCAGAAGAAGCAGAAGAAGGAGAAGGAGAAGGTGAAGTCAGGAGGGTGAATCAGAAGAAGCAGAAGAAGGAGAAGGAGAAGGTGAAGTCTGGAGCGTGAATCAGAAGAAGCAGAAGAAGGGGAAGGAGAAGGTGAAGACTGGAGGGTGAATCAGAAGAAGTAGAAGAAGGAGAAGGAGAAGGTGAAGTCTGGAGGGTGAATCAGAAGAAGTAGAAGAAGGAGAAGGAGAGGTCGAAGTCTGGTGGGTGAATCAGAAGAAGCAGAAGAAGGAGAAGGAGAAGGTGAAGTCTGGAGGGTGAATCAGAAGAAGCAAAAGAAGGAGAAGGAGAAGATGAAGTCTGGAGGGTGAATCAGAAGAAGTAGAAGAAGGAGAAGGAGATGGTGAGGTCTGGAGGGTGAATCAGAAGAAGCAGAAGAAGGAGAAGGAGAAGGTGAAGTCTGAAGGGTGAATCAGAAGAAGCAGAAGAAGGAGAAGGAGAAGGTGAAGTCTGGAGGGTGAATCAGAAGAAGCAGAAGAAGGAGAAGGAGAAGGTGAAGTTTGGAGGGTGAAGCAGAAGAAGCAGAAGAAGGAGAAGGAGAAGGTGAAGTCTGGAGGGTGAATCAGAAGAAGTAGAAGAAGGAGAAGGAGAAGGTGAAGTCTGGAGGGTGAATCAGAAGAAGTAGAAGAAGGAGAAGGAGAAGGTGAAGTCTGGAGGGTGAATCAGAAGAAGCAGAAGAAGGAGAAGGAGAAGGTGAAGTCTGGAGGGTGAATCAGAAGAAGCAGAAGAAGGAGAAGGAGAAGATGAAGTCTGGAGGGTGAATCAGAAGAAGTAGAAGAAGGAGAAGGAGAAGGTGAAATCTGGAGGTTGAATCAGGAGAAGCAGAAGAAGGAGAAGGAGAAGGTGAGGTCTGGAGGGTGAATCAGAAGAAGCAGAAGAAGGAGAAGGAGAAGGTGAAGTTGGAGGGTGAATCAGAAGAAGCAGAAGAAGGAGAAGGAGAAGGTGAAGTCAAGGGGGTGAAGCAGAAGAATGAGAAGAAAGAGAAGGAGAAGGTGAAGTCAGGAGGGTGAAGCAGAAGAAGCAGAAGAAGGAGAAGGAGAAGGTGAAGTCTGGAGGGCGCAGCAGAAGAAGCAGAAGAAGGAGAAGGAGAAGGTGAAGTCTGGAGGGTGAAGCAGAAGAAGCAGAAGAAGGAGAAGGAGAAGGTGAAGTGTGGAGGGTGAATCAGAAGAAGGAGAAGAAGGAGAAGGAGAAGGTGAAGTCAGGAGGGTGAAGCAGAAGAAGCAGAAGAAGGAGAAGGAGAAGGTGAAGTCTGGAGGGTGAAGCAGAAGAAGTAGAAGAAGGAGAAGGAGAAAGTGAAGTCTGGAGGGCGAAGCAGAAGAAGCAGAAGAAGGAGAAGGAGAAGGTGAAGTCTGGAGGGTGAAGCAGAAGAAGCAGAAGAAGCAGAAGGAGAAGGTGAAGTCTGGAGGGTGAATCAGAAGAAGTAGAAGAAGGAGAAGGAGAAGGTGAAGTCAGGAGGGTGAAGCAGAAGAAGCAGAAGGAGGAGAAGGAGAAGGTGAAGTCTGGAGGTTGAAGCAGAAGAAGCAGAAGAAGGAGAAGGAGAAGGTGAAGTCTGGAGGGTGAAGCAGAAGAAGCAGAAGAAGGAGAAGGAGAAGGTGAAGTCAGGAGGGTGAATCAGAAGAAGTGGAAAAAGGAGAAGGAGAAGGTGAAGTCTGGAGGGTGAATCAGAAGAAGTAGAAGAAGGAGAAGGAGAAAGTGAAGTCTGGAGGGTGAATCAGAAGAAGTAGAAGAAGGAGAAGGAGAAGGTGAAGTCTGGAGGGTGAATCAGAAGAAGCAGAAGAAGGAGAAGGAGAAGGTGAAGTCTGGAGGGAGAAGCAGAAGAAGTAGAAGAAGGAGAAGGAGAAGGTGAAGTCTGGAGGGTGAATCAGAAGAAGTAGAAGAAGGAGAAGGAGATGGTGAAGTCTGGAGGGTGAATCAGAAGAAGTAGAAGAAGGAGAAGGAGAAGGTGAAGTCTGGAGGGTGAATCAGAAGAAGCAGAAGAAGGATAAGGAGAAGGTGAAGTCTGGAGGGTGAATCAGAAGAAGGAGAAGAAGGAGAAGGAGAAGGTGAAGTCTGGAGGGTGAAGCAGAAGAAGCAGAAGAAGGAGAAGGAGAAGGTGAAGTCTGGAGGGTGAATCAGAAGAAGCAGAAGAAGGAGAAGGAGAAGGTGAAGTCTGGAGGGTGAATCAGAGGAAGCAGAAGAAGGAGAAGGAGAAGGTGATATCTGGAGGGTGAATCAGAACAAGCAGAAGAAGTAGAAGGAGAAGGTGAAGTCTGGAGGGTGAATCAGAAGAAGTAGAAGAAGGAGAAGGAGAAGGTGAAGTCTGGAGGGTGAATCAGAAGAAGCAGAAGAAGGAGAAGGAGAAGGTGAAGTCAGGAGGGTGAATCAGAAGAAGCAGAAGAAGGAGAAGGAGAAGGTGAAGTCTGGAGGGTGAATCAGAAGAAGCAGAAGAAGGAGAAGGAGAAGGTGAAGACTGGAGGGTGAATCAGAAGAAGTAGAAGAAGGAGAAGGAGAAGGTGAAGTCTGGAGGGTGAATCAGAAGAAGTAGAACAAGGAGAAGGAGAAGGCGAAGTCTGGAGGGTGAATCAGAAGAAGCAGAAGAAGGAGAAGGAGAAGGTGAAGTCTGGAGGGTGAATCAGAAGAAGCAGAAGAAGGAGAAGGAGAAGATGAAGTCTGGAGGGAGAATCAGAAGAAGTAGAAGAAGGAGAAGGAGAAGGTGAGGTCTGGAGGGTGAATCAGAAGAAGCAGAAGAAGGAGAAGGAGAAGGTGAAGTCTGAAGGGTGAATCAGAAGAAGCAGAAGAAGGAGAAGGAGAAGGTGAAGTCTGGAGGGTGAATCAGAAGAAGCAGAAGAAGGAGAAGGAGAAGGTGAAGTTTGGAGGGTGTATCAGAAGAAGCAGAAGAAGGAGAAGGAGAAGGTGAAGTCTGGAGGGTGAATCAGAAGAAGTAGAAGAAGGAGAAGGAGAAGGTGAAGTCTGGAGGGTGAATCAGAAGAAGTAGAAGAAGGAGAAGGAGAAGGTGAAGTCTGGAGGGTGAATCAGAAGAAGCAGAAGAAGGAGAAGGAGAAGGTGAAGTCTGGAGGGTGAATCAGAAGAAGCAGAAGAAGGAGAAGGAGAAGATGAAGTCTGGAGGGTGAATCAGAAGAAGTAGAAGAAGGAGAAGGAGAAGGTGAAATCTGGAGGGTGAATCAGAAGAAGCAGAAGAAGAAGAAGGAGAAGGTGAAGTCTGGAGGGTGAATCAGAAGAAGCAGAAGAAGGAGAAGGAGAAGGTGAAGTCTGGAGGGTGAATCAGAAGAAGCAGAAGAAGGAGAAGGAGAAGGTGAAGTCAGGAGGGTGAATCAGAAGAAGCAGAAGAATGAGAAGGAGAAGGTGAAGTTAGGAGGGTGAATCAGAAGAAGCAGAAGAAGGAGAAGGAGAAGGTGAAGTCAAGGGGGTGAAGCAGAAGAATGAGAAGAAGGAGAAGGAGAAGGTGAAGTCAGGATGGTGAAGCAGAAGAAGCAGAAGAAGGAGAAGGAGAAGGTGAAGTCTGGAGGGCGCAGCAGAAGAAGCAGAAGAAGGAGAAGGAGAAGGTGAAGTCTGGAGGGTGAAGCAGAAGAAGCAGAAGAAGGAGAAGAAGAAGGTGAAGTCTGGATGGTGAATCAGAAGAAGTAGAAGAAGGAGAAGGAGAAGGTGAAGTCAGGAGGGTGAAGCAGAAGAAGCAGAAGAAGGAGAAGGAGAAGGTGAAGTCTGGAGGGTGAAGCAGAAGAAGCAGAAGAAGGAGAAGGAGAAGGTGAAGTCTGGAGGGCGAAGCAGAAGAAGCAGGAGAAGGAGAAGGAGAAGGTGAATTCTGGAGGGTGAAGCAGAAGAAGCAGAAGAAGGAGAAGGAGAAGGTGAAGTCTGGAGGGTGAATCAGAAGAAGCAGAAGAAGGAGAAGGAGAAGGTGAAGTCTGGAGGGTGAAGCAGAAGAAGGAGAAGGAGAAGGTGAAGTCTGGAGGGTGAAGCAGAAGAAGCAGAAGAAGGAGAAGGAGAAGGTGAAGTCAGGAGGGTGAATCAGAAGAAGTAGAAAAAGGAGAAGGAGAAGGTGAAGTCTGGAGGGTGAATCAGAAGAAGTAGAAGAAGGAGAAGGAGAAGGTGAAGTCTGGAGGGTGAATCAGAAAAAGTAGAAGAAGGAGAAGGAGAAGGTGAAGTCTGGAGGGTGAATCAGAAGAAGCAGAAGAAGGAGAAGGAGAAGGTGAATTCTGGAGGGAGAAGCAGAAGAAGTAGAAGAAGGAGCAGGTGAAGTCAGGAGGGTGAATCAGAAGAAGTAGAAGAAGGAGAAGGAGAAGGTGAAGTCTGGAGGGTGAATCAGAAGAAGTAGAAGAAGGAGAAGGAGAAGGTGAAGTCTGGAGGGTGAACAAGAAGAAGCAGAAGAAGGAGAAGGAGAAGGTGAAGTCTTGAGGGTGAATCAGAAGAAGTAGAAGAAGGAGAAGGAGAAGGTGTAGTCTGGAGGGTGAATCAGAAAAGTAGACGAAGGAGAAGGAGAAGGTGAAGTCTGGAGGGTGAATCAGAAGAAGCAGAAGAAGGAGAAGGAGAAGGTGAAGTCTGGAGGGTGAATCAGAAGAAGTATAAGAAGGAGAAGGAGAAGGTGAAGTCTGGAGGGTGAAGCAGAAGAAGCAGAAGAAGGAGAAGGAGAAGGTGAAGTCTGGAGGGTGAATCAGAAGAAGCAGAAGAAGGAGATGGAGAAGGTGAAGTCTGGAGGGTGAATCAGAAGAAGCAGAAGAAGGAGAAGGAGAAGGTGAAGTCTGGAGGGTGAATCAGAAGAAGCAGAGGAAGTAGAAGGAGAAGGTGAAGTCTGGAGGGTGAATCAGAAGAAGTAGAAGAAGGAGAAGGAGAAGGTGAAGTCTGGAGGGTGAATCAGAAGAAGCAGAAGAAGGAGAAGGAGAAGGTGAAGTCAGGAGGGTGAATCAGAAGAAGCAGAAGAAGGAGAAGGAGAAGGTCAAGTCTGGAGGGTGAATCTGAAGAAGCAGAAGAAGGAGAAGGAGAAGGTGAAGTCTGGAGGGTGAATCAGAAGAAGTAGAAGAAGGAGAAGGAGAAGATGAAGTCTGGAGGGTGAATCAGAAGAAGTAGAAGAAGGAGAAGGAGAAGGTGAAGTCTGGAGGGTGAATCAGAAGAAGTAGAAGAAGGAGAAGGAGAAGGTGAAGTCTGGAGGGTGAATCAGAAGAAGCAGAAGAAGGAGAAGGAGAAGGTGAAGTCTGGAGGGTGAATCAGAAGAAGTAGAAGAAGGAGAAGGAGAAGGTGTAGTCTGGAGGGTGAATCAGAAGAAGTAGACGAAGGAGAAGGAGAAGGTGAAGTCTGGAGGGTGAATCAGAAGAAGCAGAAGAAGGAGAAGGAGAAGGTGAAGTCTGGAGGGTGAATCAGAAGAAGTAGAAGAAGGAGAAGGAGAAGGTGAAGTCTGGAGAGTGAAGCAGAAGAAGCAGAAGAACTAGAAGGAGAAGGTGAAGTCTGGTGGGTGAATCAGAAGAAGCAGAAGAAGGAGAAGGAGAAGGTGAAGTCTGGAGGGTGAATCAGAAGAAGCAGAAGAAGGAAAAGGAGAAGGTGGAGTCTGGAGGGTGAATCAGAAGAAGCAGAAGAAGTAGAAGGAGAAGGTGAAGTCTGGAGGGTGAATCAGAAGAAGTAGAAGAAGGAGAAGGAGAAGGTGAAGTCTGGAGGGTGAATCAGAAGAAGCAGAAGAAGGAGAAGGAGAAGGTGAAGTCAGGAGGGTGAATCAGAAGAAGCAGAAGAAGGAGAAGGAGAAGGAGAAGTCTGGAGGGTGAATCAGCAGAAGCAGAAGAAGGAGAAGGAGAAGGTGAAGACTGGAGGATGAATCAGAAGAAGTAGAAGAAGGAGAAGGAGAAGGCGAAGTCTGGAGGGTGAATCAGAAGAAGCAGAAGAAGGAGAAGGAGAAGATGAAGTCTGGAAGGTGAATCAGAAGAAGTAGAAGAAGGAGAAGGAGAAGGTGAGGTCTGGAGGGTGAATCAGAAGAAGCAGAAGAAGGAGAAGGAGAAGATGAAGTCTGGAAGGTGAATCAGAAGAAGTAGAAGAAGGAGAAGGAGAAGGAGAGGTCTGGAGGGTGAATCAGAAGAAGCAGAAGAAGGAGAAGGAGAAGGTGAAGTCTGAAGGGTGAATCAGAAGAAGCAGAAGAAGGAGAAGGTGAAGGTGAAGTCTGGAGTGTGAATCAGAAGAAGCAGAAGAAGGAGAAGGAGAAGGTGAAGTCTGGAGGGTGAATCAGAAGAAGCAGAAGAAGGAGAAGGAGAAGATGAAGTCTGGAGGGTGAATCAGAAAAGTAGAAGAAGGAGAAGGAGAAGGTGAAGTCTGGAGGGTGAATCAGAAGAAGCAGAAGAAGGAGAAGGAGAAGGTGAAGTCTGGAGGGAGAATCAGAAGAAGCAGAAGAAGGAGAAAGAGAAGGTGAAGTCTGGAGGGTGAATCAGAAGAAGCAGAATAAGGAGAAGGAGAAGGTGAAGTCTGGAGGGTGAATCAGAAGAAGCAGAAGAAGGAGAAGGAGAAGGTGAAGTCTGGAGGGTGAAGCAGAAGAAGCAGAAGAAGGAGAAGGAGAAGATGAAGTCTGGAGGGCGCAGCAGAAGAAGTAGAAGAAGGAGAAGGAGAAGGTGAAGTCTGGAGGGTGAAGCAGAAGAAGCAGAAGAAGGAGAAGGAGAAGGTGAAGTCTGGAGGGTGAATCAGAAGAAGTAGAAGAAGGAGAAGGAGAAGGTGAAGTCTGGAGGGTGAATCAGAAGAAGTAGGAGAAGGAGAAGGTGAAGTCTGGAGGGTGAATCAGAAGAAGTAGGAGAAGGAGAAGATGAAGTCTGGAGGGTGAATCAGAAGAAGTAGAAGAAGGAGAAGGAGGAGGTGAAGTCTGGAGGGTGAATCAGAAGAAGCAGAAGAAGGAGAAGGAGAAGGTGAAGTCAGGAGGGTGAATCAGAAGAAGCAGAAGAAGGAGAAGGAGAAGGTGAAGTTAGGAGGGTGAATCAGAAGAAGCAGAAGAAGGAGAAGGAGAAGGTGAAGTCAAGGGGGTGAAGCAGAAGAATGAGAAGAAGGAGAAGGAGAAGGTGAAGTCTGGAGGGTGAATCAGAAGAAGCAGAAGAAGGAGAAGGAGAAGGTGAAGACTGGAGGGTGAATCAGAAGAAGTAGAAGAAGGAGAAGGAGAAGGTGAAGTCTGGAGGGTGAATCAGAAGAAGTAGAAGAAGGAGAAGGAGAAGGCGAAGTCTGGAGGGTGAATCAGAAGAAGCAGAAGAAGGAGAAGTAGAAGGTGAAGTCTGGAGGGTGAATCAGAAGAAGCAGAAGAAGGAGAAGGAGAAGGTCAAGTCTGGAGGGTGAATCTGAAGAAGCAGAAGAAGGAGAAGGAGAAGGTGAAGTCTGGAGGGTGAATCAGAAGAAGTAGAAGAAGGAGAAGGAGAAGATGAAGTCTGGAGGGTGAATCAGAAGAAGTAGAAGAAGGAGAAGGAGAAGGTGAAGTCTGGAGGGTGAATCAGAAGAAGTAGAAGAAGGAGAAGGAGAAGGTGAAGTCTGGAGGGTGAATCAGAAGAAGCAGAAGAAGGAGAAGGAGAAGGTGAAGTCTGGAGGGTGAATCAGAAGAAGTAGAAGAAGGAGAAGGAGAAGGTGTAGTCTGGAGGGTGAATCAGAAGAAGTAGACGAAGGAGAAGGAGAAGGTGAAGTCTGGAGGGTGAATCAGAAGAAGCAGAAGAAGGAGAAGGAGAAGGTGAAGTCTGGAGGGTGAATCAGAAGAAGTAGAAGAAGGAGAAGGAGAAGGTGAAGTCTGGAGAGTGAAGCAGAAGAAGCAGAAGAACTAGAAGGAGAAGGTGAAGTCTGGTGGGTGAATCAGAAGAAGCAGAAGAAGGAGAAGGAGAAGGTGAAGTCTGGAGGGTGAATCAGAAGAAGCAGAAGAAGGAAAAGGAGAAGGTGGAGTCTGGAGGGTGAATCAGAAGAAGCAGAAGAAGTAGAAGGAGAAGGTGAAGTCTGGAGGGTGAATCAGAAGAAGTAGAAGAAGGAGAAGGAGAAGGTGAAGTCTGGAGGGTGAATCAGAAGAAGCAGAAGAAGGAGAAGGAGAAGGTGAAGTCAGGAGGGTGAATCAGAAGAAGCAGAAGAAGGAGAAGGAGAAGGAGAAGTCTGGAGGGTGAATCAGCAGAAGCAGAAGAAGGAGAAGGAGAAGGTGAAGACTGGAGGATGAATCAGAAGAAGTAGAAGAAGGAGAAGGAGAAGGCGAAGTCTGGAGGGTGAATCAGAAGAAGCAGAAGAAGGAGAAGGAGAAGATGAAGTCTGGAAGGTGAATCAGAAGAAGTAGAAGAAGGAGAAGGAGAAGGTGAGGTCTGGAGGGTGAATCAGAAGAAGCAGAAGAAGGAGAAGGAGAAGATGAAGTCTGGAAGGTGAATCAGAAGAAGTAGAAGAAGGAGAAGGAGAAGGAGATGTCTGGAGGGTGAATCAGAAGAAGCAGAAGAAGGAGAAGGAGAAGGTGAAGTCTGAAGGGTGAATCAGAAGAAGCAGAAGAAGGAGAAGGTGAAGGTGAAGTCTGGAGTGTGAATCAGAAGAAGCAGAAGAAGGAGAAGGAGAAGGTGAAGTCTGGAGGGTGAATCAGAAGAAGCAGAAGAAGGAGAAGGAGAAGATGAAGTCTGGAGGGTGAATCAGAAAAGTAGAAGAAGGAGAAGGAGAAGGTGAAGTCTGGAGGGTGAATCAGAAGAAGCAGAAGAAGGAGAAGGAGAAGGTGAAGTCTGGAGGGAGAATCAGAAGAAGCAGAAGAAGGAGAAAGAGAAGGTGAAGTCTGGAGGGTGAATCAGAAGAAGCAGAATAAGGAGAAGGAGAAGGTGAAGTCTGGAGGGTGAATCAGAAGAAGCAGAAGAAGGAGAAGGAGAAGGTGAAGTCTGGAGGGTGAAGCAGAAGAAGCAGAAGAAGGAGAAGGAGAAGATGAAGTCTGGAGGGCGCAGCAGAAGAAGTAGAAGAAGGAGAAGGAGAAGGTGAAGTCTGGAGGGTGAAGCAGAAGAAGCAGAAGAAGGAGAAGGAGAAGGTGAAGTCTGGAGGGTGAATCAGAAGAAGTAGAAGAAGGAGAAGGAGAAGGTGAAGTCTGGAGGGTGAATCAGAAGAAGTAGGAGAAGGAGAAGGTGAAGTCTGGAGGGTGAATCAGAAGAAGTAGGAGAAGGAGAAGATGAAGTCTGGAGGGTGAATCAGAAGAAGTAGAAGAAGGAGAAGGAGGAGGTGAAGTCTGGAGGGTGAATCAGAAGAAGCAGAAGAAGGAGAAGGAGAAGGTGAAGTCTGGAGGGTGAATCAGAAGAAGCAGAAGAAGGAGAAGGAGAAGGTGAAGTCAGGAGGGTGAATCAGAAGAAGCAGAAGAAGGAGAAGGAGAAGGTGAAGTTAGGAGGGTGAATCAGAAGAAGCAGAAGAAGGAGAAGGAGAAGGTGAAGTCAAGGGGGTGAAGCAGAAGAATGAGAAGAAGGAGAAGGAGAAGGTGAAGTCAGGAGGGTGAAGCAGAAGAAGCAGAAGAAGGAGAAGGAGAAGCTGAAGTCTGGAGGGCGCAGCAGAAGAAGCAGAAGAAGGAGAAGGAGAAGGTGAAGTCTGGAGGGTGAAGCAGAAGAAGCAGAAGAAGGAGAAGGAGAAGGTGAGGTCTGGAGGGTGAATCAGAAGAAGTAGAAGAAGGAGAAGGAGAAGGTGAAGTCAGGAGGGTGAAGCAGAAGAAGCAGAAGAAGGAGAAGCAGAAGGTGAAGTCTGGAGGGTGAAGCAGAAGAAGCAGAAGAAGGAGAAGGAGAAGGTGAAGTCTGGAGGGCGAAGCAGAAGAAGCAGAAGAAGGAGAAGGAGAAGGTGAAGTCTGGAGGGTGAAGCAGAAGAAGCAGAAGAAGCAGAAGGAGAAGGTGAAGTCTGGAGGGTGAATCAGAAGAAGTAGAAGAAGGAGAAGGAGAAGGTAAAGTCAGGAGGGTGAAGCAGAAGAAGCAGAAGAAGGAGAAGGAGAAGGTGAAGTCTGGAGGGTGAAGCAGAAGAAGCAGAAGAATGAGAAGGAGAAGGTGAAGTCTGGAGGGTGAAGCAGAAGAAGCAGAAGAAGGAGAAGGAGAAGGTGAAGTCAGGAGGGTGAATCAGAAGAAGTAGAAAAAGGAGAAGGAGAAGGTGAAGTCTGGAGGGTGAATCAGAAGAAGTAGAAGAAGTGGAAGGAGAAGGTGAAGTCTGGAGGGTGAATCAGAAGAAGTAGAAGAAGGAGAAGGAGAAGGTGAAGTCTGGAGGGCGAATCAGAAGAAGCAGAAGAAGGAGAAGGAGAAGGTGAAGTCTGGAGGGAGAAGCAGAAGAAGTAGAAGAAGGAGAAGGAGAAGGTGAAGTCTGGAGGGTGAATCAGAAGAAGTAGAAGAAGGAGAAGGAGAAGGTGAAGTCTGGAGGGTGAATCAGAAGAAGTAGAAGAAGGAGAAGGAGAAGGTGAAGTCTGGAGGGTGAATCAGCAGAAGCAGAAGAAGGAGAAGGAGAAGGCGAAGTCTGGAGGGTGAATCAGAAGAAGTAGAAGAAGGAGAAGGAGAAGGTGTAGTCTGGAGGGTGAATCAGAAGAAGTAGACGAAGGAGAAGGAGAAGGTGAAGTCTGGAGGGTGAATCAGAAGAAGCAGAAGAAGGAGAAGGAGAAGGTGAAGTCTGGAGGGTGAATCAGAAGAAGTAGAAGAAGGACAAGGAGAAGGTGAAGTCTGGAGGGTGAAGCAGAAGAAGCAGAAGAAGGAGAAGGAGAAGGTGAAGTCTGGAGGGTGAATCAGAAGAAGCAGAAGAAGGAGAAGGAGAAGGTGAAGTCTGGAGGGTGAATCAGAAGAAGCAGAAGAAGGAGAAGGAGAAGGTGAAGTCTGGAGGGTGAATAAGAAGAAGCAGAAGAAGTAGAAGGAGAAGGTGAAGTCTGGAGGGTGAATCAGAAGAAGTAGAAGAAGGAGAAGGAGAAGGTGAAGTCTGGAGGGTGAATCAGAAGAAGCAGAAGAAGGAGAAGGAGAAGGTGAAGTCAGGAGGGTGAATCAGAAGAAGCAGAAGAAGGAGAAGGAGAAGGTGAAGTCTGGAGGGTGAATCAGAAGAAGCAGAAGAAGGGGAAGGAGAAGGTGAAGACTGGAGGGTGAATCAGAAGAAGTAGAAGAAGGAGAAGGAGAAGGTGAAGTCTGGAGGGTGAATCAGAAGAAGTAGAAGAAGGAGAAGGAGAGGTCGAAGTCTGGTGGGTGAATCAGAAGAAGCAGAAGAAGGAGAAGGAGAAGGTGAAGTCTGGAGGGTGAATCAGAAGAAGCAAAAGAAGGAGAAGGAGAAGATGAAGTCTGGAGGGTGAATCAGAAGAAGTAGAAGAAGGAGAAGGAGATGGTGAGGTCTGGAGGGTGAATCAGAAGAAGCAGAAGAAGGAGAAGGAGAAGGTGAAGTCTGAAGGGTGAATCAGAAGAAGCAGAAGAAGGAGAAGGAGAAGGTGAAGTCTGGAGGGTGAATCAGAAGAAGCAGAAGAAGGAGAAGGAGAAGGTGAAGTTTGGAGGGTGAAGCAGAAGAAGCAGAAGAAGGAGAAGGAGAAGGTGAAGTCTGGAGGGTGAATCAGAAGAAGTAGAAGAAGGAGAAGGAGAAGGAGAAGGTGAAGTCTGGAGGGTGAATCAGAAGAAGTAGAAGAAGGAGAAGGAGAAGGTGAAGTCTGGAGGGTGAATCAGAAGAAGCAGAAGAAGGAGAAGGAGAAGGTGAAGTCTGGAGGGTGAATCAGAAGAAGCAGAAGAAGGAGAAGGAGAAGATGAAGTCTGGAGGGTGAATCAGAAGAAGTAGAAGAAGGAGAAGGAGAAGGTGAAATCCGGAGGTTGAATCAGGAGAAGCAGAAGAAGGAGAAGGAGAAGGTGAGGTCTGGAGGGTGAATCAGAAGAAGCAGAAGAAGGAGAAGGAGAAGGTGAAGTTGGAGGGTGAATCAGAAGAAGCAGAAGAAGGAGAAGGAGAAGGTGAAGTCAAGGGGGTGAAGCAGAAGAATGAGAAGAAAGAGAAGGAGAAGGTGAAGTCAGGAGGGTGAAGCAGAAGAAGCAGAAGAAGGAGAAGGAGAAGGTGAAGTCTGGAGGGCGCAGCAGAAGAAGCAGAAGAAGGAGAAGGAGAAGGTGAAGTCTGGAGGGTGAAGCAGAAGAAGCAGAAGAAGGAGAAGGAGAAGGTGAAGTGTGGAGGGTGAATCAGAAGAAGGAGAAGAAGGAGAAGGAGAAGGTGAAGTCAGGAGGGTGAAGCAGAAGAAGCAGAAGAAGGAGAAGGAGAAGGTGAAGTCTGGAGGGTGAAGCAGAAGAAGTAGAAGAAGGAGAAGGAGAAAGTGAAGTCTGGAGGGCGAAGCAGAAGAAGCAGAAGAAGGAGAAGGAGAAGGTGAAGTCTGGAGGGTGAAGCAGAAGAAGCAGAAGAAGCAGAAGGAGAAGGTGAAGTCTGGAGGGTGAATCAGAAGAAGTAGAAGAAGGAGAAGGAGAAGGTGAAGTCAGGAGGGTGAAGCAGAAGAAGCAGAAGGAGGAGAAGGAGAAGGTGAAGTCTGGAGGTTGAAGCAGAAGAAGCAGAAGAAGGAGAAGGAGAAGGTGAAGTCTGGAGGGTGAAGCAGAAGAAGCAGAAGAAGGAGAAGGAGAAGGTGAAGTCAGGAGGGTGAATCAGAAGAAGTAGAAAAAGGAGAAGGAGAAGGTGAAGTCTGGAGGGTGAATCAGAAGAAGTAGAAGAAGGAGAAGGAGAAGGTGAAGTCTGGAGGGTGAATCAGAAGAAGCAGAAGAAGGAGAAGGAGAAGGTGAAGTCTGGAGGGAGAAGCAGAAGAAGTAGAAGAAGGAGAAGGAGAAGGTGAAGTCTGGAGGGTGAATCAGAAGAAGTAGAAGAAGGAGAAGGAGATGGTGAAGTCTGGAGGGTGAATCAGAAGAAGTAGAAGAAGGAGAAGGAGAAGGTGAAGTCTGGAGGGTGAATCAGAAGAAGCAGAAGAAGGATAAGGAGAAGGTGAAGTCTGGAGGGTGAATCAGAAGAAGTAGAAGAAGGAGAAGGAGAAGGTGTAGTCTGGAGGGTGAATCAGAAGAAGTAGACGAAGGAGAAGGAGAAGGTGAAGTCTGGAGGGTGAATCAGAAGAAGCAGAAGAAGGAGAAGGAGAAGGTGAAGTCTGGAGGGTGAATCAGAAGAAGGAGAAGAAGGAGAAGGAGAAGGTGAAGTCTGGAGGGTGAAGCAGAAGAAGCAGAAGAAGGAGAAGGAGAAGGTGAAGTCTGGAGGGTGAATCAGAAGAAGCAGAAGAAGGAGAAGGAGAAGGTGAAGTCTGGAGGGTGAATCAGAGGAAGCAGAAGAAGGAGAAGGAGAAGGTGATATCTGGAGGGTGAATCAGAACAAGCAGAAGAAGTAGAAGGAGAAGGTGAAGTCTGGAGGGTGAATCAGAAGAAGTAGAAGAAGGAGAAGGAGAAGGTGAAGTCTGGAGGGTGAATCAGAAGAAGCAGAAGAAGGAGAAGGAGAAGGTGAAGTCAGGAGGGTGAATCAGAAGAAGCAGAAGAAGGAGAAGGAGAAGGTGAAGTCTGGAGGGTGAATCAGAAGAAGCAGAAGAAGGAGAAGGAGAAGGTGAAGACTGGAGGGTGAATCAGAAGAAGTAGAAGAAGGAGAAGGAGAAGGTGAAGTCTGGAGGGTGAATCAGAAGAAGTAGAACAAGGAGAAGGAGAAGGCGAAGTCTGGAGGGTGAATCAGAAGAAGCAGAAGAAGGAGAAGGAGAAGGTGAAGTCTGGAGGGTGAATCAGAAGAAGCAGAAGAAGGAGAAGGAGAAGATGAAGTCTGGAGGGAGAATCAGAAGAAGTAGAAGAAGGAGAAGGAGAAGGTGAGGTCTGGAGGGTGAATCAGAAGAAGCAGAAGAAGGAGAAGGAGAAGGTGAAGTCTGAAGGGTGAATCAGAAGAAGCAGAAGAAGGAGAAGGAGAAGGTGAAGTCTGGAGGGTGAATCAGAAGAAGCAGAAGAAGGAGAAGGAGAAGGTGAAGTTTGGAGGGTGTATCAGAAGAAGCAGAAGAAGGAGAAGGAGAAGGTGAAGTCTGGAGGGTGAATCAGAAGAAGTAGAAGAAGGAGAAGGAGAAGGTGAAGTCTGGAGGGTGAATCAGAAGAAGTAGAAGGAGAAGGAGAAGGTGAAGTCTGGAGGGTGAATCAGAAGAAGCAGAAGAAGGAGAAGGAGAAGGTGAAGTCTGGAGGGTGAATCAGAAGAAGCAGAAGAAGGAGAAGGAGAAGATGAAGTCTGGAGGGTGAATCAGAAGAAGTAGAAGAAGGAGAAGGAGAAGGTGAAATCTGGAGGGTGAATCAGAAGAAGCAGAAGAAGGAGAAGGAGAAGGTGAAGTCTGGAGGGTGAATCAGAAGAAGCAGAAGAAGGAGAAGGGGAAGGTGAAGTCTGGAGGGTGAATCAGAAGAAGCAGAAGAAGGAGAAGGAGAAGGTGAAGTCAGGAGGGTGAATCAGAAGAAGCAGAAGAATGAGAAGGAGAAGGTGAAGTTAGGAGGGTGAATCAGAAGAAGCAGAAGAAGGAGAAGGAGAAGGTGAAGTCAAGGGGGTGAAGCAGAAGAATGAGAAGAAGGAGAAGGAGAAGGTGAAGTCAGGAGGGTGAAGCAGAAGAAGCAGAAGAAGGAGAAGGAGAAGGTGAAGTCTGGAGGGCGCAGCAGAAGAAGCAGAAGAAGGAGAAGGAGAAGGTGAAGTCTGGAGGGTGAAGCAGAAGAAGCAGAAGAAGGAGAAGAAGAAGGTGAAGTCTGGATGGTGAATCAGAAGAAGTAGAAGAAGGAGAAGGAGAAGGTGAAGTCAGGAGGGTGAAGCAGAAGAAGCAGAAGAAGGAGAAGGAGAAGGTGAAGTCTGGAGGGTGAAGCAGAAGAAGCAGAAGAAGGAGAAGGAGAAGGTGAAGTCTGGAGGGCGAAGCAGAAGAAGCAGGAGAAGGAGAAGGAGGAGGTGAATTCTGGAGGGTGAAGCAGAAGAAGCAGAAGAAGGAGAAGGAGAAGGTGAAGTCTGGAGGGTAAATCAGAAGAAGCAGAAGAAGGAGAAGGAGAAGGTGAAGTCTGGAGGGTGAAGCAGAAGAAGGAGAAGGAGAAGGTGAAGTCTGGAGGGTGAAGCAGAAGAAGCAGAAGAAGGAGAAGGAGAAGGTGAAGTCAGGAGGGTGAATCAGAAGAAGTAGAAAAAGGAGAAGGAGAAGGTGAAGTCTGGAGGGTGAATCAGAAGAAGTAGAAGAAGGAGAAGGAGAAGGTGAAGTCTGGAGGGTGAATCAGAAAAAGTAGAAGAAGGAGAAGGAGAAGGTGAAGTCTGGAGGGTGAATCAGAAGAAGCAGAAGAAGGAGAAGGAGAAGGTGAATTCTGGAGGGAGAAGCAGAAGAAGTAGAAGAAGGAGAAGGTGAAGTCAGGAGGGTGAATCAGAAGAAGTAGAAGAAGGAGAAGGAGAAGGTGAAGTCTGGAGGGTGAATCAGAAGAAGTAGAAGAAGGAGAAGGAGAAGGTGAAGTCTGGAGGGTGAACAAGAAGAAGCAGAAGAAGGAGAAGGAGAAGGTGAAGTCTTGAGGGTGAATCAGAAGAAGTAGAAGAAGGAGAAGGAGAAGGTGTAGTCTGGAGGGTGAATCAGAAGAAGTAGACGAAGGAGAAGGAGAAGGTGAAGTCTGGAGGGTGAATCAGAAGAAGCAGAAGAAGGAGAAGGAGAAGGTGAAGTCTGGAGGGTGAATCAGAAGAAGTATAAGAAGGAGAAGGAGAAGGTGAAGTCTGGAGGGTGAAGCAGAAGAAGCAGAAGAAGGAGAAGGAGAAGGTGAAGTCTGGAGGGTGAATCAGAAGAAGCAGAAGAAGGAGATGGAGAAGGTGAAGTCTGGAGGGTGAATCAGAAGAAGCAGAAGAAGGAGAAGGAGAAGGTGAAGTCTGGAGGGTGAATCAGAAGAAGCAGAAGAAGTAGAAGGAGAAGGTGAAGTCTGGAGGGTGAATCAGAAGAAGTAGAAGAAGGAGAAGGAGAAGGTGAAGTCTGGAGGGTGAATCAGAAGAAGCAGAAGAAGGAGAAGGAGAAGGTGAAGTCAGGAGGGTGAATCAGAAGAAGCAGAAGAAGGAGAAGGAGAAGGTGAAGTCTGGAGGGTGAATCAGAAGAAGCAGAAGAAGGAGAAGGAGAAGGTGAAGACTGGAGGGTGAATCAGAAGAAGTAGAAGAAGGAGAAGGAGAAGGTGAAGTCTGGAGGGTGAATCAGAAGAAGTAGAAGAAGGAGAAGGAGAAGGCGAAGTCGGGAGGGTGAATCAGAAGAAGCAGAAGAAGGAGAAGTAGAAGGTGAAGTCTGGAGGGTGAATCAGAAGAAGCAGAAGAAGGAGAAGGAGAAGATGAAGTCTGGAGGGTGAATCAGAAGAAGTAGAAGAAGGAGAAGGAGAAGGTGAGGTCTGGAGGGTGAATCAGAAGAAGCAGAAGAAGGAGAAGGAGAAGGTGAAGTCTGAAGGGTGAATCAGAAGAAGCAGAAGAAGGAGAAGGAGAAGGTGAAGTCTGGAGGGTGAATCAGAAGAAGCAGAAGAAGGAGAAGGAGAAGGTGAAGTCAGGAGGGTGAATCAGAAGAAGCAGAAGAAGGAGAAGGAGAAGGTAAAGTTAGGAGGGTGAATCAGAAGAAGCAGAAGAAGGAGAAGGAGAAGGTGAAGTCAAGGGGGTGAAGCAGAAGAATGAGAAGAAGGAGAAGGAGAAGTTGAAGTCAGGACGGTGAAGCAGAAGAAGCAGAAGAAGGAGAAGGAGAAGGTGAAGGCTGGAGGGCGCAGCAGAAGAAGCAGAAGAAGGAGAAGGAGAAGGTGAAGTCTGGAGGGTGAAGCAGAAGAAGCAGAAGAAGGAGAAGGAGAAGGTGAGGTCTGGAGGGTGAATCAGAAGAAGTAGAAGAAGGAGAAGAAGAAGGTGAAGTCAGGAGGGTGAAGCAGAAGAAGCAGAAGAAGGAGAAGGAGAAGGTGAAGTCTGGAGGGTGAAGCAGAAGAAGGAGAAGGAGAAGGTGAAGTCTGGAGGGCGAAGCAGAAGAAGCAGAAGAAGGAGAAGGAGAAGGTGAAGTCTGGAGGGTGAAGCAGAAGAAGCAGAAGCAGCAGAAGGAGAAGGTGAAGTCTGGAGGGTGAATCAGAAGAAGTAGAAGAAGGAGAAGGAGAAGGTGAAGTCAGGAGGGTGAAGCAGAAGAAGCAGAAGAAGGAGAAGGAGAAGGTGAAGTCTGGAGGGTGAAGCAGAAGAAGCAGAAGAAGGAGAAGGAGAAGGTGAAGTCTGGAGGGTGAAGCAGAAGAAGCAGAAGAAGGAGAAGGAGAAGGTGAAGTCAGGAGGGTGAATCAGAAGAAGTAGAAAAAGGAGAAGGAGAAGGTGAAGTCTGGAGGGTGAATCAGAAGAAGTAGAAGAAGGAGAAGGAGAAAGTTAAGTCTGGAGGGTGAATCAGAAGAAGTAGAAGAAGGAGAAGGAGAAGGTGAAGTCTGGAGGGTGAATCAGAAGAAGCAGAAGAAGGAGAAGGAGAAGGTGAAGTCTGGAGGGAGAAGCAGAAGAAGTAGAAGAAGGAGAAGGAGAAGGTGAAGTCTGGAGGGTGAATCAGAAGAAGCAGAAGAAGGAGAAGGAGAAGGTGAAGTCTGGAGGGTGAATCAGAAGAAGTAGAAGAAGGAGAAGGAGAAGGTGAAGCCTGGAGGGTGAATCAGAAGAAGCAGAAGAAGAAGAAGGAGAAGGCGAAGTCTGGAGGGTGAATCAGAAGAAGTAGAAGAAGGAGAAGGAGAAGGTGTAGTCTGGAGGGTGAATCAGAAGAAGTAGACGAAGGAGAAGGAGAAGGTGAAGTCTGGAGGGTGAATCAGAAGAAGCAGAAGAAGGAGAAGGAGAAGGTGAAGTCTGGAGGGTGAATCAGAAGAAGTAGAAGAAGGAGAAGGAGAAGGTGAAGTCTGGAGGGTGAAGCAGAAGAAGCAGAAGAAGGAGAAGGAGAAGGTGAAGTCTGGAGGGTGAATCAGAAGAAGCAGAAGAAGGAGAAGGAGAAGGTGAAGTCTGGAGGGTGAATCAGAAGAAGCAGAAGAAGGAGAAGGAGAAGGTGAAGTCTGGAGGGTGAATAAGAAGAAGCAGAAGAAGTGGAAGGAGAAGGTGAAGTCTGGAGGGTGAATCAGAAGAAGTAGATGAAGGAGAAGGAGAAGGTGAAGTCTGGAGGGTGAATCAGAAGAAGCAGAAGAAGGAGAAGGAGAAGGTGAAGTCAGGAGTGTGAATCAGAAGAAGCAGAAGAAGGAGAAGGAGAAGGTGAAGTCTGGAGGGTGAATCAGAAGAAGCAGAAGAAGGGGAAGGAGAAGGTGAAGACTGGAGGTTGAATCAGAAGAGGTAGAAGAAGGAGAAGGAGAAGGTGAAGTCTGGAGGGTGAATCAGAAGAAGTAGAAGAAGGAGAAGGAGAGGTCGAAGTCTGGAGGGTGAATCAGAAGAAGCAGAAGAAGGAGAAGGAGAAGGTGAAGTCTGGAGGGTGAATCAGAAGAAGTAGAAGAAGGAGAAGGAGATGGTGATGTCTGGAGGGTGAATCAGAAGAAGCAGAAGAAGGAGAAGGAGAAGGTGAAGTCTGAAGGGTGAATCAGAAGAAGCAGAAGAAGGAGAAGGAGAAGGTGAAGTCTGGAGGGTGAATCAGAAGAAGCAGAAGAAGGAGAAGGAGAAGGTGAAGTTTGGAGGGTGAAGCAGAAGAAGCAGAAGAAGGAGAAGGAGAAGGTGAACTCTGGAGGGTGAATCAGAAGAAGTAGAAGAAGGAGAAGGGGAAGGTGAAGTCTGGAGGGTGAATCAGAAGAAGTAGAAGAAATAGAAGGAGAAGGTGAAGTCTGGAGAGTGAATCAGAAGAAGCAGAAGAAGGAGAAGGAGAAGGTGAAGTCTGTAGGGTGAATCAGAAGAAGCAGAAGAAGGAGAAGGAGAAGATGAAGTCTGGAGGGTGAATCAGAAGAAGTAGAAGAAGGAGAAGGAGAAGGTGAAATCTGGAGGTTGAATCAGGAGAAGCAGAAGAAGGAGAAGGAGAAGGTGAGGTCTGGAGGGTGAATAAGAAGAAGCAGAAGAAGGAGAAGGAGAAGGTGAAGTCTTGAGGGTGAATCAGAAGAAGTAGAAGAAGGAGAAGGAGAAGGTGTAGTCTGGAGGGTGAATCAGAAGAAGTAGACGAAGGAGAAGGAGAAGGTGAAGTCTGGAGGGTGAATCAGAAGAAGCAGAAGAAGGAGAAGGAGAAGGTGAAGTCTGGAGGGTGAATCAGAAGAAGTAGAAGAAGGAGAAGGAGAAGGTGAAGTCTGGAGGGTGAAGCAGAAGAAGCAGAAGAAGGAGAAGGAGAAGGTGAAGTCTGGAGGGTGAATCAGAAGAAGCAGAAGAAGGAGAAGGAGAAGGTGAAGTCTGGAGGGTGAATCAGAAGAAGCAGAAGAAGGAGAAGGAGAAGGAGAAGTCTGTAGTTTGAATCAGAAGAAGCAAAAGAAGTAGAAGGAGAAGGTGAAGTCTGGAGGGTGAATCAGAAGAAGTAGAAGAAGGAGAAGGAGAAGGTGAAGTCTGGAGGGTGAATCAGAAGAAGCAGAAGAAGGAGAAGGAGAAGGTGAAGTCAGGAGGGTGAATCAGAAGAAGCAGAAGAAGGAGAAGGAGAAGGTGAAGTCTGGAGGGTGAATCAGAAGAAGCAGAAGAAGGAGAAGGAGAAGGTGAAGACTGGAGGGTGAATCAGAAGAAGTAGAAGAAGGAGAAGGAGAAGGTGAAGTCTGGAGGGTGAATCAGAAGAAGTCGAAGAAGGAGAAGGAGAAGGCGAAGTCTGGAGGGTGAATCAGAAGAAGCAGAAGAAGGAGAAGGAGAAGGTGAAGTCTGGAGGGTGAATCAGAAGAAGCAGAAGAAGGAGAAGGAGAAGGTGAAGTCTGAAGGGTGAATCAGAAGAAGCAGAAGAAGGAGAAGGAGAAGGTGAAGTCTGGAGGGTGAATCAGAAGAAGCAGAAGAAGGAGAAGGAGAAGGTGAAGTCAGGAGGGTGAATCAGAAGAAGCAGAAGAAGGAGAAGGAGAAGGTGAAGTTAGGAGGGTGAATCAGAAGAAGCAGAAGAAGGAGAAGGAGAAGGTGAAGTCAAGGGGGTGAAGCAGAAGAATGAGAAGAAGGAGAAGGAGAAGGTGAAGTCAGGACGGTGAAGCAGAAGAAGCAGAAGAAGGAGAAGGAGAAGGTGAAGTCTGGAGGGCGCAGCAGAAGAAGCAGAAGAAGGAGAAGGAGAAGGTGAAGTCTGGAGGGTGAAGCAGAAGAAGCAGAAGAAGGAGAAGGAGAAGGTGAGGTCTGGAGGGTGAATCAGAAGAAGTAGAAGAAGGAGAAGGAGAAGGTGAAGTCAGGAGGGTGAAGCAGAAGAAGCAGAAGAAGGAGAAGGAGAAGCTGAAGTCTGGAGGGTGAAGCAGAAGAAGCAGAAGAAGGAGAAGGAGAAGGTGAAGTCTGGAGGGCGAAGCAGAAGAAGCAGAAGAAGGAGAAGGAGAAGGTGAAGTCTGGAGGGTGAAGCAGAAGAAGCAGAAGAAGCAGAAGGAGAAGGTGAAGTCTGGAGGGTGAATCAGAAGAAATAGAAGAAGGAGAAGGAGAAGATGAAGTCAGGAGGGTGAAGCAGAAGAAGCAGAAGAAGGAGAAGGAGAAGGTGAAGTCTGGAGGGTGAAGCAGAAGAAGAAGAAGAAGGAGAAGGAGAAGGTGAAGTCTGGAGGGTGAAGCAGAAGAAGCAGAAGAAGGAGAAGGAGAAGGTGAAGTCACGAGGGTGAATCAGAAGAAGTAGAAAAAGGAGAAGGAGAAGGTGAAGTCTGGAGGGTGAATCAGAAGAAGTAGAAGAAGGAGAAGGAGAAAGTGAAGTCTGGAGGGTGAATCAGAAGAAGTAGAAGAAGGAGAAGGAGAAGGTGAAGTCTGGAGGGTGAATCAGAAGAAGCCGAAGAAGGAGAAGGAGAAGGTGAAGTCTGGAGGGAGAAGCAGAAGAAGTAGAAGAAGGAGAAGGAGAAGGTGAAGTCTGGAGGGTGAATCAGAAGAAGTAGAAGAAAGAGAAGGAGAAGGTGAAGTCTGGAGGGTGAATCAGAAGAAGTAGAAGAAGGAGAAGGAGAAGGTGAAGTCTGGAGGGTGAATCAGAAGAAGCAGAAGAAGGAGAAGGAGAAGGCGAAGTCTGGAGGGTGAATCAGAAGAAGTAGAAGAAGGAGAAGGAGAAGGTGTAGTCTGGAGGGTGAATCAGAAGAAGTAGACGAAGGAGAAGGAGAAGGTGAAGTCTGGAGGGTGAATCAGAAGAAGCAGAAGAAGGAGAAGGAGAAGGTGAAGTCTGGAGGGTGAATCAGAAGAAGTAGAAGAAGGAGAAGGAGAAGGTGAAGTCTGGAGGGTGAAGCAGAAGAAGCAGAAGAAGGAGAAGGTGAAGTCTGGAGAGTGAATCAGAAGAAGCAGAAGAAGGAGAAGGAGAAGGTGAAGTCTGGAGGGTGAATCAGAAGAAGCAGAAGAAGGAAAAGGAGAAGGTGAAGTCTGGAGGGTGAATAAGAAGAAGCAGAAGAAGTGGAAGGAGAAGGTGAAGTCTGGAGGGTGAATCAGAAGAAGTAGAAGAAGGAGAAGGAGAAGGTGAAGTCTGGAGGGAGAATCAGAAGAAGCAGAAGAAGGAGAAGGAGAAGGTGAAGTCAGGAGTGTGAATCAGAAGAAGCAGAAGAAGGAGAAGGAGAAGGTGAAGTCTGGAGGGTGAATCAGAAGAAGCAGAAGAAGGGGAAGGAGAAGGTGAAGACTGGAGGGTGAATCAGAAGAAGTAGAAGAAGGAGAAGGAGAAGGTGAAGTCTGGAGGGTGAATCAGAAGAAGTAGAAGAAGGAGAAGGAGAGGTCGAAGTCTGGAGGGTGAATCAGAAGAAGCAGAAGAAGGAGAAGGAGAAGGTGAAGTCTGGAGGGTGAATCAGAAGAAGTAGAAGAAGGAGAAGGAGATGGTGAGGTCTGGAGGGTGAATCAGAAGAAGCAGAAGAAGGAGAAGGAGAAGGTGAAGTCTGAAGGGTGAATCAGAAGAAGCAGAAGAAGGAGAAGGAGAAGGTGAAGTCTGGAGGGTGAATCAGAAGAAGCAGAAGAAGGAGAAGGAGAAGGTGAAGTTTGGAGGGTGAAGCAGAAGAAGCAGAAGAAGGAGAAGGAGAAGGTGAAGTCTGGAGGGTGAATCAGAAGAAGTAGAAGAAGGAGAAGGAGAAGGTGAAGTCTGGAGGGTGAATCAGAAGAAGTAGAAGAAGGAGAAGGAGAAGGTGAAGTCTGGAGGGTGAATCAGAAGAAGCAGAAGAAGGAGAAGGAGAAGTTGAAGTCTGGAGGGTGAATCAGAAGAAGCAGAAGAAGGAGAAGGAGAAGATGAAGTCTGGAGGGTGAATCAGAAGAAGTAGAAGAAGGAGAAGGAGGAGGTGAAATCTGGAGGTTGAATCAGGAGAAGCAGAAGAAGGAGAAGGAGAAGGTGAGGTCTGGAGGGTGAATCAGAAGAAGCAGAAGAAGGAGGAGGAGAAGGTGAAGTCTGGAGGGTGAATCAGAAGAAGCAGAAGAAGGAGAAGGAGAAGGTGAAGACTGGAGGGTGAATCAGAAGAAGCAGAAGAAGGAGAAGGAGAAGGTGAAGTCAGGAGGGTGTATCAGAAGAAGCAGAAGAAGGAGAAGGAGAAGGTGAAGTTGGAGGGTGAATCAGAAGAAGCAGAAGAAGGAGAAGGAGAAGGTGAAGTCAAGGGGGTGAAGCAGAAGAATGAGAAGAAGGAGAAGGAGAAGGTGAAGTCAGGAGGGTGAAGCAGAAGAAGCAGAAGAAGGAGAAGGAGAAGGTGAAGTCTGGAGGGCGCAGCAGAAGAAGCAGAAGAAGGAGAAGGAGAAGGTGAAGTCTGGAGGGTGAAGCAGAAGAAGCAGAAGAAGGAGAAGGAGAAGGTGAAGTCTGGAGGGTGAATCAGAAGAAGTAGAAGAAGGAGAAGGAGAAGGTGAAGTCAGGAGGGTGAAGCAGAAGAAGCAGAAGAAGGAGAAGGAGAAGGTGAAGTCTGGAGGGTGAAGCAGAAGAAGCAGAAGAAGGAGAAGGAGAAGGTGAAGTCAGGAGGGCGAAGCAGAAGAAGCAGAAGAAGGAGAAGGAGTAGGTGAAGTCTGGAGGGTGAAGCAGAAGAAGCAGAAGAAGCAGAAGGAGAAGGTGAAGTCTGGAGGGTGAATCAGAAGAAGTAGAAGAAGGAGAAGGAGAAGGTGAAGTCAGGAGGGTGAAGCACAAGAAGCAGAAGGAGGAGAAGGAGAAGGTGAAGTCTGGAGGGTGAAGCAGAAGAAGCAGAAGAAGGAGAAGGAGAAGGTGAAGTCTGGAGGGTGAAGCAGAAGAAGCAGAAGAAGGAGAAGGAGAAGGTGAAGTCAGGAGGGTGAATCAGAAGAAGTAGAAAAAGGAGAAGGAGAAGGTGAAGTCTGGAGGGTGAATCAGAAGAAGTAGAAGAAGGAGAAGGAGAAAGTGAAGTCTGGAGGGTGAATCAGAAGAAGTAGAAGAAGGAGAAGGAGAAGGTGAAGTCTGGAGGGTGAATCAGAAGAAGTAGAAGAAGGAGAAGGAGAAGGTGAAGTCTGGAGGGAGAAGCAGAAGAAGTAGAAGAAGGAGAAGGAGAAGGTGAAGTCTGGAGGGTGAATCAGAAGAAGTAGAAGAAGGAGAAGGAGATGGTGAAGTCTGGAGGGTGAATCAGAAGAAGTAGAAGAAGGAGAAGGAGAAGGTGAAGTCTGGAGGGTGAATCAGAAGAAGCAGAAGAAGGAGAAGGAGAAGGTGAAGTCTGGAGGGCGAATCAGAAGAAGTAGAAGAAGGAGGAGGAGAAGGTGTAGTCTGGAGGGTGAATCAGAAGAAGTAGACGAAGGAGAAGGAGAAGGTGAAGTCTGGAGGGTGAATCAGAAGAAGTAGAAGAAGGAGAAGGAGAAGGTGAAGTCTGGAGGGTGCAGCAGAAGAAGCAGAAGAAGGAGAAGGAGAAGGTGAAGTCTGGAGGGTGAATCAGAAGAAGCAGTAGAAGTAGAAGGAGAAGGTGAAGTCTGGAGGGTGAATCAGAAGAAGTAGAAGAAGGAGAAGGAGAAGGTGAAGTCTGGAGGGTGAATCAGAAGAAGCAGAAGAAGGAGAAGGAGAAGGTGAAGTCAGGAGGGTGAATCAGAAGAAGCAGAAGAAGGAGAAGGAGAAGGTGAAGTCTGGAGGGTGAATCAGAAGAAGCAGAAGAAGGAGAAGGAGAAGGTGAAGACTGGAGGGTGAATCAGAAGAAGTAGAAGAAGGAGAAGGAGAAGGTGAAGTCTGGAGGGTGAATCAGAAGAAGTAGAAGAAGGAGAAGGAGAAGGCGAATTCTGGAGGGTGAATCAGAAGAAGCAGAAGAAGGAGAAGGAGAAGGTGAAGTCTGGAGGGTGAATCAGAAGAAGCAGAAGAAGGAGAAGGAGAAGATGAAGTCTGGAGGGTGAATCAGAAGAAGTAGAAGAAGGAGAAGGAGAAGGTGAGGTCTGGAGGGTGAATCAGAAGAAGCAGAAGAAGGAGAAGGAGAAGGTGAAGTCTGAAGGGTGAATCAGAAGAAGCAGAAGAAGGAGAAGGAGAAGGTGAAGTCTGAAGGGTGAATCAGAAGAAGCAGAAGAAGGAGAAGGAGAAGGTGAAGTTTGGAGGGTGAATCAGAAGAAGCAGAAGAAGGAGAAGGAGAAGGTGAAGTCTGGAGGGTGAATCAGAAGAAGTAGAAGAAGGAGAAGGAGAAGGTGAAGTCTGGAGGGTGAATCAGAAGAAGCAGAAGAAGGAGAAGGAGAAGGTGAAGTCTGGAGGGTGAATCAGAAGAAGCAGAAGAAGGAGAAGGAGAAGATGAAGTCTGGAGGGTGAATCAGAAGAAGTAGAAGAAGGAGAAGGAGAAGGTGAAATCTGGAGGGTGAATCAGAAGAAGCAGAAGAAGGAGAAGGAGAAGGTGAAGTCTGGAGGGTGAATCAGAAGAAGCAGAAGAAGGAGAAGGAGAAGGTGAAGTCTGGAGGGAGAATCAGAAGAAGCAGAAGAAGGAGAAGGAGAAGGTGAAGTCAGGAGGGTGAATCAGAAGAAGCAGCAGAAGGAGAAGGTGAAGTTAGGAGGGTGAATCAGAAGAAGCAGAAGAAGGAGAAGGAGAAGGTGAAGTCAAGGGGGTGAAGCAGAAGAATGAGAAGAAGGAGAAGGAGAAGGTGAAGTCAGGAGGGTGAAGCAGAAGAAGCAGAAGAAGGAGAAGGAGAAGGTGAAGTCTGGAGGGCGCAGCAGAAGAAGCAGAAGAAGGAGAAGGAGAAGGTGAAGTCTGGAGGGTGAAGCAGAAGAAGCAGAAGAAGGAGAAGAAGAAGGTGAAGTCTGGAGGGTGAATCAGAAGAAGTAGAAGAAGGAGAAGGAGAAGGTGAAGTCAGGAGGGTGAAGCAGAAGAAGCAGAAGAAGGAGAAGGAGAAGGTGAAGTCTGGAGGGTGAATCAGAAGAAGTAGAAGAAGGAGAAGGAGAAGGTGAAGTCTGGAGGGTGAATCAGTAGAAGTAGAAGAAGGAGAAGGAGAAGGTGATGTCTGGAGGGCGAATCAGAAGAAGCAGAAGAAGGAGAAGGAGAAGGTGAAGTCTGGAGGGAGAAGCAGAAGAAGTAGAAGAAGGAGAAGGAGAAGGTGAAGTCTGGAGGGTGAATCAGAAGAAGTAGAAGAAGGAGAAGGAGAAGGTGAAGTCTGGAGGGTGAATCAGAAGAAGGAGAAGAAGGAGAAGGAGAAGGTGAAGTCTGGAGGGCGAATCAGAAGAAGCAGAAGAAGGAGAAGGAGAAGGTGAAGTCTGGAGGGTGAATCAGAAGAAGCAGAAGAAGGAGAAGGAGAAGGTGAAGTCTGGAGGGTGAATCAGAAGAAGCAGAATAAGGAGAAGGAGAAGGTGAAGTCTGGAGGGTGAATCAGAAGAAGCAGAAGAAGGAGAAGGAGAAGGTGAAGTCTGGAGGGTGTATCAGAAGAAGTAGAAGAAGCAGAAGGAGAAGGTGAAGTCTGGAGGGTGAAGTAGAGGAAGTAGAAGACGGAGAAGGAGAAGGTGAAGTCAGGAGGATGAATCAGAAGATGTAGAAGAAGGAGAAGGAGAAGGTGAAGTCTGGAGGGTGAATCAGAAGAATCAGAAGAAGGAGAAGGAGAAGGTGAAGTCTGGAGGGTGAATCAGAAGAAGCAGAAGAAAGAGAAGGAGAAGGTGAAGTCTGGAGGGTGAAGCAGAAGAAGCAGAAGAAGGAGAAGGAGAAGGTGAAGTCAGGAGGGTGAATCAGAAGAAGCAGCAGAAGGAGAAGGTGAAGTTAGGAGGGTGAATCAGAAGAAGCAGAAGAAGGAGAAGGAGAAGGTGAAGTCAAGGGGGTGAAGCAGAAGAATGAGAAGAAGGAGAAGGAGAAGGTGAAGTCAGGAGGGTGAAGCAGAAGAAGCAGAAGAAGGAGAAGGAGAAGGTGAAGTCTGGAGGGCGCAGCAGAAGAAGCAGAAAAAGGAGAAGGAGAAGGTGAAGTCTGGAGGGTGAATCAGAAGAAGTAGAAGAAGGAGAAGGAGAAGGTGAAGTCTGGAGGGTGAATCAGAAGAAGCAGAAGAAGGAGAAGGAGAAGGTGAATTCTGGAGGGAGAAGCAGAAGAAGTAGAAGAAGGAGAAGGAGAAGGTGAAGTCAGGAGGGTGAATCAGAAGAAGTAGAAGAAGGAGAAGGAGAAGGTGAAGTCTGGTGGGTGAAACAGAAGAAGTAGAAGAAGGAGAAGGAGAAGGTGAAGTCTGGAGGGTGAATCAGAAGAAGCAGAAGAAGGAGAAGGAGAAGGTGAAGACTGGAGGGTGAATCAGAAGAACTAGAAGAAGGAGAAGGAGAAGGTGAAGTCTGGATGGTGAATCAGAAGAAGTAGAAGAAGGAGAAGGAGAAGGCGAAGTCTGGAGGGTGAATCAGAAGAAGCAGAAGAAGGAGAAGGAGAAGGTGAAGTCTGGAGGGAGAATCAGAAGAAGCAGAAGAAGGAGAAGGAGAAGATGAAGTCTGGAGGGTGAATCAAAAGAAGTAGAAGAAGGAGAAGGAGAAGGTGAGGTCTGGAGGGTGAATCAGAAGAAGCAGAAGAAGGAGAAGGAGAAGGTGAAGTCTGAAGGGTGAATCAGAAGAAGCAGAAGAAGGAGAAGGAGAAGGTGAAGTCAGGAGGGTGAATCAGAAGAAGCAGCAGAAGGAGAAGGTGAAGTTAGGAGGGTGAATCAGAAGAAGCAGAAGAAGGAGAAGGAGAAGGTGAAGTCAAGGGGGTGAAGCAGAAGAATGAGAAGAAGGAGAAGGAGAAGGTGAAGTCAGGAGGGTGAAGCAGAAGAAGCAGAAGAAGGAGAAGGAGAAGGTGAAGTCTGGAGGGCGCAGCAGAAGAAGCAGAAGAAGGAGAAGGAGAAGGTGAAGTCTGGAGGGTGAAGCAGAAGAAGCAGAAGAAGGAGAAGAAGAAGGTGAAGTCTGGAGGGTGAATCAGAAGAAGTAGAAGAAGGAGAAGGAGAAGGTGAAGTCAGGAGGGTGAAGCAGAAGAAGCAGAAGAAGGAGAAGGAGAAGGTGAAGTCTGGAGGGTGAATCAGAAGAAGTAGAAGAAGGAGAAGGAGAAGGTGAAGTCTGGAGGGAGAATCAGTAGAAGTAGAAGAAGGAGAAGGAGAAGGTGATGTCTGGAGGGCGAATCAGAAGAAGCAGAAGAAGGAGAAGGAGAAGGTGAAGTCTGGAGGGAGAAGCAGAAGAAGTAGAAGAAGGAGAAGGAGAAGGTGAAGTCTGGAGGGTGAATCAGAAGAAGTAGAAGAAGGAGAAGGAGAAGGTGAAGTCTGGAGGGTGAATCAGAAGAAGGAGAAGAAGGAGAAGGAGAAGGTGAAGTCTGGAGGGCGAATCAGAAGAAGCAGAAGAAGGAGAAGGAGAAGGTGAAGTCTGGAGGGTGAATCAGAAGAAGCAGAAGAAGGAGAAGGAGAAGTTGAAGTCTGGAGGGTGAATCAGAAGAAGCAGAATAAGGAGAAGGAGAAGGTGAAGTCTGGAGGGTGAATCAGAAGAAGCAGAAGAAGGAGAAGGAGAAGGTGAAGTCTGGAGGGTGAATCAGAAGAAGTAGAAGAAGCAGAAGGAGAAGGTGAAGTCTGGAGGGTGAAGCAGAAGAAGTAGAAGACGGAGAAGGAGAAGGTGAAGTCAGGAGGATGAATCAGAAGATGTAGAAGAAGGAGAAGGAGAAGGTGAAGTCTGGAGGGTGAATCAGAAGAATCAGAAGAAGGAGAAGGAGAAGGTGAAGTCTGGAGGGTGAATCAGAAGAAGCAGAAGAAAGAGAAGGAGAAGGTGAAGTCTGGAGGGTGAAGCAGAAGAAGCAGAAGAAGGAGAAGGAGAAGGTGAAGTCAGGAGGGTGAATCAGAAGAAGCAGCAGAAGGAGAAGGTGAAGTTAGGAGGGTGAATCAGAAGAAGCAGAAGAAGGAGAAGGAGAAGGTGAAGTCAAGGGGGTGAAGCAGAAGAATGAGAAGAAGGAGAAGGAGAAGGTGAAGTCAGGAGGGTGAAGCAGAAGAAGCAGAAGAAGGAGAAGGAGAAGGTGAAGTCTGGAGGGCGCAGCAGAAGAAGCAGAAGAAGGAGAAGGAGAAGGTGAAGTCTGGAGGGTGAATCAGAAGAAGTAGAAGAAGGAGAAGGAGAAGGTGAAGTCTGGAGGGTGAATCAGAAGAAGCAGAAGAAGGAGAAGGAGAAGGTGAATTCTGGAGGGAGAAGCAGAAGAAGTAGAAGAAGGAGAGGGAGAAGGTGAAGTCAGGAGGGTGAATCAGAAGAAGTAGAAGAAGGAGAAGGAGAAGGTGAAGTCTGGTGGGTGAATCAGAAGAAGTAGAAGAAGGAGAAGGAGATGGTGAAGTCTGGAGGGTGAATCAGAAGAAGCAGAAGAAGGAGAAGGAGAAGGTGAAGACTGGAGGGTGAATCAGAAGAAGTAGAAGAAGGAGAAGGAGAAGGTGAAGTCTGGATGGTGAATCAGAAGAAGTAGAAGAAGGAGAAGGAGAAGGCGAAGTCTGGAGGGTGAATCAGAAGAAGCAGAAGAAGGAGAAGGAGAAGGTGAAGTCTGGAGGGAGAATCAGAAGAAGCAGAAGAAGGAGAAGGAGAAGATGAAGTCTGGAGGGTGAATCAAAATTAGTAGAAGAAGGAGAAGGAGAAGGTGAGGTCTGGAGGGTGAATCAGAAGAAGCAGAAGAAGGAGAAGGAGAAGGTGAAGTCTGAAGGGTGAATCAGAAGAAGCAGAAGAAGGAGAAGGAGAAGCTGAAGTCTGGAGGGTGAATCAGAAGAAGCAGAAGAAGGAGAAGGAGAAGGTGAAGTCAGGAGGGTGAATCAGAAGAAGCAGAAGAAGGAGAAGGAGAAGGTGAAGTTAGGAGGGTGAATCAGAAGAAGCAGAAGAAGGAGAAGGAGAAGGTGAAGTCAAGGGGGTGAAGCAGAAGAATGAGAAGAAGGAGAAGGAGAAGGTGAAGTCAGGACGGTGAAGCAGAAGAAGCAGAAGAAGGAGAAGGAGAAGGTGAAGTCTGGAGGGCGCAGCAGAAGAAGCAGATGAAGGAGAAGAAGAAGGTGAAGTCTGGAGGGTGAAGCAGAAGAAGCAGAAGAAGGAGAAGGAGAAGGTGAGGTCTGGAGGGTGAATCAGAAGAAGTAGAAGAAGGAGAAGGAGAAGGTGAAGTCAGGAGGGTGAAGCAGAAGAAGCAGAAGAAGGAGAAGGAGAAGGTGAAGTCTGGAGGGTGAAGCAGAAGAAGCAGAAGAAGGAGAAGGAGAAGGTGAAGTCTGGAGGGCGAAGCAGAAGAAGCTGAAGAAGGAGAAGGAGAAGGTGAAGTCTGGAGGGTGAAGCAGAAGAAGCAGAAGAAGCAGAAGGAGAAGGTGAAGTCTGGAGGGTGAATCACAAGAAATAGAGGAAGGAGAAGGAGAAGGTGAAGTCAGGAGGGTGAAGCAGAAGAAGCAGAAGAAGGAGAAGGAGAAGGTGAAGTCAGGAGGGTGAAGCAGAAGAAGCAGAAGAAGGAGAAGGAGAAGATGAAGTCAGGAGGGTGAAGCAGAAGAAGCAGAAGAAGGAGAAGGAGAAGGTGAAGTCTGGAGGGTGAAGCAGAAGAAGCAGAAGAAGGAGAAGGAGAAGGTGAAGTCTGGAGGGTGAAGCAGAAGAAGCAGAAGAAGGAGAAGGGGAAGGTGAAGTCAGGAGGGTGAATCAGAAGAAGTAGAAAAAGGAGAAGGAGAAGGTGAAGTCTGGAGGGTGAATCAGAAGAAGTAGAAGAAGGAGAAGGAGAAAGTGAAGTCTGGAGGGTGAATCAGAAGAAGTAGAAGAAGGAGAAGGAGAAGGTGAAGTCTGGAGGGTGAATCAGAAGAAGCAGAAGAAGGAGAAGGAGAAGGTGAAGTCTGGAGGGAGAAGCAGAAGAAGTAGAAGAAGGAGAAGGAGAAGGTGAAGTCTGGAGGGTGAATCAGAAGAAGTAGAAGAAGAAGAAGGAGAAGGTGAAGTCTGGAGGGTGAATCAGAAGAAGTAGAAGAAGGAGAAGGAGAAGGTGAAGTCTGGAGGGTGAATCAGAAGAAGCAGAAGAAGGAGAAGGAGAAGGCGAAGTCTGGAGGGTGAATCAGAAGAAGTAGAAGAAGGAGAAGGAGAAGGTGTAGTCTGGAGGGTGAATCAGAAGAAGTAGACGAAGGAGAAGGAGAAGGTGAAGTCTGGAGGGTGAATCAGAAGAACCAGAAGAAGGAGAAGGAGAAGGTGAAGTCTGGAGGGTGAATCAGAAGAAGTAGAAGAAGGAGAAGGAGAAGGTGAAGTCTGGAGGGTGAATCAGAAGAAGTAGAAGAAGGAGAAGGAGATGGTGAGGTCTGGAGGGTGAATCAGAAGAAGCAGAAGAAGGAGAAGGAGAAGGTGAAGTCTGGAGGGTGAATAAGAAGAAGCAGAAGAAGTGGAAGGAGAAGGTGAAGTCTGGAGGGTGAATCAGAAGAAGTAGAAGAAGGAGAAGGAGAAGGTGAAGTCTGGAGGGTGAATAAGAAGAAGCAGAAGAAGGAGAAGGAGAAGGTGAAGTCAGGAGTGTGAATCAGAAGAAGCAGAAGAAGGAGAAGGAGAAGGTGAAGTCTGGAGGGTGAATCAGAAGAAGCAGAAGAAGGGGAAGGAGAAGGTGAAGACTGGAGGGTGAATCAGAAGAAGTAGAAGAAGGAGAAGGAGAAGGTGAAGTCTGGAGGGTGAATCAGAAGAAGTAGAAGAAGGAGAAGGAGAGGTCGAAGTCTGGAGGGTGAATCAGAAGAAGCAGAAGAAGGAGAAGGAGAAGGTGAAGTCTGGAGGGTGAATCAGAAGAAGTAGAAGAAGGAGAAGGAGATGGTGAGGTCTGGAGGGTGAATCAGAAGAAGCAGAAGAAGGAGAAGGCGAAGGTGAAGTCTGAAGGGTGAATCAGAAGAAGCAGAAGAAGGAGAAGGAGAAGGTGAAGTCTGGAGGGTGAATCAGAAGAAGCAGAAGAAGGAGAAGGAGAAGGTGAAGTTTGGAGGGTGAAGCAGAAGAAGCAGAAGAAGGAGAAGGAGAAGGTGAAGTCTGGAGGGTGAATCAGAAGAAGCAGAAGAAGGAGAAGGAGAAGGTGAGGTCTGGAGGGTGAATCAGAAGAAGCAGAAGAAGGAGGAGGAGAAGGTGAAGTCTGGAGGGTGAATCAGAAGAAGCAGAAGAAGGAGAAGGAGAAGGTGAAGACTGGAGGGTGAAGCAGAAGAAGCAGAAGAAGGAGAAGGAGAAGGTGAAGTCAAGGGGGTGAAGCAGAAGAATGAGAAGTAGGAGAAGGAGAAGGTGAAGTCTGGAGGGTGAATCAGAAGAAGCAGAAGAAGGAGAAGGAGAAGGTGAAGTCTGGAGGGTGAATCAGAAGAAGCAGAAGAAGGAGAAGGAGAAGGTGAAGTCTGGAGGGTGAAGCAGAAGAAGCAGAAGAAGGAGAAGGAGAAGGTGAAGTCTGGAGGGTGAATCAGAAGAAGTAGAAGAAGGAGAAGGAGAAGGTGAAGTCAGGAGGGTGAAGCAGAAGAAGCAGAAGAAGGAGAAGGAGAAGGTGAAGTCTGGAGGGTGAAGCAGAAGACGCAGAAGAAGGAGAAGGAGAAGGTGAAGTCTGGAGGGCGAAGCAGAAGAAGCAGAAGAAGGAGAAGGAGAAGGTGAAGTCTGGAGGGTGAAGCAGAAGAAGCAGAAGAAGCAGAAGGAGAAGGTGAAGTCTGGAGGGTGAATCAGAAGAAGTAGAAGAAGGAGAAGGAGAAGGTGAAGTCAGGAGGGTGAAGCACAAGAAGCAGAAGGAGGAGAAGGAGAAGGTGAAGTCTGGAGGGTGAAGCAGAAGAAGCAGAAGAAGGAGAAGGAGAAGGTGAAGTCTGGAGGGTGAAGCAGAAGAAGCAGAAGAAGGAGAAGGAGAAGGTGAAGTCTGCAGGGTGAATCAGAAGAAGCAGAAGAAGGAGAAGGAGAAGGTGATATCTGGAGGGTGAATCAGAAGAAGCAGAAGAAGTAGAAGGAGAAGGTGAAGTCTGGAGGGTGAATCAGAAGAAGTAGAAGAAGGAGAAGGAGAAGGTGAAGTCTGGAGGGTGAATCAGAAGAAGCAGAAGAAGGAGAAGGAGAAGGTGAAGTCAGGAGGGTGAATCAGAAGAAGCAGAAGAAGGAGAAGGAGAAGGTGAAGTCTGGAGGGTGAATCAGAAGAAGCAGAAGAAGGAGAAGGAGAAGGTGAAGACTGGAGGGTGAATCAGAAGAAGTAGAAGAAGGAGAAGGAGAAGGTGAAGTCTGGAGGGTGAATCAGAAGAAGTAGAAGAAGGAGAAGGAGAAGGCGAAGTCTGGAGGGTGAATCAGAAGAAGCAGAAGAAGGAGAAGGAGAAGGTGAAGTCTGGAGGGTGAATCAGAAGAAGCAGAAGAAGGAGAAGGAGAAGATGAAGTCTGGAGGGTGAATCAGAAGAAGTAGAAGAAGGAGAAGGAGAAGGTGAGGTCTGGAGGGTGAATCAGAAGAAGCAGAAGAAGGAGAAGGAGAAGGTGAAGTCTGAAGGGTGAATCAGAAGAAGCAGAAGAAGGAGAAGGAGAAGGTGAAGTCTGGAGGGTGAATCAGAAGAAGCAGAAGAAGGAGAAGGAGAAGGTGAAGTTTGGAGGGTGAATCAGAAGAAGCAGAAGAAGGAGAAGGAGAAGGTGAAGTCTGGAGGGTGAATCAGAAGAAGTAGAAGAAGGAGAAGGAGATGGTGAAGTCTGGAGGGTGAATCAGAAGAAGCAGAAGAAGGAGAAGGAGAAGGTGAAGTCTGGAGGGTGAATCAGAAGAAGCAGAAGAAGGAGAAGGAGAAGATGAAGTCTGGAGGGTGAATCAGAAGAAGTAGAAGAAGGAGAAGGAGAAGGTGAAATCTGGAGGGTGAATCAGAAGAAGCAGAAGAAGGAGAAGGAGAAGGTGAAGTCTGGAGGGTGAATCAGAAGAAGCAGAAGAAGGAGAAGGAGAAGGTGAAGTCTGGAGGGAGAATCAGAAGAAGCAGAAGAAGGAGAAGGAGAAGGTGAAGTCAGGAGGGTGAATCAGAAGAAGCAGCAGAAGGAGAAGGTGAAGTTAGGAGGGTGAATCAGAAGAAGCAGAAGAAGGAGAAGGAGAAGGTGAAGTCAAGGGGGTGAAGCAGAAGAATGAGAAGAAGGAGAAGGAGAAGGTGAAGTCAGGAGGGTGAAGCAGAAGAAGCAGAAGAAGGAGAAGGAGAAGGTGAAGTCTGGAGGGTGCAGCAGAAGAAGCAGAAGAAGGAGAAGGAGAAGGTGAAGTCTGGAGGGTGAAGCAGAAGAAGCAGAAGAAGGAGAAGAAGAAGGTGAAGTCTGGAGGGTGAATCAGAAGAAGTAGAAGAAGGAGAAGGAGAAGGTGAAGTCAGGAGGGTGAAGCAGAAGAAGCAGAAGAAGGAGAAGGAGAAGGTGAAGTCTGGAGGGTGAATCAGAAGAAGTAGAAGAAGGAGAAGGAGAAGGTGAAGTCTGGAGGGTGAATCAGTAGAAGTAGAAGAAGGAGAAGGAGAAGGTGAAGTCTGGAGGGCGAATCAGAAGAAGCAGAAGAAGGAGAAGGAGAAAGTGAAGTCTGGAGGGAGAAGCAGAAGAAGTAGAAGAAGGAGAAGGAGAAGGTGAAGTCTGGAGGGTGAATCAGAAGAAGTAGAAGAAGGAGAAGGAGAAGGTGAAGTCTGGAGGGTGAATCAGAAGAAGGAGAAGAAGGAGAAGGTGAAGTCTGGAGGGCGAATCAGAAGAAGCAGAAGAAGGAGAAGGAGAAGGTGAAGTCTGGAGGGTGAATCAGAAGAAGCAGAAGAAGGAGAAGGAGAAGGTGAAGTCTGGAGGGTGAATCAGAAGAAGCAGAATAAGGAGAAGGAGAAGGTGAAGTCTGGAGGGTGAATCAGAAGAAGCAGAAGAAGGAGAAGGAGAAGGTGAAGTCTGGAGGGTGAATCAGAAGAAGTAGAAGAAGCAGAAGGAGAAGGTGAAGTCTGGAGGGTGAAGCAGAAGAAGTAGAAGACGGAGAAGGAGAAGGTGAAGTCAGGAGGATGAATCAGAAGATGTAGAAGAAGGAGCAGGAGAAGGTGAAGTCTGGAGGGTGAATCAGAAGAATCAGAAGAAGGAGAAGGAGAAGGTGAAGTCTGGAGGGTGAATCAGAAGAAGCAGAAGAAAGAGAAGGAGAAGGTGAAGTCTGGAGGGTGAAGCAGAAGAAGCAGAAGAAGGAGAAGGAGAAGGTGAAGTCAGGAGGGTGAATCAGAAGAAGCAGCAGAAGGAGAAGGTGAAGTTAGGAGGGTGAATCAGAAGAAGCAGAAGAAGTAGAAGGAGAAGGTGAAGTCTGGAGGGTGAATCAGAAGAAGTAGAAGAAGGAGAAGGAGAAGGTGAAGTCTGGAGGGTGAATCAGAAGAAGCAGAAGAAGGAGAAGGAGAAGGTGAAGTCAGGAGGGTGAATCAGAAGAAGCAGAAGAAGGAGAAGGAGAAGGTGAAGTCTGGAGGGTGAATCAGAAGAAGCAGAAGAAGGAGAAGGAGAAGGTGAAGACTGGAGGGTGAATCAGAAGAAGTAGAAGAAGGAGAAGGAGAAGGTGAAGTCTGGAGGGTGAATCAGAAGAAGTAGAAGAAGGAGAAGGAGAAGGCGAAGTCTGGAGGGTGAATCAGAAGAAGCAGAAGAAGGAGAAGGAGAAGGTGAAGTCTGGAGGGTGAATCAGAAGAAGCAGAAGAAGGAGAAGGAGAAGATGAAGTCTGGAGGGTGAATCAGAAGAAGTAGAAGAAGGAGAAGGAGAAGGTGAGGTCTGGAGGGTGAATCAGAAGAAGCAGAAGAAGGAGAAGGAGAAGGTGAAGTCTGAAGGGTGAATCAGAAGAAGCAGAAGAAGGAGAAGGAGAAGGTGAAGTCTGGAGGGTGAATCAGAAGAAGCAGAGGAAGGAGAAGGAGAAGGTGAAGTTTGGAGGGTGAATCAGAAGAAGCAGAAGAAGGAGAAGGAGAAGGTGAAGTCTGGAGGGTGAATCAGAAGAAGTAGAAGAAGGAGAAGGAGATGGTGAAGTCTGGAGGGTGAATCAGAAGAAGCAGAAGAAGGAGAAGGAGAAGGTGAAGTCTGGAGGGTGAATCAGAAGAAGCAGAAGAAGGAGAAGGAGAAGATGAAGTCTGGAGGGTGAATCAGAAGAAGTAGAAGAAGGAGAAGGAGAAGGTGAAATCTGGAGGGTGAATCAGAAGAAGCAGAAGAAGGAGAAGGAGAAGGTGAAGTCTGGAGGGTGAATCAGAAGAAGCAGAAGAAGGAGAAGGAGAAGGTGAAGTCTGGAGGGAGAATCAGAAGAAGCAGAAGAAGGAGAAGGAGAAGGTGAAGTCAGGAGGGTGAATCAGAAGAAGCAGCAGAAGGAGAAGGTGAAGTTAGGAGGGTGAATCAGAAGAAGCAGAAGAAGGAGAAGGAGAAGGTGAAGTCAAGGGGGTGAAGCAGAAGAATGAGAAGAAGGAGAAGGAGAAGGTGAAGTCAGGAGGGTGAAGCAGAAGAAGCAGAAGAAGGAGAAGGAGAAGGTGAAGTCTGGAGGGTGCAGCAGAAGAAGCAGAAGAAGGAGAAGGAGAAGGTGAAGTCTGGAGGGTGAAGCAGAAGAAGCAGAAGAAGGAGAAGAAGAAGGTGAAGTCTGGAGGGTGAATCAGAAGAAGTAGAAGAAGGAGAAGGAGAAGGTGAAGTCAGGAGGGTGAAGCAGAAGAAGCAGAAGAAGGAGAAGGAGAAGGTGAAGTCTGGAGGGTGAATCAGAAGAAGTAGAAGAAGGAGAAGGAGAAGGTGAAGTCTGGAGGGTGAATCAGTAGAAGTAGAAGAAGGAGAAGGAGAAGGTGAAGTCTGGAGGGCGAATCAGAAGAAGCAGAAGAAGGAGAAGGAGAAAGTGAAGTCTGGAGGGAGAAGCAGAAGAAGTAGAAGAAGGAGAAGGAGAAGGTGAAGTCTGGAGGGTGAATCAGAAGAAGTAGAAGAAGGAGAAGGAGAAGGTGAAGTCTGGAGGGTGAATCAGAAGAAGGAGAAGAAGGAGAAGGTGAAGTCTGGAGGGCGAATCAGAAGAAGCAGAAGAAGGAGAAGGAGAAGGTGAAGTCTGGAGGGTGAATCAGAAGAAGCAGAAGAAGGAGAAGGAGAAGGTGAAGTCTGGAGGGTGAATCAGAAGAAGCAGAATAAGGAGAAGGAGAAGGTGAAGTCTGGAGGGTGAATCAGAAGAAGCAGAAGAAGGAGAAGGAGAAGGTGAAGTCTGGAGGGTGAATCAGAAGAAGTAGAAGAAGCAGAAGGAGAAGGTGAAGTCTGGAGGGTGAAGCAGAAGAAGTAGAAGACGGAGAAGGAGAAGGTGAAGTCAGGAGGATGAATCAGAAGATGTAGAAGAAGGAGCAGGAGAAGGTGAAGTCTGGAGGGTGAATCAGAAGAATCAGAAGAAGGAGAAGGAGAAGGTGAAGTCTGGAGGGTGAATCAGAAGAAGCAGAAGAAAGAGAAGGAGAAGGTGAAGTCTGGAGGGTGAAGCAGAAGAAGCAGAAGAAGGAGAAGGAGAAGGTGAAGTCAGGAGGGTGAATCAGAAGAAGCAGCAGAAGGAGAAGGTGAAGTTAGGAGGGTGAGTCAGAAGAAGCAGAAGAAGGAGAAGGAGAAGGTGAAGTCAAGGGGGTGAAGCAGAAGAATGAGAAGAAGGAGAAGGAGAAGGTGAAGTCAGGAGGGTGAAGCAGAAGAAGCAGAAGAAGGAGAAGGAGAAGGTGAAGTCTGGAGGGCGCAGCAGAAGAAGCAGAAGAAGGAGAAGGAGAAGGTGAAGTCTGGAGGGTGAATCAGAAGAAGTAGAAGAAGGAGAAGGAGAAGGTGAAGTCTGGAGGGTGAATCAGAAGAAGCAGAAGAAGGAGAAGGAGAAGGTGAAGTCTGGAGGGAGAAGCAGAAGAAGTAGAAGAAGGAGAAGGAGAAGGTGAAGTCTGGAGGGTGAATCAGAAGAAGTAGAAGAAGAAGAAGGAGAAGGTGAAGTCTGGAGGGTGAATCAGAAGAAGTAGAAGAAGGAGAAGGAGAAGGTGAAGTCTGGAGGGTGAATCAGAAGAAGCAGAAGAAGGAGAAGGAGAAGGCGAAGTCTGGAGGGTGAATCAGAAGAAGTAGAAGAAGGAGAAGGAGAAGGTGTAGTCTGGAGGGTGAATCAGAAGAAGTAGACGAAGGAGAAGGAGAAGGTGAAGTCTGGAGGGTGAATCAGAAGAACCAGAAGAAGGAGAAGGAGAAGGTGAAGTCTGGAGGGTGAATCAGAAGAAGTAGTAGAAGGAGAAGGAGAAGGTGAAGTCTGGAGGGTGAATCAGAAGAAGTAGAAGAAGGAGAAGGAGATGGTGAGGTCTGGAGGGTGAATCAGAAGAAGCAGATGAAGGAGAAGAAGAGGGTGAAGTCTGGAGGGTGAATAAGAAGAAGCAGAAGAAGTGGAAGGAGAAGGTGAAGTCTGGAGGGTGAATCAGAAGAAGTAGAAGAAGGAGAAGGAGAAGGTGAAGTCTGGAGGGTGAATAAGAAGAAGCAGAAGAAGGAGAAGGAGAAGGTGAAGTCAGGAGTGTGAATCAGAAGAAGCAGAAGAAGGAGAAGGAGAAGGTGAAGTCTGGAGGGTGAATCAGAAGAAGCAGAAGAAGGGGAAGGAGAAGGTGAAGACTGGAGGGTGAATCAGAAGAAGTAGAAGAAGGAGAAGGAGAAGGTGAAGTCTGGAGGGTGAATCAGAAGAAGTAGAAGAAGGAGAAGGAGAGGTCGAAGTCTGGAGGGTGAATCAGAAGAAGCAGAAGAAGGAGAAGGAGAAGGTGAAGTCTGGAGGGTGAATCAGAAGAAGTAGAAGAAGGAGAAGGAGATGGTGAGGTCTGGAGGGTGAATCAGAAGAAGCAGAAGAAGGGGAAGGAGAAGGTGAAGTCTGAAGGGTGAATCAGAAGAAGCAGAAGAAGGAGAAGGAGAAGGTGAAGTCTGGAGGGTGAATCAGAAGAAGCAGAAGAAGGAGAAGGAGAAGGTGAAGTTTGGAGGGTGAAGCAGAAGAAGCAGAAGAAGGAGAAGGAGAAGGTGAAGTCTGGAGGGTGAATCAGAAGAAGCAGAAGAAGGAGAAGGAGAAGGTGAGGTCTGGAGGGTGAATCAGAAGAAGCAGAAGAAGGAGGAGGAGAAGGTGAAGTCTGGAGGGTGAATCAGAAGAAGCAGAAGAAGGAGAAGGAGAAGGTGAAGACTGGAGGGTGAAGCAGAAGAAGCAGAAGAAGGAGAAGGAGAAGGTGAAGTCAAGGGGGTGAAGCAGAAGAATGAGAAGAAGGAGAAGGAGAAGGTGAAGTCTGGAGGGTGAATCAGAAGAAGCAGAAGAAGGAGAAGGAGAAGGTGAAGTCTGGAGGGTGAATCAGAAGAAGCAGAAGAAGGAGAAGGAGAAGGTCAAGTCTGGAGGGTGAAGCAGAAGAAGCAGAAGAAGGAGAAAGAGAAGGTGAAGTCTGGAGGGTGAATCAGAAGAAGTAGAAGAAGGAGAAGGAGAAGGTGAAGTCAGGAGGGTGAAGCAGAAGAAGCAGAAGAAGGAGAAGGAGAAGGTGAAGTCTGGAGGGTGAAGCAGAAGAAGCAGAAGAAGGAGAAGGAGAAGGTGAAGTCTGGAGGGCGAAGCAGAAGAAGCAGAAGCAGGAGAAGGAGAAGGTGAAGTCTGGAGGGTGAAGCAGAAGAAGCAGAAGAAGCAGAAGGAGAAGGTGAAGTCTGGAGGGTGAATCAGAAGAAGTAGAAGAAGGAGAAGGAGAAGGTGAAGTCAGGAGGGTGAAGCACAAGAAGCAGAAGGAGGAGAAGGAGAAGGTGAAGTCTGGAGGGTGAAGCAGAAGAAGCAGAAGAAGGAGAAGGAGAAGGTGAAGTCTGGAGGGTGAAGCAGAAGAAGCAGAAGAAGGAGAAGGAGAAGGTGAAGTCTGCAGGGTGAATCAGAAGAAGCAGAAGAAGGAGAAGGAGAAGGTGATATCTGGAGGGTGAATCAGAAGAAGCAGAAGAAGTAGAAGGAGAAGGTGAAGTCTGGAGGGTGAATCAGAAGAAGTAGAAGAAGGAGAAGGAGAAGGTGAAGTCTGGAGGGTGAATCAGAAGAAGCAGAAGAAGGAGAAGGAGAAGGTGAAGTCAGGAGGGTGAATCAGAAGAAGCAGAAGAAGGAGAAGGAGAAGGTGAAGTCTGGAGGGTGAATCAGAAGAAGCAGAAGAAGGAGAAGGAGAAGGTGAAGACTGGAGGGTGAATCAGAAGAAGTAGAAGAAGGAGAAGGAGAAGGTGAAGTCTGGAGGGTGAATCAGAAGAAGTAGAAGAAGGAGAAGGAGAAGGCGAAGTCTGGAGGGTGAATCAGAAGAAGCAGAAGAAGGAGAAGGAGAAGGTGAAGTCTGGAGGGTGAATCAGAAGAAGCAGAAGAAGGAGAAGGAGAAGATGAAGTCTGGAGGGTGAATCAGAAGAAGTAGAAGAAGGAGAAGGAGAAGGTGAGGTCTGGAGGGTGAATCAGAAGAAGCAGAAGAAGGAGAAGGAGAAGGTGAAGTCTGAAGGGTGAATCAGAAGAAGCAGAAGAAGGAGAAGGAGAAGGTGAAGTCTGGAGGGTGAATCAGAAGAAGCAGAAGAAGGAGAAGGAGAAGGTGAAGTTTGGAGGGTGAATCAGAAGAAGCAGAAGAAGGAGAAGGAGAAGGTGAAGTCTGGAGGGTGAATCAGAAGAAGTAGAAGAAGGAGAAGGAGAAGGTGAAGTCTGGAGGGTGAATCAGAAGAAGCAGAAGAAGGAGAAGGAGAAGGTGAAGTCTGGAGGGTGAATCAGAAGAAGCAGAAGAAGGAGAAGGAGAAGATGAAGTCTGGAGGGTGAATCAGAAGAAGTAGAAGAAGGAGAAGGAGAAGGTGAAATCTGGAGGGTGAATCAGAAGAAGCAGAAGAAGGAGAAGGAGAAGGTGAAGTCTGGAGGGTGAATCAGAAGAAGCAGAAGAAGGAGAAGGAGAAGGTGAAGTCTGGAGGGAGAATCGGAAGAAGCAGAAGAAGGAGAAGGAGAAGGTGAAGTCAGGAGGGTGAATCAGAAGAAGCAGCAGAAGGAGAAGGTGAAGTTAGGAGGGTGAATCAGAAGAAGCAGAAGAAGGAGAAGGAGAAGGTGAAGTCAAGGGGGTGAAGCAGAAGAATGAGAAGAAGGAGAAGGAGAAGGTGAAGTCAGGAGGGTGAAGCAGAAGAAGCAGAAGAAGGAGAAGGAGAAGGTGAAGTCTGGAGGGCGCAGCAGAAGAAGCAGAAGAAGGAGAAGGAGAAGATGAAGTCTGGAGGGTGAAGCAGAAGAAGCAGAAGAAGGAGAATAAGAAGGTGAAGTCTGGAGGGTGAATCAGAAGAAGTAGAAGAAGGAGAAGGAGAAGGTGAAGTCAGGAGGGTGAAGCAGAAGAAGCAGAAGAAGGAGAAGGAGAAGGTGAAGTCTGGAGGGTGAATCAGAAGAAGTAGAAGAAGGAGAAGGAGAAGGTGAAGTCTGGAGGGTGAATCAGTAGAAGTAGAAGAAGGAGAAGGAGAAGGTGAAGTCTGGAGGGCGAATCAGAAGAAGCAGAAGAAGGAGAAGGAGAAGGTGAAGTCTGGAGGGAGAAGCAGAAGAAGTAGAAGAAGGAGAAGGAGAAGGTGAAGTCTGGAGGGTGAATCAGAAGAAGTAGAAGAAGGAGAAGGAGAAGGTGAAGTCTGGAGGGTGAATCAGAAGAAGGAGAAGAAGGAGAAGGTGAAGTCTGGAGGGCGAATCAGAAGAAGCAGAAGAAGGAGAAGGAGAAGGTGAAGTCTGGAGGGTGAATCAGAAGAAGCAGAAGAAGGAGAAGGAGAAGGTGAAGTCTGGAGGGTGAATCAGAAGAAGCAGAATAAGGAGAAGGAGAAGGTGAAGTCTGGAGGGTGAATCAGAAGAAGCAGAAGAAGGAGAAGGAGAATGTGAAGTCTGGAGGGTGAATCAGAAGAAGTAGAAGAAGCAGAAGGAGAAGGTGAAGTCTGGAGGGTGAAGCAGAAGAAGTAGAAGACGGAGAAGGAGAAGGTGAAGTCAGGAGGATGAATCAGAAGATGTAGAAGAAGGAGAAGGAGAAGGTGAAGTCTGGAGGGTGAATCAGAAGAATCAGAAGAAGGAGAAGGAGAAGGTGAAGTCTGGAGGGTGAATCAGAAGAAGCAGAAGAAAGAGAAGGAGAAGGTGAAGTCTGGAGGGTGAAGCAGACGAAGCAGAAGAAGGAGAAGGAGAAGGTGAAGTCAGGAGGGTGAATCAGAAGAAGCAGCAGAAGGAGAAGGTGAAGTTAGGAGGGTGAATCAGAAGAAGCAGAAGAAGGAGAAGGAGAAGGTGAAGTCAAGGGGGTGAAGCAGAAGAATGAGAAGAAGGAGAAGGAGAAGGTGAAGTCAGGAGGGTGAAGCAGAAGAAGCAGAAGAAGGAGAAGGAGAAGGTGAAGTCTGGAGGGCGCAGCAGAAGAAGCAGAAGAAGGAGAATGAGAAGGTGAAGTCTGGAGGGTGAATCAGAAGAAGTAGAAGAAGGAGAAGGAGAAGGTGAAGTCTGGAGGGTGAATCAGAAGAAGCAGAAGAAGGAGAAGGAGAAGGTGAATTCTGGAGGGAGAAGCAGAAGAAGTAGAAGAATGAGAAGGAGAAGGTGAAGTCAGGAGGGTGAATCAGAAGAAGTAGAAGAAGGAGAAGGAGAAGGTGAAGTCTGGTGGGTGAACCAGAAGAAGTAGAAGAAGGAGAAGGAGAAGGTGAAGTCTGGAGGGTGAATCAGAAGAAGCAGAAGAAGGAGAAGGAGAAGGTGAAGACTGGAGGGTGTATCAGAAGAAGTAGAAGAAGGAGAAGGAGGTGAAGTCTGGATGGTGAATCAGAAGAAGTAGAAGAAGGAGAAGGAGAAGGCGAAGTCTGGAGGGTGAATCAGAAGAAGCAGAAGAAGGAGAAGGAGAAGGTGAAGTCTGGAGGGTGAATCAGAAGAAGCAGAAGAAGAAGATGAAGTCTGGAGGGTGAATCAAAAGAAGTAGAAGAAGGAGAAGGAGAAGGTGAGGTCTGGAGGGTGAATCAGAAGAAGCAGAAGAAGGAGAAGGAGAAGGTGAAGTTTGAAGGGTGAATCAGAAGAAGCAGAAGAAGGAGAAGGAGAAGGTGAAGTCTGGAGGGTGAATCAGAAGAAGCAGAAGAAGGAGAAGGAGAAGGTGAAGTCAGGAGGGTGAATCAGAAGAAGCAGAAGAAGGAGAAGGAGAAGGTGAAGTTAGGAGGGTGAATCAGAAGAAGCAGAAGAAGGAGAAGGAGAAGGTGAAGTCAAGGGGGTGAAGCAGAAGAATGAGAAGAAGGAGAAGGAGAAGGTGAAGTCAGGACGGTGAAGCAGAAGAAGCAGAAGAAGGAGAAGGAGAAGGTGAAGTCTGGAGGGCGCAGCAGAAGAAGCAGATGAAGGAGAAGAAGAAGGTGAAGTCTGGAGGGTGAAGCAGAAGAAGCAGAAGAAGGAGAAGGAGAAGGTGAGGTCTGGAGGGTGAATCAGAAGAAGTAGAAGAAGGAGAAGGAGAAGGTGAAGTCAGGAGGGTGAAGCAGAAGAAGCAGAAGAAGGAGAAGGAGAAGGTGAAGTCTGGAGGGTGAAGCAGAAGAAGCAGAAGAAGGAGAAGGAGAAGGTGAAGTCTGGAGGGCGAAGCAGAAGAAGCAGAAGAAGGAGAAGGAGAAGGTGAAGTCTGGAGGGTGAAGCAGAAGAAGCAGAAGAAGCAGAAGGAGAAGGTGAAGTCTGGAGGGTGAATCACAAGAAATAGAAGAAGGAGAAGGAGAAGGTGAAGTCAGGAGGGTGAAGCAGAAGAAGCAGAAGAAGGAGAAGGAGAAGGTGAAGTCTGGAGGGAGAATCAGAAGAAGCAGAAGAAGGAGAAGGAGAAGGTGAAGTCAGGAGGGTGAATCAGAAGAAGCAGAAGAAGGAGAAGGAGAAGGTGAAGTCTGGAGGGTGAATCAGAAGAAGTAGAAGAAGGAGAAGGAGAAGGTGAAATCTGGAGGGTGAATCAGAAGAAGCAGAAGAAGGAGAAGGAGAAGGTGAAGTCTGGAGGGTGAATCAGAAGAAGCAGAAGAAGGAGAAGGAGAAGGTGAAGTTTGGAGGGTGAATCAGAAGAAGCAGAAGAAGGAGAAGGAGAAGGTGAAGTCTGGAGGGTGAATCAGAAGAAGTAGAAGAAGGAGAAGGAGAAGGTGAAGTCTGGAGGGTGAATCAGAAGAAGCAGAAGAAGGAGAAGGAGACGGTGAAGTCTGGAGGGTGAATCAGAAGAAGCAGAAGAAGGAGAAGGAGAAGATGAAGTCTGGAGGGTGAATCAGAAGAAGTAGAAGAAGGAGAAGGAGAAGGTGAAATCTGGAGGGTGAATCAGAAGAAGCAGAAGAAGGAGAAGGAGAAGGTGAAGTCTGGAGGGTGAATCAGAAGAAGCAGAAGAAGGAGAAGGAGAAGGTGAAGTCTGGAGGGAGAATCAGAAGAAGCAGAAGAAGGAGAAGGAGAAGGTGAAGTCAGGAGGGTGAATCAGAAGAAGCAGCAGAAGGAGAAGGTGAAGTTAGGAGGGTGAATCAGAAGAAGCAGAAGAAGGAGAAGGAGAAGGTGAAGTCAAGGGGGTGAAGCAGAAAAATGAGAAGAAGGAGAAGGAGAAGGTGAAGTCAGGAGGGTGAAGCAGAAGAAGCAGAAGAAGGAGAAGGAGAAGGTGAAGTCTGGAGGGCGCAGCAGAAGAAGCAGAAGAAGGAGAAGGAGAAGGTGAAGTCTGGAGGGTGAAGCAGAAGAAGCAGAAGAAGGAGAAGAAGAAGGTGAAGTCTGGAGGGTGAATCAGAAGAAGTAGAAGAAGGAGAAGGAGAAGGTGAAGTCAGGAGTGTGAAGCAGAAGAAGCAGAAGAAGGAGAAGGAGAAGGTGAAGTCTGGAGGGTGAATCAGAAGAATCAGAAGAAGGAGAAGGAGAAGGTGAAGTCTGGAGGGTGAATCTGAAGAAGCAGAAGAAAGAGAAGGAGAAGGTGAAGTCTGGAGGGTGAAGCAGAAGAAGCAGAAGAAGGAGAAGGAGAAGGTGAAGTCAGGAGGGTGAATCAGAAGAAGCAGCAGAAGGAGAAGGTGAAGTTAGGAGGGTGAATCAGAAGAAGCAGAAGAAGGAGAAGGAGAAGGTGAAGTCAAGGGGGTGAAGCAGAAGAATGAGAAGAAGGAGAAGGAGAAGGTGAAGTCAGGAGGGTGAAGCAGAAGAAGCAGAAGAAGGAGAAGGAGAAGGTGAAGTCTGGAGGGCGCAGCAGAAGAAGCAGAAGAAGGAGAATGAGAAGGTGAAGTCTGGAGGGTGAATCAGAAGAAGTAGAAGAAGGAGAAGGAGAAGGTGAAGTCTGGAGGGTGAATCAGAAGAAGCAGAAGAAGGAGAAGGAGAAGGTGAATTCTGGAGGGAGAAGCAGAAGAAGTAGAAGAATGAGAAGGAGAAGGTGAAGTCAGGAGGGTGAATCAGAAGAACTAGAAGAAGGAGAAGGAGAAGGTGAAGTCTGGTGGGTGAACCAGAAGAAGTAGAAGAAGGAGAAGGAGAAGGTGAAGTCTGGAGGGTGAATCAGAAGAAGCAGAAGAAGGAGAAGGAGAAGGTGAAGACTGGAGGGTGTATCAGAAGAAGTAGAAGAAGGAGAAGGAGGTGAAGTCTGGATGGTGAATCAGAAGAAGTAGAAGAAGGAGAAGGAGAAGGCGAAGTCTGGAGGGTGAATCAGAAGATGTAGAAGAAGGAGAAGGAGAAGGTGAAGTCTGGAGGGTGAATCAGAAGAATCAGAAGAAGGAGAAGGAGAAGGTGAAGTCTGGAGGGTGAATCAGAAGAAGCAGAAGAAAGAGAAGGAGAAGGTGAAGTCTGGAGGGTGAAGCAGACGAAGCAGAAGAAGGAGAAGGAGAAGGTGAAGTCAGGAGGGTGAATCAGAAGAAGCAGCAGAAGGAGAAGGTGAAGTTAGGAGGGTGAATCAGAAGAAGCAGAAGAAGGAGAAGGAGAAGGTGAAGTCAAGGGGGTGAAGCAGAAGAATGAGAAGAAGGAGAAGGAGAAGGTGAAGTCAGGAGGGTGAAGCAGAAGAAGCAGAAGAAGGAGAAGGAGAAGGTGAAGTCTGGAGGGCGCAGCAGAAGAAGCAGAAGAAGGAGAATGAGAAGGTGAAGTCTGGAGGGTGAATCAGAAGAAGTAGAAGAAGGAGAAGGAGAAGGTGAAGTCTGGAGGGTGAATCAGAAGAAGCAGAAGAAGGAGAAGGAGAAGGTGAATTCTGGAGGGAGAAGCAGAAGAAGTAGAAGAATGAGAAGGAGAAGGTGAAGTCAGGAGGGTGAATCAGAAGAAGTAGAAGAAGGAGAAGGAGAAGGTGAAGTCTGGTGGGTGAACCAGAAGAAGTAGAAGAAGGAGAAGGAGAAGGTGAAGTCTGGAGGGTGAATCAGAAGAAGCAGAAGAAGGAGAAGGAGAAGGTGAAGACTGGAGGGTGTATCAGAAGAAGTAGAAGAAGGAGAAGGAGGTGAAGTCTGGATGGTGAATCAGAAGAAGTAGAAGAAGGAGAAGGAGAAGGCGAAGTCTGGAGGGTGAATCAGAAGAAGCAGAAGAAGGAGAAGGAGAAGGTGAAGTCTGGAGGGTGAATCAGAAGAAGCAGAAGAAGGAGAAGGAGAAGATGAAGTCTGGAGGGTGAATCAAAAGAAGTAGAAGAAGGAGAAGGAGAAGGTGAGGTCTGGAGGGTGAATCAGAAGAAGCAGAAGAAGGAGAAGGAGAAGGTGAAGTCTGAAGGGTGAATCAGAAGAAGCAGAAGAAGGAGAAGGAGAAGGTGAAGTCTGGAGGGTGAATCAGAAGAAGCAGAAGAAGGAGAAGGAGAAGGTGAAGTCAGGAGGGTGAATCAGAAGAAGCAGAAGAAGGAGAAGGAGAAGGTGAAGTTAGGAGGGTGAATCAGAAGAAGCAGAAGAAGGAGAAGGAGAAGGTGAAGTCAAGGGGGTGAAGCAGAAGAATGAGAAGAAGGAGAAGGAGAAGGTGAAGTCAGGACGGTGAAGCAGAAGAAGCAGAAGAAGGAGAAGGAGAAGGTGAAGTCTGGAGGGCGCAGCAGAAGAAGCAGATGAAGGAGAAGAAGAAGGTGAAGTCTGGAGGGTGAAGCAGAAGAAGCAGAAGAAGGAGAAGGAGAAGGTGAGGTCTGGAGGGTGAATCAGAAGAAGTAGAAGAAGGAGAAGGAGAAGGTGAAGTCAGGAGGGTGAAGCAGAAGAAGCAGAAGAAGGAGAAGGAGAAGGTGAAGTCTGGAGGGTGAAGCAGAAGAAGCAGAAGAAGGAGAAGGAGAAGGTGAAGTCTGGAGGGCGAAGCAGAAGAAGCAGAAGAAGGAGAAGGAGAAGGTGAAGTCTGGAGGGTGAAGCAGAAGAAGCAGAAGAAGCAGAAGGAGAAGGTGAAGTCTGGAGGGTGAATCACAAGAAATAGAAGAAGGAGAAGGAGAAGGTGAAGTCAGGAGGGTGAAGCAGAAGAAGCAGAAGAAGGAGAAGGAGAAGGTGAAGTCTGGAGGGAGAATCAGAAGAAGCAGAAGAAGGAGAAGGAGAAGGTGAAGTCAGGAGGGTGAATCAGAAGAAGCAGAAGAAGGAGAAGGAGAAGGTGAAGTCTGGAGGGTGAATCAGAAGAAGTAGAAGAAGGAGAAGGAGAAGGTGAAATCTGGAGGGTGAATCAGAAGAAGCAGAAGAAGGAGAAGGAGAAGGTGAAGTCTGGAGGGTGAATCAGAAGAAGCAGAAGAAGGAGAAGGAGAAGGTGAAGTTTGGAGGGTGAATCAGAAGAAGCAGAAGAAGGAGAAGGAGAAGGTGAAGTCTGGAGGGTGAATCAGAAGAAGTAGAAGAAGGAGAAGGAGAAGGTGAAGTCTGGAGGGTGAATCAGAAGAAGCAGAAGAAGGAGAAGGAGAAGGTGAAGTCTGGAGGGTGAATCAGAAGAAGCAGAAGAAGGAGAAGGAGAAGATGAAGTCTGGAGGGTGAATCAGAAGAAGTAGAAGAAGGAGAAGGAGAAGGTGAAATCTGGAGGGTGAATCAGAAGAAGCAGAAGAAGGAGAAGGAGAAGGTGAAGTCTGGAGGGTGAATCAGAAGAAGCAGAAGAAGGAGAAGGAGAAGGTGAAGTCTGGAGGGAGAATCAGAAGAAGCAGAAGAAGGAGAAGGAGAAGGTGAAGTCAGGAGGGTGAATCAGAAGAAGCAGCAGAAGGAGAAGGTGAAGTTAGGAGGGTGAATCAGAAGAAGCAGAAGAAGGAGAAGGAGAAGGTGAAGTCAAGGGGGTGAAGCAGAAGAATGAGAAGAAGGAGAAGGAGAAGGTGAAGTCAGGAGGGTGAAGCAGAAGAAGCAGAAGAAGGAGAAGGAGAAGGTGAAGTCTGGAGGGCGCAGCAGAAGAAGCAGAAGAAGGAGAAGGAGAAGGTGAAGTCTGGAGGGTGAAGCAGAAGAAGCAGAAGAAGGAGAAGAAGAAGGTGAAGTCTGGAGGGTGAATCAGAAGAAGTAGAAGAAGGAGAAGGAGAAGGTGAAGTCAGGAGGGTGAAGCAGAAGAAGCAGAAGAAGGAGAAGGAGAAGGTGAAGTCTGGAGGGTGAATCAGAAGAATCAGAAGAAGGAGAAGGAGAAGGTGAAGTCTGGAGGGTGAATCAGAAGAAGCAGAAGAAAGAGAAGGAGAAGGTGAAGTCTGGAGGGTGAAGCAGAAGAAGCAGAAGAAGGAGAAGGAGAAGGTGAAGTCAGGAGGGTGAATCAGAAGAAGCAGCAGAAGGAGAAGGTGAAGTTAGGAGGGTGAATCAGAAGAAGCAGAAGAAGGAGAAGGAGAAGGTGAAGTCAAGGGGGTGAAGCAGAAGAATGAGAAGAAGGAGAAGGAGAAGGTGAAGTCAGGAGGGTGAAGCAGAAGAAGCAGAAGAAGGAGAAGGAGAAGGTGAAGTCTGGAGGGCGCAGCAGAAGAAGCAGAAGAAGGAGAATGAGAAGGTGAAGTCTGGAGGGTGAATCAGAAGAAGTAGAAGAAGGAGAAGGAGAAGGTGAAGTCTGGAGGGTGAATCAGAAGAAGCAGAAGAAGGAGAAGGAGAAGGTGAATTCTGGAGGGAGAAGCAGAAGAAGTAGAAGAATGAGAAGGAGAAGGTGAAGTCAGGAGGGTGAATCAGAAGAAGTAGAAGAAGGAGAAGGAGAAGGTGAAGTCTGGTGGGTGAACCAGAAGAAGTAGAAGAAGGAGAAGGAGAAGGTGAAGTCTGGAGGGTGAATCAGAAGAAGCAGAAGAAGGAGAAGGAGAAGGTGAAGACTGGAGGGTGTATCAGAAGAAGTAGAAGAAGGAGAAGGAGGTGAAGTCTGGATGGTGAATCAGAAGAAGTAGAAGAAGGAGAAGGAGAAGGCGAAGTCTGGAGGGTGAATCAGAAGAAGCAGAAGAAGGAGAAGGAGAAGATGAAGTCTGGAGGGTGAATCAAAAGAAGTAGAAGAAGGAGAAGGAGAAGGTGAGGTCTGGAGGGTGAATCAGAAGAAGCAGAAGAAGGAGAAGGAGAAGGTGAAGTCTGAAGGGTGAATCAGAAGAAGCAGAAGAAGGAGAAGGAGAAGGTGAAGTCTGGAGGGTGAATCAGAAGAAGCAGAAGAAGGAGAAGGAGAAGGTGAAGTCAGGAGGTTGAATCAGAAGAAGCAGAAGAAGGAGAAGGAGAAGGTGAAGTTAGGAGGGTGAATCAGAAGAAGCAGAAGAAGGAGAAGGAGAAGGTGAAGTCAAGGGGGTGAAGCAGAAGAATGAGAAGAAGGAGAAGGAGAAGGTGAAGTCAGGACGGTGAAGCAGAAGAAGCAGAAGAAGGAGAAGGAGAAGGTGAAGTCTGGAGGGCGCAGCAGAAGAAGCAGATGAAGGAGAAGAAGAAGGTGAAGTCTGGAGGGTGAAGCAGAAGAAGCAGAAGAAGGAGAAGGAGAAGGTGAGGTCTGGAGGGTGAATCAGAAGAAGTAGAAGAAGGAGAAGGAGAAGGTGAAGTCAGGAGGGTGAAGCAGAAGAAGCAGAAGAAGGAGAAGGAGAAGGTGAAGTCTGGAGGGTGAAGCAGAAGAAGCAGAAGAAGGAGAAGGAGAAGGTGAAGTCTGGAGGGCGAAGCAGAAGAAGCAGAAGAAGGAGAAGGAGAAGGTGAAGTCTGGAGGGTGAAGCAGAAGAAGCAGAAGAAGCAGAAGGAGAAGGTGAAGTCTGGAGGGTGAATCACAAGAAATAGAAGAAGGAGAAGGAGAAGGTGAAGTCAGGAGGGTGAAGCAGAAGAAGCAGAAGAAGGAGAAGGAGAAGGTGAAGTCTGGAGGGAGAATCGGAAGAAGCAGAAGAAGGAGAAGGAGAAGGTGAAGTCAGGAGGGTGAATCAGAAGAAGCAGAAGAAGGAGAAGGAGAAGGTGAAGTCTGGAGGGTGAATCAGAAGAAGTAGAAGAAGGAGAAGGAGAAGGTGAAATCTGGAGGGTGAATCAGAAGAAGCAGAAGAAGGAGAAGGAGAAGGTGAAGTCTGGAGGGTGAATCAGAAGAAGCAGAAGAAGGAGAAGGAGAAGGTGAAGTTTGGAGGGTGAATCAGAAGAAGCAGAAGAAGGAGAAGGAGAAGGTGAAGTCTGGAGGGTGAATCAGAAGAAGTAGAAGAAGGAGAAGGAGAAGGTGAAGTCTGGAGGGTGAATCAGAAGAAGCAGAAGAAGGAGAAGGAGAAGGTGAAGTCTGGAGGGTGAATCAGAAGAAGCAGAAGAAGGAGAAGGAGAAGATGAAGTCTGGAGGGTGAATCAGAAGAAGTAGAAGAAGGAGAAGGAGAAGGTGAAATCTGGAGGGTGAATCAGAAGAAGCAGAAGAAGGAGAAGGAGAAGGTGAAGTCTGGAGGGTGAATCAGAAGAAGCAGAAGAAGGAGAAGGAGAAGGTGAAGTCTGGAGGGTGAAGCAGAAGAAGCAGAAGAAGCAGAAGGAGAAGGTGAAGTCTGGAGGGTGAATCACAAGAAATAGAAGAAGGAGAAGGAGAAGGTGAAGTCAGGAGGGTGAAGCAGAAGAAGCAGAAGAAGGAGAAGGAGAAGGTGAAGTCTGGAGGGAGAATCGGAAGAAGCAGAAGAAGGAGAAGGAGAAGGTGAAGTCAGGAGGGTGAATCAGAAGAAGCAGAAGAAGGAGAAGGAGAAGGTGAAGTCTGGAGGGTGAATCAGAAGAAGCAGAAGAAGGAGAAGGAGAAGGTGAAGTCTGGAGGGTGAAGCAGAAGAAGCAGAAGAAGCAGAAGGAGAAGGTGAAGTCTGGAGGGTGAATCACAAGAAATAGAAGAAGGAGAAGGAGAAGGTGAAGTCAGGAGGGTGAAGCAGAAGAAGCAGAAGAAGGAGAAGGAGAAGGTGAAGTCTGGAGGGAGAATCGGAAGAAGCAGAAGAAGGAGAAGGAGAAGGTGAAGTCAGGAGGGTGAATCAGAAGAAGCAGAAGAAGGAGAAGGAGAAGGTGAAGTCTGGAGGGTGAATCAGAAGAAGTAGAAGAAGGAGAAGGAGAAGGTGAAATCTGGAGGGTGAATCAGAAGAAGCAGAAGAAGGAGAAGGAGAAGGTGAAGTCTGGAGGGTGAATCAGAAGAAGCAGAAGAAGGAGATGGAGAAGGTGAAGTTTGGAGGGTGAATCAGAAGAAGCAGAAGAAGGAGAAGGAGAAGGTGAAGTCTGGAGGGTGAATCAGAAGAAGTAGAAGAAGGAGAAGGAGAAGGTGAAGTCTGGAGGGTGAATCAGAAGAAGCAGAAGAAGGAGAAGGAGAAGGTGAAGTCTGGAGGGTGAATCAGAAGAAGCAGAAGAAGGAGAAGGAGAAGATGAAGTCTGGAGGGTGAATCAGAAGAAGTAGAAGAAGGAGAAGGAGAAGGTGAAATCTGGAGGGTGAATCAGAAGAAGCAGAAGAAGGAGAAGGAGAAGGTGAAGTCTGGAGGGTGAATCAGAAGAAGCAGAAGAAGGAGAAGGAGAAGGTGAAGTCTGGAGGGAGAATCAGAAGAAGCAGAAGAAGGAGAAGGAGAAGGTGAAGTCAGGAGGGTGAATCAGAAGAAGCAGCAGAAGGAGAAGGTGAAGTTAGGAGGGTGAATCAGAAGAAGCAGAAGAAGGAGAAGGAGAAGGTGAAGTCAAGGGGGTGAAGCAGAAGAATGAGAAGAAGGAGAAGGAGAAGGTGAAGTCAGGAGGGTGAAGCAGAAGAAGCAGAAGAAGGAGAAGGAGAAGGTGAAGTCTGGAGGGCGCAGCAGAAGAAGCAGAAGAAGGAGAAGGAGAAGGTGAAGTCTGGAGGGTGAAGCAGAAGAAGCAGAAGAAGGAGAAGAAGAAGGTGAAGTCTGGAGGGTGAATCAGAAGAAGTAGAAGAAGGAGAAGGAGATGGTGAAGTCAGGAGGGTGAAGCAGAAGAAGCAGAAGAAGGAGAAGGAGAAGGTGAAGTCTGGAGGGTGAATCAGAAGAAGTAGAAGAAGGAGAAGGAGAAGGTGAAGTCTGGAGGGTGAATCAGTAGAAGTAGAAGAAGGAGAAGGAGAAGGTGAAGTCTGGAGGGCGAATCAGAAGAAGCAGAAGAAGGAGAAGGAGAAGGTGAAGTCTGGAGGGAGAAGCAGAAGAAGTAGAAGAAGGAGAAGGAGAAGGTGAAGTCTGGAGGGTGAATCAGAAGAAGTAGAAGAAGGAGAAGGAGAAGGTGAAGTCTGGAGGGTGAATCAGAAGAAGGAGAAGAAGGAGAAGGAGAAGGTGAAGTCTGGAGGGCGAATCAGAAGAAGCAGAAGAAGGAGAAGGAGAAGGTGAAGTCTGGAGGGTGAATCAGAAGAAGCAGAAGAAGGAGAAGGAGAAGGTGAAGTCTGGAGGGTGAATCAGAAGAAGCAGAATAAGGAGAAGGAGAAGGTGAAGTCTGGAGGGTGAATCAGAAGAAGCAGAAGAAGGAGAAGGAGAAGGTGAAGTCTGGAGGGTGAATCAGAAGAAGTAGAAGAAGCAGAAGGAGAAGGTGAAGTCTGGAGGGTGAAGCAGAAGAAGTAGAAGACGGAGAAGGAGAAGGTGAAGTCAGGAGGATGAATCAGAAGATGTAGAAGAAGGAGAAGGAGAAGGTGAAGTCTGGAGGGTGAATCAGAAGAATCAGAAGAAGGAGAAGGAGAAGGTGAAGTCTGGAGGGTGAATCAGAAGAAGCAGAAGAAAGAGAAGGAGAAGGTGAAGTCTGGAGGGTGAAGCAGAAGAAGCAGAAGAAGGAGAAGGAGAAGGTGAAGTCAGGAGGGTGAATCAGAAGAAGCAGCAGAAGGAGAAGGTGAAGTTAGGAGGGTGAATCAGAAGAAGCAGAAGAAGGAGAAGGAGAAGGTGAAGTCAAGGGGGTGAAGCAGAAGAATGAGAAGAAGGAGAAGGAGAAGGTGAAGTCAGGAGGGTGAAGCAGAAGAAGCAGAAGAAGGAGAAGGAGAAGGTGAAGTCTGGAGGGTGCAGCAGAAGAAGCAGAAGAAGGAGAAGGAGAAGGTGAAGTCTGGGGGGTGAATCAGAAGAAGTAGAAGAAGGAGAAGGAGAAGGTGAAGTCTGGAGGGTGAAGCAGAAGAAGCAGAAGAAGGAGAAGGAGAAGGTGAAGTCTGGAGGGTGAATCAGAAGAAGTAGAAGAAGGAGAAGGAGAAGGTGAAGTCTGGAGGGTGAATCAGTAGAAGTAGAAGAAGGAGAAGGAGAAGGTGAAGTCTGGAGGGCGAATCAGAAGAAGCAGAAGAAGGAGAAGGAGAAGGTGAAGTCTGGAGGGAGAAGCAGAAGAAGTAGAAGAAGGAGAAGGAGAAGATGAAGTCTGGAGGGTGAATCAGAAGAAGTAGAAGAAGGAGAAGGAGAAGGTGAAGTCTGGAGGGTGAATCAGAAGAAGGAGAAGAAGGAGAAGGTGAAGTCTGGAGGGCGAATCAGAAGAAGCAGAAGAAGGAGAAGGAGAAGGTGAAGTCTGGAGGGTGAATCAGAAGAAGCAGAAGAAGGAGAAGGAGAAGGTGAAGTCTGGAGGGTGAATCAGAAGAAGCAGAATAAGGAGAAGGAGAAGGTGAAGTCTGGAGGGTGAATCAGAAGAAGCAGAAGAAGCAGAAGGAGAAGGTGAAGTCTGGAGGGTGAAGCAGAAGAAGTAGAAGACGGAGAAGGAGAAGGTGAAGTCAGGAGGATGAATCAGAAGATGTAGAAGAAGGAGAAGGAGAAGGTGAAGTCTGGAGGGTGAATCAGAAGAATCAGAAGAAGGAGAAGGAGAAGGTGAAGTCTGGAGGGTGAATCAGAAGAAGCAGAAGAAAGAGAAGGAGAAGGTGAAGTCTGGAGGGTGAAGCAGAAGAAGCAGAAGAAGGAGAAGGAGAAGGTGAAGTCAGGAGGGTGAATCAGAAGAAGCAGCAGAAGGAGAAGGTGAAGTTAGGAGGGTGAATCAGAAGAAGCAGAAGAAGGAGAAGGAGAAGGTGAAGTCAAGGGGGTGAAGCAGAAGAATGAGAAGAAGGAGAAGGAGAAGGTGAAGTCAGGAGGGTGAAGCAGAAGAAGCAGAAGAAGGAGAAGGAGAAGGTGAAGTCTGGAGGGCGCAGCAGAAGAAGCAGAAGAAGGAGAAGGAGAAGGTGAAGTCTGGAGGGTGAATCAGAAGAAGTAGAAGAAGGAGAAGGAGAAGGTGAAGTCTGGAGGGTGAATCAGAAGAAGCAGAAGAAGGAGAAGGAGAAGGTGAATTCTGGAGGGAGAAGCAGAAGAAGTAGAAGAATGAGAAGGAGAAGGTGAAGTCAGGAGGGTGAATCAGAAGAAGTAGAAGAAGGAGAAGGAGAAGGTGAAGTCTGGTGGGTGAACCAGAAGAAGTAGAAGAAGGAGAAGGAGAAGGTGAAGTCTGGAGGGTGAATCAGAAGAAGCAGAAGAAGGAGAAGGAGAAGGTGAAGACTGGAGGGTGAATCAGAAGAAGTAGAAGAAGGAGAAGGAGAAGGTGAAGTCTGGATGGTGAATCAGAAGAAGTAGAAGAAGGAGAAGGAGAAGGCGAAGTCTGGAGGGTGAATCAGAAGAAGCAGAAGAAGGAGAAGGAGAAGGTGAAGTCTGGAGGGTGAATCAGAAGAAGCAGAAGAAGGAGAAGGAGAAGATGAAGTCTGGAGGGTGAATCAAAAGAAGTAGAAGAAGGAGAAGGAGAAGGTGAGGTCTGGAGGGTGAATCAGAAGAAGCAGAAGAAGGAGAAGGAGAAGGTGAAGTCTGAAGGGTGAATCAGAAGAAGCAGAAGAAGGAGAAGGAGAAGGTGAAGTCTGGAGGGTGAATCAGAAGAAGCAGAAGAAGGAGAAGGAGAAGGTGAAGTCAGGAGGGTGAATCAGAAGAAGCAGAAGAAGGAGAAGGAGAAGGTGAAGTTAGGAGGGTGAATCAGAAGAAGCAGAAGAAGGAGAAGGAGAAGGTGAAGTCAAGGGGGTGAAGCAGAAGAATGAGAAGAAGGAGAAGGAGAAGGTGAAGTCAGGACGGTGAAGCAGAAGAAGCAGAAGAAGGAGAAGGAGAAGGTGAAGTCTGGAGGGCGCAGCAGAAGAAGCAGATGAAGGAGAAGAAGAAGGTGAAGTCTGGAGGGTGAAGCAGAAGAAGCAGAAGAAGGAGAAGGAGAAGGTGAGGTCTGGAGGGTGAATCAGAAGAAGTAGAAGAAGGAGAAGGAGAAGGTGAAGTCAGGAGGGTGAAGCAGAAGAAGCAGAAGAAGGAGAAGGAGAAGGTGAAGTCTGGAGGGTGAAGCAGAAGAAGCAGAAGAAGGAGAAGGAGAAGGTGAAGTCTGGAGGGCGAAGCAGAAGAAGCAGAAGAAGGAGAAGGAGAAGGTGAAGTCTGGAGGGTGAAGCAGAAGAAGCAGAAGAAGCAGAAGGAGAAGGTGAAGTCTGGAGGGTGAATCACAAGAAATAGAAGAAGGAGAAGGAGAAGGTGAAGTCAGGAGGGTGAAGCAGAAGAAGCAGAAGAAGGAGAAGGAGAAGGTGAAGTCTGGAGGGAGAATCAGAAGAAGCAGAAGAAGGAGAAGGAGAAGGTGAAGTCAGGAGGGTGAATCAGAAGAAGCAGAAGAAGGAGAAGGAGAAGGTGAAGTCTGGAGGGTGAATCAGAAGAAGTAGAAGAAGGAGAAGGAGAAGGTGAAATCTGGAGGGTGAATCAGAAGAAGCAGAAGAAGGAGAAGGAGAAGGTGAAGTCTGGAGGGTGAATCAGAAGAAGCAGAAGAAGGAGAAGGAGAAGGTGAAGTTTGGAGGGTGAATCAGAAGAAGCAGAAGAAGGAGAAGGAGAAGGTGAAGTCTGGAGGGTGAATCAGAAGAAGTAGAAGAAGGAGAAGGAGAAGGTGAAGTCTGGAGGGTGAATCAGAAGAAGCAGAAGAAGGAGAAGGAGAAGGTGAAGTCTGGAGGGTGAATCAGAAGAAGCAGAAGAAGGAGAAGGAGAAGATGAAGTCTGGAGGGTGAATCAGAAGAAGTAGAAGAAGGAGAAGGAGAAAGTGAAATCTGGAGGGAGAATCAGAAGAAGCAGAAGAAGGAGAAGGAGAAGGTGAAGTCTGGAGGGTGAATCAGAAGAAGCAGAAGAAGGAGAAGGAGAAGGTGAAGTCTGGAGGGAGAATCAGAAGAAGCAGAAGAAGGAGAAGGAGAAGGTGAAGTCTGGAGGGTGAATCAGAAGAAGCAGAAGAAGGAGAAGGAGAAGGTGAAGTCTGGAGGGAGAATCAGAAGAAGCAGAAGAAGGAGAAGGAGAAGGTGAAGTCTGGAGGGTGAATCAGAAGAAGCAGAAGAAGGAGAAGGAGAAGGTGAAGTCTGGAGGGAGAATCAGAAGAAGCAGAAGAAGGAGAAGGAGAAGGTGAAGTCAGGAGGGTGAATCAGAAGAAGCAGCAGAAGGAGAAGGTGAAGTTAGGAGCGTGAATCAGAAGAAGCAGAAGAAGGAGAAGGAGAAGGTGAAGTCAAGGGGGTGAAGCAGAAGAATGAGAAGAAGGAGAAGGAGAAGGTGAAGTCAGGAGGGTGAAGCAGAAGAAGCAGAAGAAGGAGAAGGAGAAGGTGAAGTCTGGAGGGCGCAGCAGAAGAAGCAGAAGAAGGAGAAGGAGAAGGTGAAGTCTGGAGGGTGAAGCAGAAGAAGCAGAAGAAGGAGAAGAAGAAGGTGAAGTCTGGAGGGTGAATCAGAAGAAGTAGAAGAAGGAGAAGGAGAAGGTGAAGTCTGGAGGGTGAATCAGAAGAAGCAGAAGAAGGAGAAGGAGAAGATGAAGTCTGGAGGGTGAATCAGAAGAAGTAGAAGAAGGAGAAGGAGAAGGTGAAATCTGGAGGGTGAATCAGAAGAAGCAGAAGAAGGAGAAGGAGAAGGTGAAGTCTGGAGGGTGAATCAGAAGAAGCAGAAGAAGGAGATGGAGAAGGTGAAGTTTGGAGGGTGAATCAGAAGAAGCAGAAGAAGGAGAAGGAGAAGGTGAAGTCTGGAGGGTGAATCAGAAGAAGTAGAAGAAGGAGAAGGAGAAGGTGAAGTCTGGAGGGTGAATCAGAAGAAGCAGAAGAAGGAGAAGGAGAAGGTGAAGTCTGGAGGGTGAATCAGAAGAAGCAGAAGAAGGAGAAGGAGAAGATGAAGTCTGGAGGGTGAATCAGAAGAAGTAGAAGAAGGAGAAGGAGAAGGTGAAATCTGGAGGGTGAATCAGAAGAAGCAGAAGAAGGAGAAGGAGAAGGTGAAGTCTGGAGGGTGAATCAGAAGAAGCAGAAGAAGGAGAAGGAGAAGGTGAAGTCTGGAGGGAGAATCAGAAGAAGCAGAAGAAGGAGAAGGAGAAGGTGAAGTCAGGAGGGTGAATCAGAAGAAGCAGCAGAAGGAGAAGGTGAAGTTAGGAGGGTGAATCAGAAGAAGCAGAAGAAGGAGAAGGAGAAGGTGAAGTCAAGGGGGTGAAGCAGAAGAATGAGAAGAAGGAGAAGGAGAAGGTGAAGTCAGGAGGGTGAAGCAGAAGAAGCAGAAGAAGGAGAAGGAGAAGGTGAAGTCTGGAGGGCGCAGCAGAAGAAGCAGAAGAAGGAGAAGGAGAAGGTGAAGTCTGGAGGGTGAAGCAGAAGAAGCAGAAGAAGGAGAAGAAGAAGGTGAAGTCTGGAGGGTGAATCAGAAGAAGTAGAAGAAGGAGAAGGAGATGGTGAAGTCAGGAGGGTGAAGCAGAAGAAGCAGAAGAAGGAGAAGGAGAAGGTGAAGTCTGGAGGGTGAATCAGAAGAAGTAGAAGAAGGAGAAGGAGAAGGTGAAGTCTGGAGGGTGAATCAGTAGAAGTAGAAGAAGGAGAAGGAGAAGGTGAAGTCTGGAGGGCGAATCAGAAGAAGCAGAAGAAGGAGAAGGAGAAGGTGAAGTCTGGAGGGAGAAGCAGAAGAAGTAGAAGAAGGAGAAGGAGAAGGTGAAGTCTGGAGGGTGAATCAGAAGAAGTAGAAGAAGGAGAAGGAGAAGGTGAAGTCTGGAGGGTGAATCAGAAGAAGGAGAAGAAGGAGAAGGAGAAGGTGAAGTCTGGAGGGCGAATCAGAAGAAGCAGAAGAAGGAGAAGGAGAAGGTGAAGTCTGGAGGGTGAATCAGAAGAAGCAGAAGAAGGAGAAGGAGAAGGTGAAGTCTGGAGGGTGAATCAGAAGAAGCAGAATAAGGAGAAGGAGAAGGTGAAGTCTGGAGGGTGAATCAGAAGAAGCAGAAGAAGGAGAAGGAGAAGGTGAAGTCTGGAGGGTGAATCAGAAGAAGTAGAAGAAGCAGAAGGAGAAGGTGAAGTCTGGAGGGTGAAGCAGAAGAAGTAGAAGACGGAGAAGGAGAAGGTGAAGTCAGGAGGATGAATCAGAAGATGTAGAAGAAGGAGAAGGAGAAGGTGAAGTCTGGAGGGTGAATCAGAAGAATCAGAAGAAGGAGAAGGAGAAGGTGAAGTCTGGAGGGTGAATCAGAAGAAGCAGAAGAAAGAGAAGGAGAAGGTGAAGTCTGGAGGGTGAAGCAGAAGAAGCAGAAGAAGGAGAAGGAGAAGGTGAAGTCAGGAGGGTGAATCAGAAGAAGCAGCAGAAGGAGAAGGTGAAGTTAGGAGGGTGAATCAGAAGAAGCAGAAGAAGGAGAAGGAGAAGGTGAAGTCAAGGGGGTGAAGCAGAAGAATGAGAAGAAGGAGAAGGAGAAGGTGAAGTCAGGAGGGTGAAGCAGAAGAAGCAGAAGAAGGAGAAGGAGAAGGTGAAGTCTGGAGGGTGCAGCAGAAGAAGCAGAAGAAGGAGAAGGAGAAGGTGAAGTCTGGGGGGTGAATCAGAAGAAGTAGAAGAAGGAGAAGGAGAAGGTGAAGTCTGGAGGGTGAAGCAGAAGAAGCAGAAGAAGGAGAAGGAGAAGGTGAAGTCTGGAGGGTGAATCAGAAGAAGTAGAAGAAGGAGAAGGAGAAGGTGAAGTCTGGAGGGTGAATCAGTAGAAGTAGAAGAAGGAGAAGGAGAAGGTGAAGTCTGGAGGGCGAATCAGAAGAAGCAGAAGAAGGAGAAGGAGAAGGTGAAGTCTGGAGGGAGAAGCAGAAGAAGTAGAAGAAGGAGAAGGAGAAGATGAAGTCTGGAGGGTGAATCAGAAGAAGTAGAAGAAGGAGAAGGAGAAGGTGAAGTCTGGAGGGTGAATCAGAAGAAGGAGAAGAAGGAGAAGGTGAAGTCTGGAGGGCGAATCAGAAGAAGCAGAAGAAGGAGAAGGAGAAGGTGAAGTCTGGAGGGTGAATCAGAAGAAGCAGAAGAAGGAGAAGGAGAAGGTGAAGTCTGGAGGGTGAATCAGAAGAAGCAGAATAAGGAGAAGGAGAAGGTGAAGTCTGGAGGGTGAATCAGAAGAAGCAGAAGAAGCAGAAGGAGAAGGTGAAGTCTGGAGGGTGAAGCAGAAGAAGTAGAAGACGGAGAAGGAGAAGGTGAAGTCAGGAGGATGAATCAGAAGATGTAGAAGAAGGAGAAGGAGAAGGTGAAGTCTGGAGGGTGAATCAGAAGAATCAGAAGAAGGAGAAGGAGAAGGTGAAGTCTGGAGGGTGAATCAGAAGAAGCAGAAGAAAGAGAAGGAGAAGGTGAAGTCTGGAGGGTGAAGCAGAAGAAGCAGAAGAAGGAGAAGGAGAAGGTGAAGTCAGGAGGGTGAATCAGAAGAAGCAGCAGAAGGAGAAGGTGAAGTTAGGAGGGTGAATCAGAAGAAGCAGAAGAAGGAGAAGGAGAAGGTGAAGTCAAGGGGGTGAAGCAGAAGAATGAGAAGAAGGAGAAGGAGAAGGTGAAGTCAGGAGGGTGAAGCAGAAGAAGCAGAAGAAGGAGAAGGAGAAGGTGAAGTCTGGAGGGCGCAGCAGAAGAAGCAGAAGAAGGAGAAGGAGAAGGTGAAGTCTGGAGGGTGAATCAGAAGAAGTAGAAGAAGGAGAAGGAGAAGGTGAAGTCTGGAGGGTGAATCAGAAGAAGCAGAAGAAGGAGAAGGAGAAGGTGAATTCTGGAGGGAGAAGCAGAAGAAGTAGAAGAATGAGAAGGAGAAGGTGAAGTCAGGAGGGTGAATCAGAAGAAGTAGAAGAAGGAGAAGGAGAAGGTGAAGTCTGGTGGGTGAACCAGAAGAAGTAGAAGAAGGAGAAGGAGAAGGTGAAGTCTGGAGGGTGAATCAGAAGAAGCAGAAGAAGGAGAAGGAGAAGGTGAAGACTGGAGGGTGAATCAGAAGAAGTAGAAGAAGGAGAAGGAGAAGGTGAAGTCTGGATGGTGAATCAGAAGAAGTAGAAGAAGGAGAAGGAGAAGGCGAAGTCTGGAGGGTGAATCAGAAGAAGCAGAAGAAGGAGAAGGAGAAGGTGAAGTCTGGAGGGTGAATCAGAAGAAGCAGAAGAAGGAGAAGGAGAAGATGAAGTCTGGAGGGTGAATCAAAAGAAGTAGAAGAAGGAGAAGGAGAAGGTGAGGTCTGGAGGGTGAATCAGAAGAAGCAGAAGAAGGAGAAGGAGAAGGTGAAGTCTGAAGGGTGAATCAGAAGAAGCAGAAGAAGGAGAAGGAGAAGGTGAAGTCTGGAGGGTGAATCAGAAGAAGCAGAAGAAGGAGAAGGAGAAGGTGAAGTCAGGAGGGTGAATCAGAAGAAGCAGAAGAAGGAGAAGGAGAAGGTGAAGTTAGGAGGGTGAATCAGAAGAAGCAGAAGAAGGAGAAGGAGAAGGTGAAGTCAAGGGGTGAAGCAGAAGAATGAGAAGAAGGAGAAGGAGAAGGTGAAGTCAGGACGGTGAAGCAGAAGAAGCAGAAGAAGGAGAAGGAGAAGGTGAAGTCTGGAGGGCGCAGCAGAAGAAGCAGATGAAGGAGAAGAAGAAGGTGAAGTCTGGAGGGTGAAGCAGAAGAAGCAGAAGAAGGAGAAGGAGAAGGTGAGGTCTGGAGGGTGAATCAGAAGAAGTAGAAGAAGGAGAAGGAGAAGGTGAAGTCAGGAGGGTGAAGCAGAAGAAGCAGAAGAAGGAGAAGGAGAAGGTGAAGTCTGGAGGGTGAAGCAGAAGAAGCAGAAGAAGGAGAAGGAGAAGGTGAAGTCTGGAGGGCGAAGCAGAAGAAGCAGAAGAAGGAGAAGGAGAAGGTGAAGTCTGGAGGGTGAAGCAGAAGAAGCAGAAGAAGCAGAAGGAGAAGGTGAAGTCTGGAGGGTGAATCACAAGAAATAGAAGAAGGAGAAGGAGAAGGTGAAGTCAGGAGGGTGAAGCAGAAGAAGCAGAAGAAGGAGAAGGAGAAGGTGAAGTCTGGAGGGAGAATCAGAAGAAGCAGAAGAAGGAGAAGGAGAAGGTGAAGTCAGGAGGGTGAATCAGAAGAAGCAGAAGAAGGAGAAGGAGAAGGTGAAGTCTGGAGGGTGAATCAGAAGAAGTAGAAGAAGGAGAAGGAGAAGGTGAAATCTGGAGGGTGAATCAGAAGAAGCAGAAGAAGGAGAAGGAGAAGGTGAAGTCTGGAGGGTGAATCAGAAGAAGCAGAAGAAGGAGAAGGAGAAGGTGAAGTTTGGAGGGTGAATCAGAAGAAGCAGAAGAAGGAGAAGGAGAAGGTGAAGTCTGGAGGGTGAATCAGAAGAAGTAGAAGAAGGAGAAGGAGAAGGTGAAGTCTGGAGGGTGAATCAGAAGAAGCAGAAGAAGGAGAAGGAGAAGGTGAAGTCTGGAGGGTGAATCAGAAGAAGCAGAAGAAGGAGAAGGAGAAGATGAAGTCTGGAGGGTGAATCAGAAGAAGTAGAAGAAGGAGAAGGAGAAAGTGAAATCTGGAGGGAGAATCAGAAGAAGCAGAAGAAGGAGAAGGAGAAGGTGAAGTCTGGAGGGTGAATCAGAAGAAGCAGAAGAAGGAGAAGGAGAAGGTGAAGTCTGGAGGGAGAATCAGAAGAAGCAGAAGAAGGAGAAGGAGAAGGTGAAGTCTGGAGGGTGAATCAGAAGAAGCAGAAGAAGGAGAAGGAGAAGGTGAAGTCTGGAGGGAGAATCAGAAGAAGCAGAAGAAGGAGAAGGAGAAGGTGAAGTCTGGAGGGTGAATCAGAAGAAGCAGAAGAAGGAGAAGGAGAAGGTGAAGTCTGGAGGGAGAATCAGAAGAAGCAGAAGAAGGAGAAGGAGAAGGTGAAGTCAGGAGGGTGAATCAGAAGAAGCAGCAGAAGGAGAAGGTGAAGTTAGGAGCGTGAATCAGAAGAAGCAGAAGAAGGAGAAGGAGAAGGTGAAGTCAAGGGGGTGAAGCAGAAGAATGAGAAGAAGGAGAAGGAGAAGGTGAAGTCAGGAGGGTGAAGCAGAAGAAGCAGAAGAAGGAGAAGGAGAAGGTGAAGTCTGGAGGGCGCAGCAGAAGAAGCAGAAGAAGGAGAAGGAGAAGGTGAAGTCTGGAGGGTGAAGCAGAAGAAGCAGAAGAAGGAGAAGAAGAAGGTGAAGTCTGGAGGGTGAATCAGAAGAAGTAGAAGAAGGAGAAGGAGAAGGTGAAGTCTGGAGGGTGAATCAGAAGAAGCAGAAGAAGGAGAAGGAGAAGATGAAGTCTGGAGGGTGAATCAGAAGAAGTAGAAGAAGGAGAAGGAGAAGGTGAAATCTGGAGGGTGAATCAGAAGAAGCAGAAGAAGGAGAAGGAGAAGGTGAAGTCTGGAGGGTGAATCAGAAGAAGCAGAAGAAGGAGAAGGAGAAGGTGAAGTCTGGAGGGAGAATCAGAAGAAGCAGAAGAAGGAGAAGGAGAAGGTGAAGTCAGGAGGGTGAATCAGAAGAAGCAGCAGAAGGAGAAGGTGAAGTTAGGAGGGTGAATCAGAAGAAGCAGAAGAAGGAGAAGGAGAAGGTGAAGTCAAGGGGGTGAAGCAGAAGAATGAGAAGAAGGAGAAGGAGAAGGTGAAGTCAGGAGGGTGAAGCAGAAGAAGCAGAAGAAGGAGAAGGAGAAGGTGAAGTCTGGAGGGCGCAGCAGAAGAAGCAGAAGAAGGAGAAGGAGAAGGTGAAGTCTGGAGGGTGAAGCAGAAGAAGCAGAAGAAGGAGAAGAAGAAGGTGAAGTCTGGAGGGTGAATCAGAAGAAGTAGAAGAAGGAGAAGGAGAAGGTGAAGTCAGGAGGGTGAAGCAGAAGAAGCAGAAGAAGGAGAAGGAGAAGGTGAAGTCTGGAGGGTGAATCAGAAGAAGTAGAAGAAGGAGAAGGAGAAGGTGAAGTCTGGAGGGTGAATCAGTAGAAGTAGAAGAAGGAGAAGGAGAAGGTGAAGTCTGGAGGGCGAATCAGAAGAAGCAGAAGAAGGAGAAGGAGAAGGTGAAGTCTGGAGGGAGAAGCAGAAGAAGTAGAAGAAGGAGAAGGAGAAGGTGAAGTCTGGAGGGTGAATCAGAAGAAGTAGAAGAAGGAGAAGGAGAAGGTGAAGTCTGGAGGGTGAATCAGAAGAAGGAGAAGAAGGAGAAGGAGAAGGTGAAGTCTGGAGGGCGAATCAGAAGAAGCAGAAGAAGGAGAAGGAGAAGGTGAAGTCTGGAGGGTGAATCAGAAGAAGCAGAAAAAGGAGAAGGAGAAGGTGAAGTCTGGAGGGTGAATCAGAAGAAGCAGAATAAGGAGAAGGAGAAGGTGAAGTCTGGAGGGTGAATCAGAAGAAGCAGAAGAAGGAGAAGGAGAAGGTGAAGTCTGGAGGGTGAATCAGAAGAAGTAGAAGAAGCAGAAGGAGAAGGTGAAGTCTGGAGGGTGAAGCAGAAGAAGTAGAAGACGGAGAAGGAGAAGGTGAAGTCAGGAGGATGAATCAGAAGATGTAGAAGAAGGAGAAGGAGAAGGTGAAGTCTGGAGGGTGAATCAGAAGAATCAGAAGAAGGAGAAGGAGAAGGTGAAGTCTGGAGGGTGAATCAGAAGAAGCAGAAGAAAGAGAAGGAGAAGGTGAAGTCTGGAGGGTGAAGCAGAAGAAGCAGAAGAAGGAGAAGGAGAAGGTGAAGTCAGGAGGGTGAATCAGAAGAAGCAGCAGAAGGAGAAGGTGAAGTTAGGAGGGTGAATCAGAAGAAGCAGAAGAAGGAGAAGGAGAAGGTGAAGTCAAGGGGGTGAAGCAGAAGAATGAGAAGAAGGAGAAGGAGAAGGTGAAGTCAGGAGGGTGAAGCAGAAGAAGCAGAAGAAGGAGAAGGAGAAGGTGAAGTCTGGAGGGCGCAGCAGAAGAAGCAGAAGAAGGAGAAGGAGAAGGTGAAGTCTGGGGGGTGAATCAGAAGAAGTAGAAGAAGGAGAAGGAGAAGGTGAAGTCTGGAGGGTGAATCAGAAGAAGCAGAAGAAGGAGAAGGAGAAGGTGAATTCTGGAGGGAGAAGCAGAAGAAGTAGAAGAAGGAGAAGGAGAAGGTGAAGTCAGGAGGGTGAATCAGAAGAAGTAGAAGAAGGAGAAGGAGAAGGTGAAGTCTGGTGGGTGAACCAGAAGAAGTAGAAGAAGGAGAAGGAGAAGGTGAAGTCTGGAGGGTGAATCAGAAGAAGCAGAGGAAGGAGAAGGAGAAGGTGAAGTCTGGAGGGTGAATCAGAAGAATTAGAAGAAGGAGAAGGAGAAGGTGAAGTCTGGATGGTGAATCAGAAGAAGTAGAAGAAGGAGAAGGAGAAGGCGAAGTCTGGAGGGTGAATCAGAAGAAGCAGAAGAAGGAGAAGGAGAAGGTGAAGTCTGGAGGGTGAATCAGAAGAAGCAGAAGAAGGAGAAGGAGAAGATGAAGTCTGGAGGGTGAATCAAAAGAAGTAGAAGAAGGAGAAGGAGAAGGTGAGGTCTGGAGGGTGAATCAGAAGAAGCAGAAGAAGGAGAAGGAGAAGCTGAAGTCTGAAGGGTGAATCAGAAGAAGCAGAAGAAGGAGAAGGAGAAGGTGAAGTCTGGAGGGTGAATCAGAAGAAGCAGAAGAAGGAGAAGGAGAAGGTGAAGTCAGGAGGGTGAATCAGAAGAAGCAGAAGAAGGAGAAGGAGAAGGTGAAGTTAGGAGGGTGAATCAGAAGAAGCAGAAGAAGGAGAAGGAGAAGGTGAAGTCAAGGGGGTGAAGCAGAAGAATGAGAAGAAGGAGAAGGAGAAGGTGAAGTCAGGACGGTGAAGCAGAAGAAGCAGAAGAAGGAGAAGGAGAAGGTGAAGTCTGGAGGGCGCAGCAGAAGAAGCAGATGAAGGAGAAGAAGAAGGTGAAGTCTGGAGGGTGAAGCAGAAGAAGCAGAAGAAGGAGAAGGAGAAGGTGAGGTCTGGAGGGTGAATCAGAAGAAGTAGAAGAAGGAGAAGGAGAAGGTGAAGTCAGGAGGGTGAAGCAGAAGAAGCAGAAGAAGGAGAAGGAGAAGGTGAAGTCTGGAGGGTGAAGCAGAAGAAGCAGAAGAAGGAGAAGGAGAAGGTGAAGTCTGGAGGGCGAAGCAGAAGAAGCAGAAGAAGGAGAAGGAGAAGGTGAAGTCTGGAGGGTGAAGCAGAAGAAGCAGAAGAAGCAGGAGGAGAAGGTGAAGTCTGGAGGGTGAATCACAAGAAATAGAAGAAGGAGAAGGAGAAGGTGAAGTCAGGAGGGTGAAGCAGAAGAAGCAGAAGAAGGAGAAGGAGAAGGTGAAGTCTGGAGGGTGAAGCAGAAGAAGCAGAAGAAGGAGAAGGAGAAGGTGAAGACTGGAGGGTGAAGCAGAAGAAGCAGAAGAAGGAGAAGGGGAAGGTGAAGTCAGGAGGGTGAATCAGAAGAAGTAGAAAAAGGAGAAGGAGAAGGTGAAGTCTGGAGGGTGAATCAGAAGAAGTAGAAGAAGGAGAAGGAGAAAGTGAAGTCTGGAGGGTGAATCAGAAGAAGTAGAAGAAGGAGAAGGAGAAGGTGAAGTCTGGAGGGTGAATCAGAAGAAGCAGAAGAAGGAGAAGGAGAAGGTGAAGTCTGGAGGGAGAAGCAGAAGAAGTAGAAGAAGGAGAAGGAGAAGGTGAAGTCTGGAGGGTGAATCAGAAGAAGTAGAAGAAGAAGAAGGAGAAGGTGAAGTCTGGAGGGTGAATCAGAAGAAGTAGAAGAAGGAGAAGGAGAAGGTGAAGTCTGGAGGGTGAATCAGAAGAAGCAGAAGAAGGAGAAGGAGAAGGCGAACTCTGGAGGGTGAATCAGAAGAAGTAGAAGAAGGAGAAGGAGAAGGTGTAGTCTGGAGGGTGAATCAGAAGAAGTAGACGAAGGAGAAGGAGAAGGTGAAGTCTGGAGGGTGAATCAGAAGAAGCAGAAGAAGGAGAAGGAGAAGGTGAAGTCTGGAGGGTGAATCAGAAGAAGTAGAAGAAGGAGAAGGAGAAGGTGAAGTCTGGAGGGTGAAGCAGAAGAAGCAGAAGAAGGAGAAGGAGAAGGTGAAGTCTGGAGGGTGAATCAGAAGAAGCAGAAGAAGGAGAAGGAGAAGGTGAAGTCTGGAGGGTGAATCAGAAGAAGCAGAAGAAGGAGAAGGAGAAGGTGAAGTCTGGAGGGTGAAAAGGAAGAAGCAGAAGAAGTGGAAGGAGAAGGTGAAGTCTGGAGGGTGAATCAGAAGAAGTAGAAGAAGGAGAAGGAGAAGGTGAAGTCTGGAGGGTGAATCAGAAGAAGCAGAAGAAGGAGAAGGAGAAGGTGAAGTCAGGAGTGTGAATCAGAAGAAGCAGAAGAAGGAGAAGGAGAAGCTGAAGTCTGGAGGGTGAATCAGAAGAAGCAGAAGAAGGGGAAGGAGAAGGTGAAGACTGGAGGGTGAATCAGAAGAAGTAGAAGAAGGAGAAGGAGAAGGTGAAGTCTGGAGGGTGAATCAGAAGAAGTAGAAGAAGGAGAAGGAGAGGTCGAAGTCTGGAGGGTGAATCAGAAGAAGCAGAAGAAGGAGAAGGAGAAGGTGAAGTCTGGAGGGTGAATCAGAAGAAGTAGAAGAAGGAGAAGGAGATGGTGAGGTCTGGAGGGTGAATCAGAAGAAGCAGAAGAAGGAGAAGGAGAAGGTGAAGTCTGAAGGGTGAATCAGAAGAAGCAGAAGAAGGAGAAGGAGAAGGTGAAGTCTGGAGGGTGAATCAGAAGAAGCAGAAGAAGGAGAAGGAGAAGGTGAAGTTTGGAGGGTGAAGCAGAAGAAGCAGAAGAAGGAGAAGGAGAAGGTGAAGTCTGGAGGGTGAATCAGAAGAAGTAGAAGAAGGAGAAGGAGAAGGTGAAGTCTGGAGGGTGAATCAGAAGAAGCAGAAGAAGGAGAAGGAGAAGGTGAAGTCTGGAGGGTGAATCAGAAGAAGCAGAAGAAGGAGAAGGAGAAGATGAAGTCTGGAGGGTGAATCAGAAGAAGTAGAAGAAGGAGAAGGAGAAGGTGAAATCTGGAGGTTGAATCAGGAGAAGCAGAAGAAGGAGAAGGAGAAGGTGAAGTCTGGAGGGTGAATCAGAAGAAGCAGAAGAAGGAGGAGGAGAAGGTGAAGTCTGGAGGGTGAATCAGAAGAAGCAGAAGAAGGAGAAGGAGAAGGTGAAGACTGGAGGGTGAAGCAGAAGAAGCAGAAGAAGGAGAAGGAGAAGGTGAAGTCAAGGGGGTGAAGCAGAAGAATGAGAAGAAGGAGAAGGAGAAGGTGAAGTCTGGAGGGTGAATCAGAAGAAGCAGAAGAAGGAGAAGGAGAAGGTGAAGTCTGGAGGGTGAATCAGAAGAAGCAGAAGAAGGAGAAGGAGACGGTGAAGTCTGGAGGGTGAAGCAGAAGAAGCAGAAGAAGGAGAAGGAGAAGGTGAAGTCTGGAGGGTGAATCAGAAGAAGTAGAAGAAGGAGAAGGAGAAGGTGAAGTCAGGAGGGTGAAGCAGAAGAAGCAGAAGAAGGAGAAGGAGAAGGTGAAGTCTGGAGGGTGAAGCAGAAGAAGCAGAAGAAGGAGAAGGAGAAGGTGAAGTCTGGAGTGTGAAGCAGAAGAAGCAGAAGAAGGAGAAGGAGAAGGTGAAGTCTGGAGGGTGAAGCAGAAGAAGCAGAAGAAGCAGAAGGAGAAGGTGAAGTCTGGAGGGTGAATCAGAAGAAGTAGAAGAAGGAGAAGGAGAAGGTGAAGTCAGGAGGGTGAAGCACAAGAAGCAGAAGGAGGAGAAGGAGAAGGTGAAGTCTGGGGGGTGAAGCAGAAGAAGCAGAAGAAGGAGAAGGAGAAGGTGAAGTCTGGAGGGTGAAGCAGAAGAAGCAGAAGAAGGAGAAGGAGAAGGTGAAGTCAGGAGGGTGAATCAGAAGAAGTAGAAAAAGGAGAAGGAGAAGGTGAAGTCTGGAGGGTGAATCAGAAGAAGTAGAAGAAGGAGAAGGAGAAAGTGAAGTCTGGAGGGTGAATCAGAAGAAGTAGAAGAAGGAGAAGGAGAAGGTGAAGTCTGGAGGGTGAATCAGAAGAAGCAGAAGAAGGAGAAGGAGAAGGTGAAGTCTGGAGGGAGAAGCAGAAGAAGTAGAAGAAGGAGAAGGAGAAGGTGAAGTCTGGAGGGTGAATCAGAAGAAGTAAAAGAAGGAGAAGGAGATGGTGAAGTCTGGAGGGTGAATCAGAAGAAGTAGAAGAAGGAGAAGGAGAAGGTGAAGTCTGGAGGGTGAATCAGAAGAAGCAGAAGAAGGAGAAGGAGAAGGTGAAGTCTGGATGGTGAATCAGAAGAAGTAGAAGAAGGAGAAGGAGAAGGTGTAGTCTGGAGGGTGAATCAGAAGAAGTAGACGAAGGAGAAGGAGAAGGTGAAGTCTGGAGGGTGAATCAGAAGAAGCAGAAGAAGGAGAAGGAGAAGCTGAAGTCTGGAGGGTGAATCAGAAGAAGTAGAAGAAGGAGAAGGAGAAGGTGAAGTCTGGAGGGTGAAGCAGAAGAAGCAGAAGAAGGAGAAGGAGAAGGTGAAGTCTGGAGGGTGAATCAGAAGAAGCAGAAGAAGGAGAAGGAGAAGGTGAAGTCTGGAGGGTGAATCAGAAGAAGCAGAAGAAGGAGAAGGAGAAGGTGATATCTGGAGGGTGAATCAGAAGAAGCAGAAGAAGTAGAAGGAGAAGGTGAAGTCTGGAGGGTGAATCAGAAGAAGTAGAAGAAGGAGAAGGAGAAGGTGAAGTCTGGAGTGTGTATCAGAAGAAGCAGAAGAAGGAGAAGGAGAAGGTGAGGTCTGGAGGGTGAATCAGAAGAAGTAGAAGAAGGAGAAGGAGAAGGTGAAGTCAGGAGGGTGAAGCAGAAGAAGCAGAAGAAGGAGAAGGAGAAGGTGAAGTCTGGAGGGTGAAGCAGAAGAAGCAGAAGAAGGAGAAGGAGAAGGTGAAGTCTGGAGGGCGAAGCAGAAGAAGCAGAAGAAGGAGAAGGAGAAGGTGAAGTCTGGAGGGTGAAGCAGAAGAAGCAGAAGAAGCAGAAGGAGAAGGTGAAGTCTGGAGGGTGAATCACAAGAAATAGAAGAAGGAGAAGGAGAAGGTGAAGTCAGGAGGGTGAAGCAGAAGAAGCAGAAGAAGGAGAAGGAGAAGGTGAAGTCTGGAGGGTGAAGCAGAAGAAGCAGAAGAAGGAGAAGGAGAAGGTGAAGTCTGGAGGGTGAAGCAGAAGAAGCAGAAGAAGGAGAAGGGGAAGGTGAAGTCAGGAGGGTGAATCAGAAGAAGTAGAAAAAGGAGAAGGAGAAGGTGAAGTCTGGAGGGTGAATCAGAAGAAGTAGAAGAAGGAGAAGGAGAAAGTGAAGTCTGGAGGGTGAATCAGAAGAAGTAGAAGAAGGAGAAGGAGAAGGTGAAGTCTGGAGGGTGAATCAGAAGAAGCAGAAGAAGGAGAAGGAGAAGGTGAAGTCTGGAGGGAGAAGCAGAAGAAGTAGAAGAAGGAGAAGGAGAAGGTGAAGTCTGGAGGGTGAATCAGAAGAAGTAGAAGAAGAAGAAGGAGAAGGTGAAGTCTGGAGGGTGAATCAGAAGAAGTAGAAGAAGGAGAAGGAGAAGGTGAAGTCTGGAGGGTGAATCAGAAGAAGCAGAAGAAGGAGAAGGAGAAGGCGAACTCTGGAGGGTGAATCAGAAGAAGTAGAAGAAGGAGAAGGAGAAGGTGTAGTCTGGAGGGTGAATCAGAAGAAGTAGACGAAGGAGAAGGAGAAGGTGAAGTCTGGAGGGTGAATCAGAAGAAGCAGAAGAAGGAGAAGGAGAAGGTGAAGTCTGGAGGGTGAATCAGAAGAAGTAGAAGAAGGAGAAGGAGAAGGTGAAGTCTGGAGGGTGAAGCAGAAGAAGCAGAAGAAGGAGAAGGAGAAGGTGAAGTCTGGAGGGTGAATCAGAAGAAGCAGAAGAAGGAGAAGGAGAAGGTGAAGTCTGGAGGGTGAATCAGAAGAAGCAGAAGAAGGAGAAGGAGAAGGTGAAGTCTGGAGGGTGAATAAGAAGAAGCAGAAGAAGTGGAAGGAGAAGGTGAAGTCTGGAGGGTGAATCAGAAGAAGTAGAAGAAGGAGAAGGAGAAGGTGAAGTCTGGAGGGTGAATCAGAAGAAGCAGAAGAAGGAGAAGGAGAAGGTGAAGTCAGGAGTGTGAATCAGAAGAAGCAGAAGAAGGAGAAGGAGAAGGTGAAGTCTGGAGGGTGAATCAGAAGAAGCAGAAGAAGGGGAAGGAGAAGGTGAAGACTGGAGGGTGAATCAGAAGAAGTAGAAGAAGGAGAAGGAGAAGGTGAAGTCTGGAGGGTGAATCAGAAGAAGTAGAAGAAGGAGAAGGAGAGGTCGAAGTCTGGAGGGTGAATCAGAAGAAGCAGAAGAAGGAGAAGGAGAAGGTGAAGTCTGGAGGGTGAATCAGAAGAAGTAGAAGAAGGAGAAGGAGATGGTGAGGTCTGGAGGGTGAATCAGAAGAAGCAGAAGAAGGAGAAGGAGAAGGTGAAGTCTGAAGGGTGAATCAGAAGAAGCAGAAGAAGGAGAAGGAGAAGGTGAAGTCTGGAGGGTGAATCAGAAGAAGCAGAAGAAGGAGAAGGAGAAGGTGAAGTTTGGAGGGTGAAGCAGAAGAAGCAGAAGAAGGAGAAGAAGAAGGTGAAGTCTGGAGGGTGAATCAGAAGAAGTAGAAGAAGGAGAAGGAGAAGGTGAAGTCTGGAGGGTGAATCAGAAGAAGTAGAAGAAGGAGAAGGAGAAGGTGAAGTCTGGAGGGTGAATCAGAAGAAGCAGAAGAAGGAGAAGGAGAAGGTGAAGTCTGGAGGGTGAATCAGAAGAAGCAGAAGAAGGAGAAGGAGAAGATGAAGTCTGGAGGGTGAATCAGAAGAAGTAGAAGAAGGAGAAGGAGAAGGTGAAATCTGGAGGTTGAATCAGGAGAAGCAGAAGAAGGAGAAGGAGAAGGTGAGGTCTGGAGGGTGAATCAGAAGAAGCAGAAGAAGGAGGAGGAGAAGGTGAAGTCTGGAGGGTGAATCAGAAGAAGCAGAAGAAGGAGAAGGAGAAGGTGAAGACTGGAGGGTGAAGCAGAAGAAGCAGAAGAAGGAGAAGGAGAAGGTGAAGTCAAGGGGGTGAAGCAGAAGAATGAGAAGAAGGAGAAGGAGAAGGTGAAGTCTGGAGGGTGAATCAGAAGAAGCAGAAGAAGGAGAAGGAGAAGGTGAAGTCTGGAGGGTGAATCAGAAGAAGCAGAAGAAGGAGAAGGAGAAGGTGAAGTCTGGAGGGTGAAGCAGAAGAAGCAGAAGAAGGAGAAGGAGAAGGCGAAGTCTGGAGGGTGAATCAGAAGAAGTAGAAGAAGGAGAAGGAGAAGGTGAAGTCAGGAGGGTGAAGCAGAAGAAGCAGAAGAAGGAGAAGGAGAAGGTGAAGTCTGGAGGGTGAAGCAGAAGAAGCAGAAGAAGGAGAAGGAGAAGGTGAAGTCTGGAGGGCGAAGCAGAAGAAGCAGAAGAAGGAGAAGGAGAAGGTGAAGTCTGGAGGGTGAAGCAGAAGAAGCAGAAGAAGCAGAAGGAGAAGGTGAAGTCTGGAGGGTGAATCAGAAGAAGTAGAAGAAGGAGAAGGAGAAGGTGAAGTCAGGAGGGTGAAGCACAAGAAGCAGAAGGAGGAGAAGGAGAAGGTGAAGTCTGGAGGGTGAAGCAGAAGAAGCAGAAGAAGGAGAAGGAGAAGGTGAAGTCTGGAGGGTGAAGCAGAAGAAGCAGAAGAAGGAGAAGGAGAAGGTGAAGTCAGGAGGGTGAATCAGAAGAAGTAGAAAAAGGAGAAGGAGAAGGTGAAGTCTGGAGGGTGAATCAGAAGAAGTAGAAGAAGGAGAAGGAGAAAGTGAAGTCTGGAGGGTGAATCAGAAGAAGTAGAAGAAGGAGAAGGAGAAGGTGAAGTCTGGAGGGTGAATCAGAAGAAGCAGAAGAAGGAGAAGGAGAAGGTGAAGTCTGGAGGGAGAAGCAGAAGAAGTAGAAGAAGGAGAAGGAGAAGGTGAAGTCTGGAGGGTGAATCAGAAGAAGTAAAAGAAGGAGAAGGAGATGGTGAAGTCTGGAGGGTGAATCAGAAGAAGTAGAAGAAGGAGAAGGAGAAGGTGAAGTCTGGAGGGTGAATCAGAAGAAGCAGAAGAAGGAGAAGGAGAAGGTGAAGTCTGGATGGTGAATCAGAAGAAGTAGAAGAAGGAGAAGGAGAAGGTGTAGTCTGGAGGGTGAATCAGAAGAAGTAGACGAAGGAGAAGGAGAAGGTGAAGTCTGGAGGGTGAATCAGAAGAAGCAGAAGAAGGAGAAGGAGAAGCTGAAGTCTGGAGGGTGAATCAGAAGAAGTAGAAGAAGGAGAAGGAGAAGGTGAAGTCTGGAGGGTGAAGCAGAAGAAGCAGAAGAAGGAGAAGGAGAAGGTGAAGTCTGGAGGGTGAATCAGAAGAAGCAGAAGAAGGAGAAGGAGAAGGTGAAGTCTGGAGGGTGAATCAGAAGAAGCAGAAGAAGGAGAAGGAGAAGGTGATATCTGGAGGGTGAATCAGAAGAAGCAGAAGAAGTAGAAGGAGAAGGTGAAGTCTGGAGGGTGAATCAGAAGAAGTAGAAGAAGGAGAAGGAGAAGGTGAAGTCTGGAGTGTGTATCAGAAGAAGCAGAAGAAGGAGAAGGAGAAGGTGAAGTCAGGAGGGTGAATCAGAAGAAGCAGAAGAAGGAGAAGGAGAAGGTGAAGACTGGAGGGTGAATCAGAAGAAGTAGAAGAAGGAGAAGGAGAAGGTGAAGTCTGGAGGGTGAATCAGAAGAAGCAGAAGAAGGAGAAGGAGAAGATGAAGTCTGGAGGGTGAATCAGAAGAAGTAGAAAAAGGAGAAGGAGAAGGTGAGGTCTGGAGGGTGAATCAGAAGAAGCAGAAGAAGGAGAAGGAGAAGGTGAAGTCTGAAGGGTGAATCAGAAGAAGCAGAAGAAGGAGAAGGAGAAGGTGAAGTCTGGAGGGTGAATCAGAAGAAGCAGAAGAAGGAGAAGGAGAAGGTGAAGTTTGGAGGGTGAATCAGAAGAAGCAGAAGAAGGAGAAGGAGAAGGTGAAGTCTGGAGGGTGAATCAGAAGAAGTAGAAGAAGGAGAAGGAGAAGGTGAAGTCTGGAGGGTGAATCAGAAGAAGCAGAAGAAGGAGAAGGAGAAGGTGAAGTCTGGAGGGTGAATCAGAAGAAGCAGAAGAAGGAGAAGGAGAAGATGAAGTCTGGAGCGTGAATCAGAAGAAGTAGAAGAAGGAGAAGGAGAAGGTGAAATCTAGAGGGTGAATCAGAAGAAGCAGAAGAAGGAGAAGGAGAAGGTGAAGTCTGGAGGGTGAATCAGAAGAAGCAGAAGAAGGAGAAGGAGAAGGTGAAGTCTGGAGGGAGAATCAGAAGAAGCAGAAGAAGGAGAAGGAGAAGGTGAAGTCAGGAGGGTGAATCAGAAGAAGCAGCAGAAGGAGAAGGTGAAGTTAGGAGGGTGAATCAGAAGAAGCAGACAAAGGAGAAGAAGAAGGTGAAGTCAAGGGGGTGAAGCAGAAGAATGAGAAGAAGGAGAAGGAGAAGGTGAAGTCAGGAGGGTGAAGCGGAAGAAGCAGAAGAAGGAGAAGGAGAAGGTGAAGTCTGGAGGGCGCAGCAGAAGAAGCAGAAGAAGGAGAAGGAGAAGGTGAAGTCTGGAGGGTGAAGCAGAAGAAGCAGAAGAAGGAGAAGAAGTAGGTGAAGTCTGGAGGGTGAATCAGAAGAAGTAGAAGAAAGAGAAGGAGAAGGTGAAGTCAGGAGGGTGAAGCAGAAGAAGCAGAAGAAGGAGAAGGAGAAGGTGAAGTCTGGAGGGTGAAGCAGAAGAAGCAGAAGAAGGAGAAGGAGAAGGTGAAGTCTGGAGGGCGAAGCAGAAGAAGCAGGAGAAGGAGAAGGAGAAGGTGAATTCTGGAGGGTGAAGCAGAAGAAGCAGAAGAAGGAGAAGGAGAAGGTGAAGTCTGAAGGGTGAATCAGAAGAAGCAGAAGAAGGAGAAGGAGAAGGTGAAGTCTGGAGGGTGAAGCAGAAGAAGCAGAAGAAGGAGAAGGAGAAGGTGAAGTCAGGAGGGTGAATCAGAAGAAGTAGAAAAAGGAGAAGGAGAAGGTGAAGTCTGGAGGGTGAATCAGAAGAAGTAGAAGAAGGAGAAGGAGAAGGTGAAGTCTGGAGGGTGAATCAGAAGAAGTAGAAGAAGGAGAAGGAGAAGGTGAAGTCTGGAGGGTGAATCAGAAGAAGCAGAAGAAGGAGAAGGAGAAGGTGAATTCTGGAGGGAGAAGCAGAAGAAGTAGAAGAAGGAGAAGGAGAAGGTGAAGTCAGGAGGGTGAATCAGAAGAAGTAGAAGAAGGAGAAGGAGAAGGTGAAGTCTGGTGGGTGAATCAGAAGAAGTAGAAGAAGGAGAAGGAGAAGGTGAAGTCTGGAGGGTGAATAAGAAGAAGCAGAAGAAGGAGAAGGAGAAGGTGAAGTCTTGAGGGTGAATCAGAAGAAGTAGAAGAAGGAGAAGGAGAAGGTGTAGTCTGGAGGGTGAATCGGAAGAAGTAGACGAAGGAGAAGGAGAAGGTGAAGTCTGGAGGGTGAATCAGAAGAAGCAGAAGAAGGAGAAGGAGAAGGTGAAGTCTGGAGGGTGAATCAGAAGAAGTAGAAGAAGGAGAAGGAGAAGGTGAAGTCTGGAGGGTGAAGCAGAAGAAGCAGAAGAAGGAGAAGGAGAAGGTGAAGTCTGGAGGATGAATCAGAAGAAGCAGAAGAAGGAGAAGGAGAAGGTGAAGTCTGGAGGGTGAATCAGAAGAAGCAGAAGAAGGAGAAGGAGAAGGTGAAGTCTGGAGGGTGAATCAGAAGAAGCAGAAGAAGTAGAAGGAGAAGGTGAAGTCTGGAGGGAGAATCAGAAGAAGTAGAAGAAGGAGAAGGAGAAGGTGAAGTCTGGAGGGTGAATCAGAAGAAGCAGAAGAAGGAGAAGGAGAAGGTGAAGTCAGGAGGGTGAATCAGAAGAAGCAGAAGAAGGAGAAGGAGAAGGTGAAGTCTGGAGGGTGAATCAGAAGAAGCAGAAGAAGGAGAAGGAGAAGGTGAAGACTGGAGGGTGAATCAGAAGAAGTAGAAGTAGGAGAAGGAGAAGGTGAAGTCTGGAGGGTGAATCAGAAGAAGTAGAAGAAGGAGAAGGAGAAGGCGAAGTCTGGAGGGTGAATCAGAAGAAGCAGAAGAAGGAGAAGGAGAAGGTGAAGTCTGGAGGGTGAATCAGAAGAAGCAGAAGAAGGAGAAGGAGAAGATGAAGTCTGGAGGGTGAATCAGAAGAAGTAGAAGAAGGAGAAGGAGAAGGTGAGGTCTGGAGGGTGAATCAGAAGAAGCAGAAGAAGGAGAAGGAGAAGGTGAAGTCTGAAGGGTGAATCAGAAGAAGCAGAAGAAGGAGAAGGAGAAGGTGAAGTCTGGAGGGTGAATCAGAAGAAGCAGAAGAAGGAGAAGGAGAAGGTGAAGTTTGGAGGGTGAATCAGAAGAAGCAGAAGAAGGAGAAGGAGAAGGAGAAGGTGAAGTCTGGAGGGTGAATCAGAAGAAGTAGAAGAAGGAGAAGGAGAAGGTGAAGTCTGGAGGGTGAATCAGAAGAAGCAGAAGAAGGAGAAGGAGAAGGTGAAATCTGGAGGGTGAATCAGAAGAAGCAGAAGAAGGAGAAGGAGAAGGTGAAGTCTGGAGGATGAATCAGAAGAAGTAGAAGAAGGAGAAGGAGAAGGTGAAGTCTGGAGGGTGAATCAGAAGAAGCAGAAGAAGGAGAAGGAGAAGGTGAAGTCTGGAGGGTGAATCAGAAGAAGCAGAAGAAGGAGAAGGAGAAGATGAAGTCTGGAGGGTGAATCAGAAGAAGTAGAAGAAGGAGAAGGAGAAGGTGAAATCTGGAGGGTGTATCAGAAGAAGCAGAAGAAGGAGAAGGAGAAGGTGAAGTCTGGAGGGTGAATCAGAAGAAGTAGAAGAAGGAGAAGGAGAAGGTGAAGTCTGGAGGGTTAATCAGAAGAAGCAGAAGAAGGAGAAGGAGAAGGTGAAGTCTGGAGGGTGAATCAGAAGAAGCAGAAGAAGGAGAAGGAGAAGATGAAGTCTGGAGGGTGAATCAGAAGAAGTAGAAGAAGGAGAAGGAGAAGGTGAAATCTGGAGGGTGAATCAGAAGAAGCAGAAGAAGGAGAAGGAGAAGGTGAAGTCTGGAGGGTGAATCAGAAGAAGCAGAAGAATGAGAAGGAGAAGGTGAAGTCTGGAGGGTGAAGCAGAAGAAGTAGAAGAAGGAGAAGCAGAAGGTGAAGTCAGGAGGGTGAAACAGAAGAAGTTGAAGAAGGAGAAGGAGAAGGTGAAGTCAGGAGGGTGATTCAGAAGAAGCAGAAGAAGGAGAAGGAGAAGGTGAAGTCTGGAGGGTGAATCAGAAGAATCAGAAGAAGGAGAAGGAGAAGGTGAAGTCTGGAGGGTGAATCAGAAGAAGTAGAAGAAGGAGAAGGAGAAGGTGAAGTCTGGAGGGTGAATCAGAAGAAGCAGAAGAAGGAGAAGGAGAAGCTGAAGTCTGGAGGGTGAATCAGAAGAAGTAGAAGAAGGAGAAGGAGAAGGTGAAGTCTGGAGGGTGAAGCAGAAGAAGCAGAAGAAGGAGAAGGAGAAGGTGAAGTCTGGAGGGTGAATCAGAAGAAGCAGAAGAAGGAGAAGGAGAAGGTGAAGTCTGGAGGGTGAATCAGAAGAAGCAGAAGAAGGAGAAGGAGAAGGTGATATCTGGAGGGTGAATCAGAAGAAGCAGAAGAAGTAGAAGGAGAAGGTGAAGTCTGGAGGGTGAATCAGAAGAAGTAGAAGAAGGAGAAGGAGAAGGTGAAGTCTGGAGGGTGTATCAGAAGAAGCAGAAGAAGGAGAAGGAGAAGGTGAAGTCAGGAGGGTGAATCAGAAGAAGCAGAAGAAGGAGAAGGAGAAGGTGAAGACTGGAGGGTGAATCAGAAGAAGTAGAAGAAGGAGAAGGAGAAGGTGAAGTCTGGAGGGTGAATCAGAAGAAGCAGAAGAAGGAGAAGGAGAAGATGAAGTCTGGAGGGTGAAACAGAAGAAGCAGAAGAAGGAGAAGGAGAAGATGAAGTCTGGAGGGTGAATCAGAAGAAGTAGAAGAAGGAGAAGGAGAAGGTGAAGTCTGGAGGGAGAATCAGAAGAAGCAGAAGAAGGAGAAGGAGAAGGTGAAGTCAGGAGGGTGAATCAGAAGAAGCAGAAGAAGGAGAAGGAGAAGATGAAGTCTGGAGGGTGAATCAGAAGAAGTAGAAGAAGGAGAAGGAGAAGGTGAAATCTAGAGGGTGAATCAGAAGAAGCAGAAGAAGGAGAAGGAGAAGGTGAAGTCTGGAGGGTGAATCAGAAGAAGCAGAAGAAGGAGAAGGAGAAGGTGAAGTCTGGAGGGAGAATCAGAAGAAGCAGAAGAAGGAGAAGGAGAAGGTGAAGTCAGGAGGGTGAATCAGAAGAAGCAGCAGAAGGAGAAGGTGAAGTTAGGAGGGTGAATCAGAAGAAGCAGACAAAGGGGAAGAAGAAGGTGAAGTCAAGGGGGTGAAGCAGAAGAATGAGAAGAAGGAGAAGGAGAAGGTGAAGTCAGGAGGGTGAAGCAGAAGAAGCAGAAGAAGGAGAAGGAGAAGGTGAAGTCTGGAGGGCGCAGCAGAAGAAGCAGAAGAAGGAGAAGGAGAAGGTGAAGTCTGGAGGGTGAAGCAGAAGAAGCAGAAGAAGGAGAAGAAGTAGGTGAAGTCTGGAGGGTGAATCAGAAGAAGTAGAAGAAAGAGAAGGAGAAGGTGAAGTCAGGAGGGTGAAGCAGAAGAAGCAGAAGAAGGAGAAGGAGAAGGTGAAGTCTGGAGGGTGAAGCAGAAGAAGCAGAAGAAGGAGAAGGAGAAGGTGAAGTCTGGAGGGCGAAGCAGAAGAAGCAGGAGAAGGAGAAGGAGAAGGTGAATTCTGGAGGGTGAAGCAGAAGAAGCAGAAGAAGGAGAAGGAGAAGGTGAAGTCTGAAGGGTGAATCAGAAGAAGCAGAAGAAGGAGAAGGAGAAGGTGAAGTCTGGAGGGTGAAGCAGAAGAAGCAGAAGAAGGAGAAGGAGAAGGTGAAGTCAGGAGGGTGAATCAGAAGAAGTAGAAAAAGGAGAAGGAGAAGGTGAAGTCTGGAGGGTGAATCAGAAGAAGTAGAAGAAGGAGAAGGAGAAGGTGAAGTCTGGAGGGTGAATCAGAAGATGTAGAAGAAGGAGAAGGAGAAGGTGAAGTCTGGAGGGTGAATCAGAAGAAGCAGAAGAAGGAGAAGGAGAAGGTGAATTCTGGAGGGAGAAGCAGAAGAAGTAGAAGAAGGAGAAGGAGAAGGTGAAGTCAGGAGGGTGAATCAGAAGAAGTAGAAGAAGGAGAAGGAGAAGGTGAAGTCTGGTGGGTGAATCAGAAGAAGTAGAAGAAGGAGAAGGAGAAGGTGAAGTCTGGAGGGTGAATAAGAAGAAGCAGAAGAAGGAGAAGGAGAAGGTGAAGTCTTGAGGGTGAATCAGAAGAAGTAGAAGAAGGAGAAGGAGAAGGTGTAGTCTGGAGGGTGAATCAGAAGAAGTAGACGAAGGAGAAGGAGAAGGTGAAGTCTGGAGGGTGAATCAGAAGAAGCAGAAGAAGGAGAAGGAGAAGGTGAAGTCTGGAGGGTGAATCAGAAGAAGTAGAAGAAGGAGAAGGAGAAGGTGAAGTCTGGAGGGTGAAGCAGAAGAAGCAGAAGAAGGAGAAGGAGAAGGTGAAGTCTGGAGGGTGAATCAGAAGAAGCAGAAGAAGGGGAAGGAGAAGGTGAAGTCTGGAGGGTGAATCAGAAGAAGCAGAAGAAGGAGAAGGAGAAGGTGAAGTCTGGAGGGTGAATCAGAAGAAGCAGAAGAAGTAGAAGGAGAAGGTGAAGTCTGGAGGGAGAATCAGAAGAAGTAGAAGAAGGAGAAGGAGAAGGTGAAGTCTGGAGGGTGAATCAGAAGAAGCAGAAGAAGGAGAAGGAGAAGGTGAAGTCAGGAGGGTGAATCAGAAGAAGCAGAAGAAGGAGAAGGAGAAGGTGAAGTCTGGAGGGTGAATCAGAAGAAGCAGAAGAAGGAGAAGGAGAAGGTGAAGACTGGAGGGTGAATCAGAAGAAGTAGAAGTAGGAGAAGGAGAAGGTGAAGTCTGGAGGGTGAATCAGAAGAAGTAGAAGAAGGAGAAGGAGAAGGCGAAGTCTGGAGGGTGAATCAGAAGAAGCAGAAGAAGGAGAAGGAGAAGGTGAAGTCTGGAGGGTGAATCAGAAGAAGCAGAAGAAGGAGAAGGAGAAGATGAAGTCTGGAGGGTGAATCAGAAGAAGCAGAAGAAGGAGAAGGAGAAGGTGAAGTCTGAAGGGTGAATCAGAAGAAGCAGAAGAAGGAGAAGGAGAAGGTGAAGTCTGGAGGGTGAATCAGAAGAAGCAGAAGAAGGAGAAGGAGAAGGTGAAGTTTGGAGGGTGAATCAGAAGAAGCAGAAGAAGGAGAAGGAGAAGGAGAAGGTGAAGTCTGGAGGGTGAATCAGAAGAAGTAGAAGAAGGAGAAGGAGAAGGTGAAGTCTGGAGGGTGAATCAGAAGAAGCAGAAGAAGGAGAAGGAGAAGGTGAAATCTGGAGGGTGAATCAGAAGAAGCAGAAGAAGGAGAAGGAGAAGGTGAAGTCTGGAGGATGAATCAGAAGAAGTAGAAGAAGGAGAAGGAGAAGGTGAAGTCTGGAGGGTGAATCAGAAGAAGCAGAAGATGGAGAAGGAGAAGGTGAAGTCTGGAGGGTGAATCAGAAGAAGCAGAAGAAGGAGAAGGAGAAGATGAAGTCTGGAGGGTGAATCAGAAGAAGTAGAAGAAGGAGAAGGAGAAGGTGAAATCTGGAGGCTGTATCAGAAGAAGCAGAAGAAGGAGAAGGAGAAGGTGAAGTCTGGAGGGTGAATCAGAAGAAGTAGAAGAAGGAGAAGGAGAAGGTGAAGTCTGGAGGGTTAATCAGAAGAAGCAGAAGAAGGAGAAGGAGAAGGTGAAGTCTGGAGGGTGAATCAGAAGAAGCAGAAGAAGGAGAAGGAGAAGATGAAGTCTGGAGGGTGAATCAGAAGAAGTAGAAGAAGGAGAAGGAGAAGGTGAAATCTGGAGGGTGAATCAGAAGAAGCAGAAGAAGGAGAAGGAGAAGGTGAAGTCTGGAGGGTGAATCAGACGAAGCAGAAGAATGAGAAGGAGAAGGTGAAGTCTGGAGGGTGAAGCAGAAGAAGTAGAAGAAGGAGAAGCAGAAGGTGAAGTCAGGAGGGTGAATCAGAAGAAGTTGAAGAAGGAGAAGGAGAAGGTGAAGTCAGGAGGGTGAATCAGAAGAAGCAGAAGAAGGAGAAGGAGAAGGTGAAGTCTGGAGGGTGAATCAGAAGAATCAGAAGAAGGAGAAGGAGAAGGTGAAGTCTGGAGGGTGAATCAGAAGAAGCAGAAGAAAGAGAAGGAGAAGGTGAAGTCTGGAGGGTGAAGCAGAAGAAGCAGAAGAAGGAGAAGGAGAAGGTGAAGACTGGAGGATGAATCAGAAGAAGTAGAAGAAGGAGAAGGAGAAGGTGAAGTTTGGAGGATGAATCAGAAGAAGCAGAAGAAGGAGAAGGAGAAGGAGAAGGTGAAGTCTGGAGGGTGAATCAGAAGAAGTAGAAGAAGGAGAAGGAGAAGGTGAAGTCTGGAGGGTGAATCAGAAGAAGCAGAAGAAGGAGAAGGAGAAGGTGAAATCTGGAGGGTGAATCAGAAGAAGCAGAAGAAGGAGAAGGAGAAGGTGAAGTCTGGAGTGTGAATCAGAAGAAGTAGAAGAAGGAGAAGGAGAAGGTGAAGTCTGGAGGGTGAATCAGAAGAAGCAAAAGAAGGAGAAGGAGAAGGTGAAGTCTGGAGGGTGAATCAGAAGAAGCAGAAGAAGGAGAAGGAGAAGATGAAGTCTGGAGGGTGAATCAGAAGAAGTAGAAGAAGGAGAAGGAGAAGGTGAAATCTGGAGGGTGAATCAGAAGAAGCAGAAGAAGGAGAAGGAGAAGGTGAAGTCTGGAGGGTGAATCAGAAGAAGTAGAAGAAGGAGAAGGGGAAGGTGAAGTCTGGAGGGTGAATCAGAAGAAGCAGAAGAAGGAGAAGGAGAAGGTGAAGTCTGGAGTGTGAATCAGAAGAAGCAGAAGAAGGAGAAGGAGAAGATGAAGTCTGGAGGGTGAATCAGAAGAAGTAGAAGAAGGAGAAGGAGAAGGTGAAATCTGGAGGGTGAATCAGAAGAAGCAGAAGAAGGAGAAGGAGAAGGTGAAGTCTGGAGGGTGAATCAGAAGAAGCAGAAGAATGAGAAAGAGAAGGTGAAGTCTGGAGGGTGAAGCAGAAGAAGTAGAAGAAGGAGAAGCAGAAGGTGAAGTCAGGAGGGTGAATCAGAAGAAGTTGAAGAAGGAGAAGGAGAAGGTGAAGTCAGGGGGGTGAATCAGAAGAAGCAGAAGAAGGAGAAGGAGAAGGTGAAGTCTGGAGGGTGAATCAGAAGAATCAGAAGAAGGAGAAGGAGAAGGTGAAGTCTGGAGGGTGAATTAGAAGAAGCAGAAGAAAGAGAAGGAGAAGGTGAAGTCTGGAGGGTGAAGCAGAAGAAGCAGAAGAAGGAGAAGGAGAAGGTGAAGACTGGAGGATGAATCAGAAGAAGTAGAGGAAGGAGAAGGAGAAGGTGAAGTCTGGAGGGTGAATCAGAAGAAGTAGAAGAAGGAGAAGGAGAAGGTGAAGTCTGGAGGGTGAATCAGAAGAAGCAGAAGAAGGAGAAGGAGAAGGTGAAGTCTGGAGGGTGAATCAGAAGAAGCAGAAGAAGGAGAAGGAGAAGATGAAGTCTGGATGGTGAACCAGAAGAAGTAGAAGAAGGAGAAGGAGAAGGTGAGGTCTGAAGGGTGAATCAGAAGAAGCAGAAGAAGGAGAAGGAGAAGGTGAAGTCTGGAGGATGAATCAGAAGAAGCAGAAGAAGGAGAAGGAGAAGATGAAGTCTGGAGGGTGAATCAGAAGAAGTAGAAGAAGGAGAAGGAGAAGGTGAAATCTGGAGGGTGAATCAGAAGAAGCAGAAGAAGGAGAAGGAGGAGGTGAAGTCTGGAGGGTGAATCAGAAGAAGCAGAAGAATGAGAAGGAGAAGGTGAAGTCTGGAGGATGAAGCAGAAGAAGTAGAAGAAGGAGAAGCAGAAGGTGAAGTCAGGAGGGTGAATCAGAAGAAGTTGAAGAAGGAGAAGGAGAAGGTGAAGTCAGGGGGGTGAATCAGAAGAAGCAGAAGAAGGAGAAGGAGAAGGTGAAGTCTGGAGGGTGAATCAGAAGAATCAGAAGAAGGAGAAGGAGAAGGTGAAGTCTGGAGGGTGAATCAGAAGAAGCAGAAGAAAGAGAAGGAGAAGGTGAAGTCTGGAGGGTGAAGCAGAAGAAGCAGAAGAAGGAGAAGGAGAAGGTGAAGACTGGAGGATGAATCAGAAGAAGTAGAAGAAGGAGAAGGAGAAGGTGAAGTCTGGAGGGTGAATCAGAAGAAGTAGAAGAAGGAGAAGGAGAAGGTGAAGTCTGGAGGGTGAATCAGAAGAAGCAGAAGAAGGAGAAGGAGAAGGTGAAGTCTGGAGGGTGAATCAGAAGAAGCAGAAAAGGAGAAGGAGAAGATGAAGTCTGGATGGTGAACCAGAAGAAGTAGAAGAAGGAGAAGGAGAAGGTGAGGTCTGAAGGGTGAATCAGAAGAAGCAGAAGAAGGAGAAGGAGAAGGTGAAGTCTGGAGGGTGAATCAGAAGAAGCAGAAGAAGGAGAAAGAGAAGGTGAAGTCTGGAGGGTGAATCAGAAGAAGCAGAAGAAGGAGAAGGAGAAGGTGAAGTCAGGAGGGTGAATCAGAAGAAGCTGAAGAAGGAGAAGGAGAAGGTGAAGTTAGGAGGGTGAATCAGAAGAAGCAGAAGAAGGAGAAGGAGAAGGTGAAATCAGGGGGGTGAAGCAGAAGAAGTAGAAGAAGGAGAAGGAGAAGGTGAAGTCTGGAGGGTGAATCAGAAGAAGTAGAAGAAGGAGAAGGAGAAGGTGAAGTCAGGAGGGTGAAGCAGAAGGAGCAGAAGAAGGAGAAGGAGAAGGTGAAGTCTGGAGGGTGAAGCAGAAGAAGCAGAAGAAGGAGAAGGAGAAGGTGAAGTCTGGAGGGCGAAGCAGAAGAAGCAGAAGAAGGAGAAGGAGAAGGTGAAGTCTGGAGGGTGAAGCAGAAGAAGCAGAAGAAGGAGAAGGAGAAGGTGAAGTCTGGAGGGTGAATCAGAAGAAGTAGAAGAAGGAGAAGGAGAAGGTGAAGTCAGGAGGGTGAAGAAGAAGAAGCAGAAGAAGGAGAAGGTGAAGTCTGGCGGGTGAAGCAGTAGATGCAGAAGAAGGAGAAGGAGAAGGTGAAGTCTGGAGGGTGAAGCAGAAGAAGCAGAAGAAGGAGAAGGAGAAGGTGAAATCAGGAGGGTGAATCAGAAGAAGTAGAAGAAGGAGAAGGAGAAGGTGAAGTCTGGAGGGTGAATCAGAAGAAGTAGAAGAAGGAGAAGGAGAAGGTGAAGTCTGGAAGGTGTATCAGAAGAAGTACAAGAAGGAGAAGGAGAAGGTGAAGTCTGGAGGGTGAATCAGAAGAAGCAGAAGAAGGAGAAGGAGAAGGTGAAGTCTGGGGGGAGAAGCAGAAGAAGTAGAAGAAGGAGAAGGAGAAGATGAAGTCTGGAGGGTGAATCAGAAGAAGTAGAAGAAGGAGAAGGAGAAGGTGAAGTATGGAGGGTGAATCAGAAGAAGTAGAAGAATGAGAAGGAGAAAGTGAAGTCTGGAGGGTGAATCAGAAGAAGCAGAAGAAGGAGAAGGAGAAGGTGAAGTCTGGAGGGTGAATCAGAAAGAGTAGAAGAAGGAGAAGGAGAAGGTGTAGTCTGGAGGGTGAATCAGAAGAAGTAGACGAAGGAAAAGGAGAAGGTGAAGTCTGGAGGGTGAATCAGAAGAAGCAGAAGAAGGAGAAGGTGAAGTCTGGAGGGTGAATCAGAAGAAGTAGAAGAAGGAGAAGGAGAAGGTGAAGTCTGGAGGGTGAATCAGAAGAAGCAGAAGAAGGAGAAGGAGAAGGTGAAGTCTGGAGGGTTAATCAGAAGAAGCAGAAGAAGGAGAAGGAGAAGGTGAAGTCTGGAGGGTGAATCAGAAGAAGCAGAAGAAGGAGAAGGAGAAGTTGAACCTGGAGGGTGAATCAGAAGAAGCAGAAGAAGTAGAAGGAGAAGGTGAAGTCTGGAGGGTGAATCAGAAGAAGTAGAAGAAGGAGAAGGAGAGGGTGAAGTCTGGAATGTGAATCAGAAGAAGCAGAAGAAGGAGAAGGAGAAGGTGAAGTCAGGAGGGTGAATCAGAAGAAGCAGAAGAAGGAGAAGGAGAAGGTGAAGTCTGGAGGGTGAATCAGAAGAAGCAGAAGAAGGAGAAGGAGAAGGTGAAGACTGGAGGGTGAATCAGAAGAAGTAGAAGAAGGAGAAGGAGAAGGTGAAGTCTGGAGGGTGAATCAGAAGAAGTAGAAGAAGGAGAAGGAGAAGGCGAGGTCTGGAGGGTGAATCAGAAGAAGCAGAAGAAGGAGAAGGAGAAGGTGAAGTCTGGAGGGTGAATCAGAAGAAGCAGAAGAAGGAGAAGGAGAAGATAAAGTCTGGAGGGTGAATCAGAAGAAGTAGAAGAAGGAGAAGGAGAAGGTGAGGTCTGGAGGGTGAATCAGAAGAAGCAGAAGAAGGAGAAGGAGAAGGTGAAGTCTGAAGGGTGAATCAGAAGAAGCAGAAGAAGGAGAAGGAGAAGTTGAAGTCTGGAGGGTGAATCAGAAGAAGCAGAAGAAGGAGAAGGAGAAGGTGAAGTCTGGAGGGTGAATCAGAAGAAGTAGAAGAAGGAGAAGGAGAAGGTGAAGTCTGGAGGGTGAATCAGAAGAAGCAGAAGAAGGAGAAGGAGAAGGTGAAGTCTGGAGGGTGAATCAGAAGAAGCAGGGAGAAGGAGAAGGAGAAGATGAAGTCTGGAGGTTGAATCAGAAGAAGTAGAAGAAGGAGAAGGAGAAGGTAAAGTCTGGAGGGTGAATCAGAAGAAGCAGAAGAAGGAGAAGGAGAAGGTGAAGTCTGGAGGGTGAATCAGAAGAAGCAGAAGAAGGAGAAGGAGAAGGTGAAGTCTGGAGGGTGAATCAGAAGAAGCAGAATAAGGAGAAGGAGAAGGTGAAGTCTGGAGGGTGAATCAGAAGAAGCAGAAGAAGGAGAAGGAGAAGGTGAAGTCTGGAGGGTGAATCAGAAGAAGTAGAAGAAGGAGAAGGAGAAGGTGAAGTCTGGAGGGAGAAGCAGAATAAGTAGAAGAAGGAGAAGGAGAAGGTGAAGTCAGGAGGGTGAATCAGAAGAAGTAGAAGGAGAAGGAGAAGGTGAAGTCAGGAGGGTGAATCAGAAGAAGCAGAAGAAGGAGACGGAGAAGGTGAAGTCTGGAGGGTGAATCAGAAGAATCAGAAGAAGGAGAAGGAGAAGGTGAAGTCTGGAGGGTGAATCAGAAGAAGCAGAAGAAAGAGAAGGAGAAGGTGAAGTCTGGAGGGTGAAGCAGAAGAAGCAGAAGAAGGAGAAGGAGAAGGTGAAGACTGGAGGGTGAATCAGAAGAAGTAGAAGAAGGAGAAGGAGAAGGTGAAGTCTGGAGGATGAATCAGAAGAAGTAGAAGAAGGAGAAGGAGAAGGTGAAGTCTGGAGGGTGAATCAGAAGAAGCAGAAGAAGGAGAAGGAGAAGGTGAAGTCTGGAGGGTGAATCAGAAGAATCAGAAGAAGGAGAAGGAGAAGGTGAAGTCTGGAGGGTGAATCAGAAGAAGTAGTAGAAGGAGAAGGAGAAGGTGAAGTCTGGAGGGTGAATCAGAAGAAGCAGAAGAAGGAGAAGGAGAAGGTGAAGTCTGGATGGTGTTTCAGAAGAAGCAGGACAAGGAGAAGGAGAAGGTGAAGTCTGGAGGGTGAATCAGAATAAGCAGAATAAGGAGAAGGAGAAGGTGAAGTCTGGAGGGTGAATCAGAAGAAGCAGAAGAAGGAGAAGGAGAAGGTGAAGTCTGGAGGGTGAATCAGAAGAAGTAGAAGAAGGAGAAGGAGAAGGTGAAGTCTGGAGGGTGAAGCAGAAGAAGTAGAAGAAGGAGAAGGAGAAGGTGAAGTCAGGAGGGTGAATCAGAAGAAGTAGAAGAAGGAGAAGGAGAAGGTGAAGTCAGGAGGGTGAATCGGAAGAAGCAGAAGAAGGAGAAGGAGAAGGTGAAGTCTGGAGGGTGACTCAGAAGAATCAGAAGAAGGAGAAGGAGAAGGTGAAGTCAGGAGGGTGAATAAGAAGAAGCAGAAGAAGGAGAAGGAGAAGGTGAAGTTAGGAGGGTGAATCAGAAGAAGCAGAAGAAGGAGAAGAAGAAGGTGAAGTCAGGGGGGTGAAGCAGGAGATGTAGAAGAAGGAGAAGGAGAAGGTGAAGTCAGGAGGGTGAAGCAGAAGAAGCAGAAGAAGGAGAAGGAGAAGGTGAAGTCTGGAGGGTGAATCAGAAGAAGGAGAAGGAGAAGGTGAAGTCTGGAGGGTGAATCAGAAGAAGCAGAAGAAGGAGAAGGAGAAGGTGAAGTCTGGTGGGTGAATCAGAAGAAGCAGAAGAAGGAGAAGGAGAAGGTGAAGCCTGGAGGGGGAATCAGAAGAAGCAGAATAAGGAGAAGGAGAAGGTGAAGTCTGGAGGGTGAATCAGAAGAAGCAGAAGAAGGAGAAGGAGAAGGTGAAGTCTGGAGGGTGAATCAGAAGAAGTAGAAGAAGGAGAAGGAGAAGGTGAAGTCTGGAGGGTGAAGCAGAAGAAGTAGAAGGAGAAGGAGAAGGTGAAGTCAGGAGGGTGAATCAGGAGAAGTAGAAGAAGGAGAAGGAGAAGGTGAAGTCAGGAGGGTGAATCAGAAGAAGCATAAGAAGGAGAAGGAGAAGGTGAAGTCTGGAGGGTGACTCAGAAGAATCAGAAGAAGGAGAAGGAGAAGGTGAAGTCAGGAGGGTGAATCAGAAGAAGCAGAAGAAGGAGAAGGAGAAGGTGAAGTTAGGAGGGTGAATCAGAAGAAGCAGAAGAAGGAGAAGGAGAAGGTGAAGTCTGGAGGGTGAATCAGAAGAAGTAGAAGAAGGAGAAGGAGAAGGTGAAGTCAGGAGGCTGTAACAGAAGAAGCAGAAGAAGGAGAAGGAGAAGGTGAAGTCTGGAGGGTGAAGCAGAAGAAGCAGAAGAAGGAGAAGGAGAAGGTGAAGTCTGGAGGGCGTAGCAGAAGAAGCAGAAGAAGGAGAAGGAGAAGGTGAAGTCTGGAGGGTGAAGCAGAAGAAGCAGAAGAAGGAGAAGGAGAAGGTGAAGTCTGGAGGGTGAATCAACAGAAGTAGAAGAAGGAGAAGGAGAAGGTGAAGTCAGGAGGGTGAAGCAGAAGAAGCAGAAGAAGGAGAAGGAGAATGTGAAGTCTGGAGGGTGAAGGAGAAGAAGCAGAAGAAGGAGAAGGAGAAGGTGAAGTCTGGAGGGTGAAGCAGAAGAAGCAGAAGAAGGAGAAGGAGAAGGTGAAGTCAGGAGGGTGAATCAGAAGAAGTAGAAGAAGGAGAAGAAGAAGGTGAAGTCTGGAGGCTGAATCAGAAGAAGTAGAAGAAGGAGAAGGAGAAGGTGAAGTCTGGAGGGTGAATCAGAAGAAGTCGAAGAAGGAGAAGGAGAAGGTGAAGTCTGGAGGGTGAATCAGAAGAAGCAGAAGAAGGAGAAGGAGAAGGTGAAGTCTGGAGGGTGAATCAGAAGAAGCAGAAGAAGGAGAAATAGAAGATGAAGTCTGGAGGGTGAATCAGAAGAAGTAGAAGAAGGAGAAGGAGAAGGTGAAGTAAGGAGGGTGAATCAGAAGAAGCAGAAGAAGGAGAAGGAGAAGGTGAAGTCTGGAGGGTGTATCAGAAGAAGCAGAAGAAGGAGAAGGAGAAGGTGAAGTCTGGAGGGTGAATCAGAAGAAGCAGAAGAAGGAGAAGGAGAAGATGAAGTCTGGAGGGTGAATCAGAAGAAGTAGAAGAAGGAGAGGAGAAGGTGAGGTCTGTAGGGTGAATCAGAAGAAGAAGAAGAAGGAGAAGGAGAAGGTGAAGTCTGGAGGGTGAATCAGAAGAAGCAGAAGAAGGAGAAGGAGAAGGTGAAGTCTGGAGGGTGAATCAGAAGTAGCAGAAGAAGGAGAAGGAGAAGGTGAAGTCAGGAGGGTGAATCAGAAGAAGCAGAAGAAGGAGAAGGAGAAGGTGAAGTTAGGAGGGTGAATCAGAAGAAGCAGAAGAAGGAGAAGGAGAAGGTGAAGTCAGGGGGGTGAAGCAGAAGAAGCAGAATAAGGAGAAGGAGAAGGTGAAGTCTGGAGGGCGCAGCAGAAGAAGCAGAAGAAGGAGAAGGAGAAGGTGAAGTCTGGAGGGTGAAGCAGAAGAAGCAGAAGAAGGAGAAGGAGAAGGTGAAGTCTGGAGGGTGTATCAGAAGAAGTAGAAGAAGGAGAAGGAGAAGGTGAGGTCAGGAGGGTGAAGCAGAAGGAGCAGAAGAAGGAGAAGGAGAAGGTGAAGTCTGGGGGGTGAAGCAGAAGAAGCAGAAGAAGGAGAAGGAGAAGGTGAAGTCTGGAGGGCGAAGCAGAAGAAGCAGAAGAAGGAGAAGGAGAAGGTGAAGTCTGGAGGGTGAAGCAAAAGAAGCAGAAGAAGGAGAAGGAGAAGGTGAAGTCTGAAGGGTGAATCAGAAGAAGCAGAAGAAAGAGAAGGAGAAGGTGAAGTCAGGAGGGTGAAGCAGAAGAAGCAGAAGAAGGAGAAGGAGAAGGTGAAGACTGGAGGGTGAATCAGAAGAAGTAGAAGAAGGAGAAGGAGAAGGTGAAGTCTGGAGGATGAATCAGAAGAAGTAGAAGAAGGAGAAGGAGAAGGTGAAGTCTGGAGGGTGAATCAGAAGAAGCAGAAGAAGGAGAAGGAGAAGGTGAAGTCTGGAGGGTGAATCAGAAGAATCAGAAGAAGGAGAAGGAGAAGGTGAAGTCTGGAGGGTGAATCAGAAGAAGTAGAAGAAGGAGAAGGAGAAGGTGAAGTCTGGCGGGTGAATCAGAAGAAGCAGAAGAAGGAGAAGGAGAAGGTGAAGTCTGGAGGGTGAATCAGAAGAAGCAGGACAAGGAGAAGGAGAAGGTGAAGTCTGGAGGGTGAATCAGAATAAGCAGAATAAGGAGAAGGAGAAGGTGAAGTCTGGAGGGTGAATCAGAAGAAGCAGAAGAAGGAGAAGGAGAAGGTGAAGTCTGGAGGGTGAATCAGAAGAAGTAGAAGAAGGAGAAAGAGAAGGTGAAGTCTGGAGGGTGAAGCAGAAGAAGTAGAAGAAGGAGAAGGAGAAGGTGAAGTCAGGAGGGTGAATCAGAAGAAGTAGAAGAAGGAGAAGGAGAAGGTGAAGTCAGGAGGGTGAATCGGAAGAAGCAGAAGAAGGAGAAGGAGAAGGTGAAGTCTGGAGGGTGACTCAGAAGAATCAGAAGAAGGAGAAGGAGAAGGTGAAGTCAGGAGGGTGAATCAGAAGAAGCAGAAGAAGGAGAAGGAGAAGGTGAAGTTAGGAGGGTGAATCAGAAGAAGCAGAAGAAGGAGAAGAAAAAGGTGAAGTCAGGGGGGTGAAGCAGTAGAAGTAGAAGAAGGAGAAGGAGAAGGTGAAGTCAGGAGGGTGAAGCAGAAGAAGCAGAAGAAGGAGAAGGAGAAGGTGAAGTCTGGAGGGTGAATCAGAAGAAGGAGAAGGAGAAGGTGAAGTTTGGAGGGTGAATCAGAAGAAGCAGAAGAAGGAGAAGGAGAAGGTGAAGTCTGGAGGGTGAATCAGAAGAAGCAGAAGAAGGAGAAGGAGAAGGTGAAGCCTGGAGGGTGAATCAGAAGAAGCAGAATAAGGAGAAGGAGAAGGTGAAGTCTGGAGGGTGAATCAGAAGAAGCAGAAGAAGGAGAAGGAGAAGGTGAAGTCTGGAGGGTGAATCAGAAGAAGTAGAAGAAGGAGAAGGAGAAGGTGAAGTCTGGAGGGTGAAGCAGAAGAAGTGGAAGGAGAAGGAGAAGGTGAAGTCAGGAGGGTGAATCAGGAAACGTAGAAGAAGGAGAAGGAGAAGGTGAAGTCAGGAGGGTGAATCAGAAGAAGCATAAGAAGGAGAAGGAGATGGTGAAGTCTGGAGGGTGACTCAGAAGAATCAGAAGAAGGAGAAGGAGAAGGTGAAGTCAGGAGGGTGAATCAGAAGAAGCAGAAGAAGGAGAAGGAGAAGGTGAAGTCTGAAGGGTGAATCAGAAGAAGCAGAAGAAGGAGAAGGAGAAGGTGAAGTCTGGAGGGTGAATCAGAAGAAGTAGAAGAAGGAGAAGGAGAAGGTGAAGTCAGGAGGGTGAAACAGAAGAAGCAGAAGAAGGAGAAGGAGAAGGTGAAGTCTGGCGGGTGAAGCAGAAGAAGCAGAAGAAGGAGAAGGAGAAGGTGAAGTCTGGAGGGCGTAGCAGAAGAAGCAGAAGAAGGAGAAGGAGAAGGTGAAGTCTGGAGGGTGAAGCAGAAGAAGCAGAAGAAGGAGAAGGAGAAGGTGAAGTCTGGAGTGTGAATCAGAAGAAGTAGAAGAAGGAGAAGGAGAAGGTGAAGTCAGGAGGGTGAAGCAGAAGAGGCAGAAGAAGGAGAAGGAGAATGTGAAGTCTGGAGGGTGAAGGAGAAGAAGCAGAAGAAGGAGAAGGAGAAGGTGAAGTCTGGAGGGTGAAGCAGAAGAAGCAGAAGAAGGAGAAGGAGAAGGTGAAGTCAGGAGGGTGAATCAGAAGAAGCAGAAGAAGGAGAAGAAGAAGGTGAAGTCTGGAGGCTGAATCAGAAGAAGTAGAAGAAGGAGAAGGAGAAGGTGAAGTCTGGAGGGTGAATCAGAAGAAGTAGAAGAAGGAGAAGGAGAAGGTGAAGTCTGGAGGGTGAATCAGAAGAAGCAGAAGAAGGAGAAGGAGAAGGTGAAGTCTGGAGGGTGAATCAGAAGAAGCAGAAGAAGGAGAAATAGAAGATGAAGTCTGGAGGGTGAATCAGAAGAAGTAGAAGAAGGAGAAGGAGAAGGTGAAGTAAGGAGGGTGAATCAGAAGAAGCAGAAGAAGGAGAAGGAGAAGGTGAAGTCTGGAGGGTGAATCAGAAGAAGCAGAAGCAGGAGAAGGAGAAGGTGAAGTCTGGAGGGTGAATCAGAAGAAGCAGAAGAAGGAGAAGGAGAAGATGAAGTCTGGAGGGTGAATCAGAAGAAGTAGAAGAAGGAGAAGGAGAAGGTGAGGTCTGGAGGGTGAATCAGAAGAAGAAGAAGAAGGAGAAGGAGAAGGTGAAGTCTGGAGGGTGAATCAGAAGAAGCAGAAGAAGGAGAAGGAGAAGGTGAAGTCTGGAGGGTGAATCAGAAGTAGCAGAAGAAGGAGAAGGAGAAGGTGAAGTCAGGAGGGTGAATCAGAAGAAGCAGAAGAAGGAGAAGGAGAAGGTGAAGTTAGGAGGGTGAATCAGAAGAAGCAGAAGAAGGAGAAGGAGAAGGTGAAGTCAGGGGGGTGAAGCAGAAGAAGCAGAATAAGGAGAAGGAGAAGGTGAAGTCTGGAGGGCGCAGCAGAAGAAGCAGAAGAAGGAGAAGGAGAAGGTGAAGTCTGGAGGGTGAAGCAGAAGAAGCAGAAGAAGGAGAAGGAGAAGGTGAAGTCTGGAGGGTGAATCAGAAGAAGTAGAAGAAGGAGAAGGAGAAGGTGAAGTCAGGAGGGTGAAGCAGCAGGAGCAGAAGAAGGAGAAGGAGAAGGTGAAGTCTGGGGGGTGAAGCAGAAGAAGCAGAAGAAGGAGAAGGAGAAGGTGAAGTCTGGAGGGCGAAGCAGAAGAAGCAGAAGAAGGAGAACGAGAAGGTGAAGTCTGGAGGGTGAAGCAAAAGAAGCAGAAGAAGGAGAAGGAGAAGGTGAAGTCTGGAGGGTGAATCAGAAGAAGTAGAAGAAGGAGAAGGAGAAGGTGAAGTCAGGAGGGTGAAGCAGAAGAAGCAGAAGAAGGAGAAGGAGAAGTTGAAGTCTGGAGGGTGAAGCAGAAGAAGCAGAAGAAGGAGAAGGAGAAGGTGAAGTCTGGAGGGTGAAGCAGAAGAAGCAGAAGAAGGAGAAGGAGAAGGTGAAGTCTGGAGGGTGAATCAGAAGAAGCAGAAGAAGGAGAAGGAGAAGATGAAGTCTGGATGGTGAACCAGAAGAAGTAGAAGAAGGAGAAGGAGAAGGTGAGGTCTGAAGGGTGAATCAGAAGAAGCAGAAGAAGGAGAAGGAGAAGGTGAAGTCTGGAGGGTGAATCAGAAGAAGCAGAAGAAGGAGAAGGAGAAGATGAAGTCTGGAGGGTGAATCAGAAGAAGTAGAAGAAGGAGAAGGAGAAGGTGAAATCTGGAGGGTGAATCAGAAGAAGCAGAAGAAGGAGTAGGAGAAGGTGAAGTCTGGAGGGTGAATCAGAAGAAGCAGAAGAATGAGAAGGAGAAGGTGAAGTCTGGAGGGTGAAGCAGAAGAAGTAGAAGAAGGAGAAGCAGAAGGTGAAGTCAGGAGGGTGAATCAGAAGAAGTTGAAGAAGGAGAAGGAGAAGGTGAAGTCAGGGGGGTGAATCAGAAGAAGCAGAAGAAGGAGAATGAGAAGGTGAAGTCTGGAGGGTGAATCAGAAGAATCAGAAGAAGGAGAAGGAGAAGGTGAAGTCTGGAGGGTGAATCAGAAGAAGCAGAAGAAAGAGAAGGAGAAGGTGAAGTCTGGAGGGTGAAGCAGAAGAAGCAGAAGAAGGAGAAGGAGAAGGTGAAGACTGGAGGATGAATCAGAAGAAGTAGAAGAAGGAGAAGGAGAAGGTGAAGTCTGGAGGGTGAATCAGAAGAAGTAGAAGAAGGAGAAGGAGAAGGTGAAGTCTGGAGGGTGAATCAGAAGAAGCAGAAGAAGGAGAAGGAGAAGGTGAAGTCTGGAGGGTGAATCAGAAGAAGCAGAAAAGGAGAAGGAGAAGATGAAGTCTGGATGGTGAACCAGAAGAAGTAGAAGAAGGAGAAGGAGAAGGTGAGGTCTGAAGGGTGAATCAGAAGAAGCAGAAGAAGGAGAAGGAGAAGGTGAAGTCTGGAGGGTGAATCAGAAGAAGCAGAAGAAGGAGAAAGAGAAGGTGAAGTCTGGAGGGTGAATCAGAAGAAGCAGAAGAAGGAGAAGGAGAAGGTGAAGTCAGGAGGGTGAATCAGAAGAAGCTGAAGAAGGAGAAGGAGAAGGTGAAGTTAGGAGGGTGAATCAGAAGAAGCAGAAGAAGGAGAAGGAGAAGGTGAAATCAGGGGGGTGAAGCAGAAGAAGTAGAAGAAGGAGAAGGAGAAGGTGAAGTCTGGAGGGTGAATCAGAAGAAGTAGAAGAAGGAGAAGGAGAAGGTGAAGTCTGGAGGGTGAAGCAGAAGAAGCAGAAGAAGGAGAAGGAGAAGGTGAAGTCTGGAGGGCGAAGCAGAAGAAGCAGAAGAAGGAGAAGGAGAAGGTGAAGTCTGGAGGGTGAAGCAGAAGAAGCAGAAGAAGGAGAAGGAGAAGGTGAAGTCTGGAGGGTGAATCAGAAGAAGTAGAAGAAGGAGAAGGAGAAGGTGAAGTCAGGAGGGTGAAGAAGAAGAAGCAGAAGAACGAGAAGGTGAAGTCTGGAGGGTGAAGCAGTAGATGCAGAAGAAGGAGAAGGAGAAGGTGAAGTCTGGAGGGTGAAGCAGAAGAAGCAGAAGAAGGAGAAGGAGAAGGTGAAATCAGGAGGGTGAATCAGAAGAAGTAGAAGAAGGAGAAGGAGAAGGTGAAGTCTGGAGGGTGAATCAGAAGAAGTAGAAGAAGGAGAAGGAGAAGGTGAAGTCTGGAAGGTGTATCAGAAGAAGTACAAGAAGGAGAAGGAGAAGGTGAAGGCTGGAGGGTGAATCAGAAGAAGCAGAAGAAGGAGAAGGAGAAGGTGAAGTCTGGGGGGAGAAGCAGAAGAAGTAGAAGAAGGAGAAGGAGAAGATGAAGTCTGGAGGGTGAATCAGAAGAAGTAGAAGAAGGAGAAGGAGAAGGTGAAGTATGGAGGGTGAATCAGAAGAAGTAGAAGAATGAGAAGGAGAAAGTGAAGTCTGGAGGGTGAATCAGAAGAAGCAGAAGAAGGAGAAGGAGAAGGTGAAGTCTGGAGGGTGAATCAGAAGAAGTAGAAGAAGGAGAAGGAGAAGGTGTAGTCTGGAGGGTGAATCAGAAGAAGTAGACGAAGGAAAAGGAGAAGGTGAAGTCTGGAGGGTGAATCAGAAGAAGCAGAAGAAGGAGAAGGTGAAGTCTGGAGGGTGAATCAGAAGAAGTAGAAGAAGGAGAAGGAGAAGGTGAAGTCTGGAGGGTGAATCAGAAGAAGCAGAAGAAGGAGAAGGAGAAGGTGAAGTCTGGAGGGTTAATCAGAAGAAGCAGAAGAAGGAGAAGGAGAAGGTGAAGTCTGGAGGGTGAATCAGAAGAAGCAGAAGAAGGAGAAGGAGAAGTTGAACCTGGAGGGTGAATCAGAAGAAGCAGAAGAAGTAGAAGGAGAAGGTGAAGTCTGGAGGGTGAATCAGAAGAAGTAGAAGAAGGAGAAGGAGAGGGTGAAATCTGGAATGTGAATCAGAAGAAGCAGAAGAAGGAGAAGGAGAAGGTGAAGTCAGGAGGGTGAATCAGAAGAAGCAGAAGAAGGAGAAGGAGAAGGTGAAGTCTGGAGGGTGAATCAGAAGAAGCAGAAGAAGGAGAAGGAGAAGGTGAAGACTGGAGGGTGAATCAGAAGAAGTAGAAGAAGGAGAAGGAGAAGGTGAAGTCTGGAGGGTGAATCAGAAGAAGTAGAAGAAGGAGAAGGAGAAGGCGAGGTCTGGAGGGTGAATCAGAAGAAGCAGAAGAAGGAGAAGGAGAAGGTGAAGTCTGGAGGGTGAATCAGAAGAAGCAGAAGAAGGAGAAGGAGAAGATAAAGTCTGGAGGGTGAATCAGAAGAAGTAGAAGAAGGAGAAGGAGAAGGTGAAGTCTGAAGGGTGAATCAGAAGAAGCAGAAGAAGGAGAAGGAGAAGATAAAGTCTGGAGGGTGAATCAGAAGAAGCAGAAGAAGGAGAAGGAGAAGGTGAAGTCTGAAGGGTGAATCAGAAGAAGCAGAAGAAGGAGAAGGAGAAGTTGAAGTCTGGAGGGTGAATCAGAAGAAGCAGAAGAAGGAGAAGGAGAAGGTGAAGTCTGGAGGGTGAATCAGAAGAAGTAGAAGAAGGAGAAGGAGAAGGTGAAGTCTGGAGGGTGAATCAGAAGAAGCAGAAGAAGGAGAAGGAGAAGGTGAAGTCTGGAGGGTGAATCAGAAGAAGCAGGGAGAAGGAGAAGGAGAAGATGAAGTCTGGAGGTTGAATCAGAAGAAGTAGAAGAAGGAGAAGGAGAAGGTAAAGTCTGGAGGGTGAATCAGAAGAAGCAGAAGAAGGAGAAGGAGAAGGTGAAGTCTGGAGGGTGAATCAGAAGAAGCAGAAGAAGGAGAAGGAGAAGGTGAAGTCTGGAGGGTGAATCAGAAGAAGCAGAATAAGGAGAAGGAGAAGGTGAAGTCTGGAGGGTGAATCAGAAGAAGCAGAAGAAGGAGAAGGAGAAGGTGAAGTCTGGAGGGTGAATCAGAAGAAGTAGAAGAAGGAGAAGGAGAAGGTGAAGTCTGGAGGGAGAAGCAGAATAAGTAGAAGAAGGAGAAGGAGAAGGTGAAGTCAGAAGGGTGAATCAGAAGAAGTAGAAGGAGAAGGAGAAGGTGAAGTCAGGAGGGTGAATCAGAAGAAGCAGAAGAAGGAGACGGAGAAGGTGAAGTCTGGTGGGTGAATCAGAAGAATCAGAAGAAGGAGAAGGAGAAGGTGAAGTCTGGAGGGTGAATCAGAAGAAGCAGAAGAAAGAGAAGGAGAAGGTGAAGTCTGGAGGGTGAAGCAGAAGAAGCAGAAGAAGGAGAAGGAGAAGGTGAAGACTGGAGGGTGAATCAGAAGAAGTAGAAGAAGGAGAAGGGGAAGGTGAAGTCTGGAGGATGAATCAGAAGAAGTAGAAGAAGGAGAAGGAGAAGGTGAAGTCTGGAGGGTGAATCAGAAGAAGCAGAAGAAGGAGAAGGAGAAGGTGAAGTCTGGAGGGTGAATCAGAAGAATCAGAAGAAGGAGAAGGAGAAGGTGAAGTCTGGAGGGTGAATCAGAAGAAGTAGTAGAAGGAGAAGGAGAAGGTGAAGTCTGGAGGGTGAATCAGAAGAAGCAGAAGAAGGAGAAGGAGAAGGTGAAGTCTGGATGGTGTTTCAGAAGAAGCAGGACAAGGAGAAGGAGAAGGTGAAGTCTGGAGGGTGAATCAGAATAAGCAGAATAAGGAGAAGGAGAAGGTGAAGTCTGGAGGGTGAATCAGAAGAAGCAGAAGAAGGAGAAGGAGAAGGTGAAGTCTGGAGGGTGAATCAGAAGAAGTAGAAGAAGGAGAAGGAGAAGGTGAAGTCTGGAGGGTGAAGCAGAAGAAGTAGAAGAAGGAGAAGGAGAAGGTGAAGTCTGGAGGGTGACTCAGAAGAATCAGAAGAAGGAGAAGGAGAAGGTGAAGTCAGGAGGGTGAATCAGAAGAAGCAGAAGAAGGAGAAGGAGAAGGTGAAGTTAGGAGGGTGAATCAGAAGAAGCAGAAGAAGGAGAAGAAGAAGGTGAAGTCAGGGGGGTGAAGCAGTAGAAGTAGAAGAAGGAGAAGGAGAAGGTGAAGTCAGGAGGGTGAAGCAGAAGAAGCAGAAGAAGGAGAAGGAGAAGGTGAAGTCTGGAGGGTGAATCAGAAGAAGGAGAAGGAGAAGGTGAAGTCTGGAGGGTGAATCAGAAGAAGCAGAAGAAGGAGAAGGAGAAGGTGAAGTCTGGTGGGTGAATCAGAAGAAGCAGAAGAAGGAGAAGGAGAAGGTGAAGCCTGGAGGGGGAATCAGAAGAAGCAGAATAAGGAGAAGGAGAAGGTGAAGTCTGGAGGGTGAATCAGAAGAAGCAGAAGAAGGAGAAGGAGAAGGTGAAGTCTGGAGGGTGAATCAGAAGAAGTAGAAGAAGGAGAAGGAGAAGGTGAAGTCTGGAGGGTGAAGCAGAAGAAGTAGAAGGAGGAGGAGAAGGCGAAGTCAGGAGGGTGAATCAGGAGAAGTAGAAGAAGGAGAAGGAGAAGGTGAAGTCAGGAGGGTGAATCAGAAGAAGCATAAGAAGGAGAAGGAGAAGGTGAAGTCTGGAGGGTGACTCAGAAGAATCAGAAGAAGGAGAAGGAGAAGGTGAAGTCAGGAGGGTGAATCAGAAGAAGCAGAAGAAGGAGAAGGAGAAGGTGAAGTTAGGAGGGTGAATCAGAAGAAGCAGAAGAAGGAGAAGGAGAAGGTGAAGTCTGGAGGGTGAATCAGAAGAAGTAGAAGAAGGAGAAGGAGAAGGTGAAGTCAGGAGGCTGTAACAGAAGAAGCAGAAGAAGGAGAAGGAGAAGGTGAAGTCTGGAGGGTGAAGCAGAAGAAGCAGAAGAAGGAGAAGGAGAAGGTGAAGTCTGGAGGGCGTAGCAGAAGAAGCAGAAGAAGGAGAAGGAGAAGGTGAAGTCTGGAGGGTGAAGCAGAAGAAGCAGAAGAAGGAGAAGGAGAAGGTGAAGTCTGGAGGGTGAATCAGCAGAAGTAGAAGAAGGAGAAGGAGAAGGTGAAGTCAGGAGGGTGAAGCAGAAGAAGCAGAAGAAGGAGAAGGAGAATGTGAAGTCTGGAGGGTGAAGGAGAAGAAGCAGAAGAAGCAGAAGGAGAAGGAGAAGTCTGGAGGGTGAAGCAGAAGAAGCAGAAGAAGGAGAAGGAGAAGGTGAAGTCAGGAGGGTGAATCAGAAGAAGTAGAAGAAGGAGAAGAAGAAGGTGAAGTCTGGAGGCTGAATCAGAAGAAGTAGAAGAAGGAGAAGGAGAAGGTGAAGGCTGGAGGGTGAATCAGAAGAAGTCGAAGAAGGAGAAGGAGAAGGTGAAGTCTGGAGGGTGAATCAGAAGAAGCAGAAGAAGGAGAAGGAGAAGGTGAAGTCTGGAGGGTGAATCAGAAGAAGCAGAAGAAGGAGAAATAGAAGATGAAGTCTGGAGGGTGAATCAGAAGAAGTAGAAGAAGGAGAAGGAGAAGGTGAAGTAAGGAGGGTGAATCAGAAGAAGCAGAAGAAGGAGAAGGAGAAGGTGAAGTCTGGATGGTGAATCAGAAGAAGCAGAAGAAGGAGAAGGAGAAGGTGAAGTCTGGAGGGTGAATCAGAAGAAGCAGAAGAAGGAGAAGGAGAAGATGAAGTCTGGAGGGTGAATCAGAAGAAGTAGAAGAAGGAGAAGGAGAAGGTGAGGTCTGTAGGGTGAATCAGAAGAAGAAGAAGAAGGAGAAGGAGAAGGTGAAGTCTGGAGGGTGAATCAGAAGAAGCAGAAGAAGGAGAAGGAGAAGGTGAAGTCTGGAGGGTGAATCAGAAGAAGCAGAAGAAGGAGAAGGAGAAGGTGAAGTCAGGGGGGTGAAGCAGAAGAAGCAGAATAAGGAGAAGGAGAAGGTGAAGTCTGGAGGGCGCAGCAGAAGAAGCAGAAGAAGGAGAAGGAGAAGGTGAAGTCTGGAGGGTGAAGCAGAAGAAGCAGAAGAAGGAGAAGGAGAAGGTGAAGTCTGGAGGGTGAATCAGAAGAAGCAGAAGAAGGAGAAGGAGAAGATGAAGTCTGGAGGGTGAATCAGAAGAAGTAGAAGAAGGAGAAGGAGAAGGTGAGGTCTGTAGGGTGAATCAGAAGAAGAAGAAGAAGGAGAAGGAGAAGGTGAAGTCTGGAGGGTGAATCAGAAGAAGCAGAAGAAGGAGAAGGAGAAGGTGAAGTCTGGAGGGTGAATCAGAAGAAGCAGAAGAAGGAGAAGGAGAAGGTGAAGTCAGGGGGGTGAAGCAGAAGAAGCAGAATAAGGAGAAGGAGAAGGTGAAGTCTGGAGGGCGCAGCAGAAGAAGCAGAAGAAGGAGAAGGAGAAGGTGAAGTCTGGAGGGTGAAGCAGAAGAAGCAGAAGAAGGAGAAGGAGAAGGTGAAGTCTGGAGGGTGAATCAGAAGAAGTAGAAGAAGGAGAAGGAGAAGGTGAGGTCAGGAGGGTGAAGCAGAAGGAGCAGAAGAAGGAGAAGGAGAAGGTGAAGTCTGGGGGGTGAAGCAGAAGAAGCAGAAGAAGGAGAAGGAGAAGGTGAAGTCTGGAGGGCGAAGCAGAAGAAGCAGAAGAAGGAGAAGGAGAAGGTGAAGTCTGGAGGGTGAAGCAAAAGAAGCAGAAGAAGGAGAAGGAGAAGGTGAAGTCTGGAGGGTGAATCAGAAGAAGCAGAAGAAAGAGAAGGAGAAGGTGAAGTCAGGAGGGTGAAGCAGAAGAAGCAGAAGAAGGAGAAGGAGAAGGTGAAGACTGGAGGGTGAATCAGAAGAAGTAGAAGAAGGAGAAGGAGAAGGTGAAGTCTGGAGGATGAATCAGAAGAAGTAGAAGAAGGAGAAGGAGAAGGTGAAGTCTGGAGGGTGAATCAGAAGAAGCAGAAGAAGGAGAAGGAGAAGGTGAAGTCTGGAGGGTGAATCAGAAGAATCAGAAGAAGGAGAAGGAGAAGGTGAAGTCTGGAGGGTGAATCAGAAGAAGTAGAAGAAGGAGAAGGAGAAGGTGAAGTCTGGCGGGTGAATCAGAAGAAGCAGAAGAAGGAGAAGGAGAAGGTGAAGTCTGGAGGGTGAATCAGAAGAAGCAGGACAAGGAGAAGGAGAAGGTGAAGTCTGGAGGGTGAATCAGAATAAGCAGAATAAGGAGAAGGAGAAGGTGAAGTCTGGAGGGTGAATCAGAAGAAGCAGAAGAAGGAGAAGGAGAAGGTGAAGTCTGGAGGGTGAATCAGAAGAAGTAGAAGAAGGAGAAAGAGAAGGTGAAGTCTGGAGGGTGAAGCAGAAGAAGTAGAAGAAGGAGAAGGAGAAGGTGAAGTCAGGAGGGTGAATCAGAAGAAGTAGAAGAAGGAGAAGGAGAAGGTGAAGTCAGGAGGGTGAATCGGAAGAAGCAGAAGAAGGAGAAGGAGAAGGTGAAGTCTGGAGGGTGACTCAGAAGAATCAGAAGAAGGAGAAGGAGAAGGTGAAGTCAGGAGGCTGAATCAGAAGAAGCAGAAGAAGGAGAAGGAGAAGGTGAAGTTAGGAGGGTGAATCAGAAGAAGCAGAAGAAGGAGAAGAAAAAGGTGAAGTCAGGGGGGTGAAGCAGTAGAAGTAGAAGAAGGAGAAGGAGAAGGTGAAGTCAGGAGGGTGAAGCAGAAGAAGCAGAAGAAGGAGAAGGAGAAGGTGAAGTCTGGAGGGTGAATCAGAAGAAGGAGAAGGAGAAGGTGAAGTCTGGAGGGTGAATCAGAAGAAGCAGAAGAAGGAGAAGGAGAAGGTGAAGTCTGGAGGGTGAATCAGAAGAAGCAGAAGAAGGAGAAGGAGAAGGTGAAGCCTGGAGGGTGAATCAGAAGAAGCAGAATAAGGAGAAGGAGAAGGTGAAGTCTGGAGGGTGAATCAGAAGAAGCAGAAGAAGGAGAAGGAGAAGGTGAAGTCTGGAGGGTGAATCAGAAGAAGTAGAAGAAGGAGAAGGAGAAGGTGAAGTTTGGAGGGTGAAGCAGAAGAAGTGGAAGGAGAAGGAGAAGGTGAAGTCAGGAGGGTGAATCAGGAAAAGTAGAAGAAGGAGAAGGAGAAGGTGAAGTCAGGAGGGTGAATCAGAAGAAGCATAAGAAGGAGAAGGAGATGGTGAAGTCTGGAGGGTGACTCAGAAGAATCAGAAGAAGGAGAAGGAGAAGGTGAAGTCAGGAGGGTGAATCAGAAGAAGCAGAAGAAGGAGAAGGAGAAGGTGAAGTCTGAAGGGTGAATCAGAAGAAGCAGAAGAAGGAGAAGGAGAAGGTGAAGTCTGGAGGGTGAATCAGAAGAAGTAGAAGAAGGAGAAGGAGAAGGTGAAGTCAGGAGGGTGAAACAGAAGAAGCAGAAGAAGGAGAAGGAGAAGGTGAAGTCTGGAGGGTGAAGCAGAAGAAGCAGAAGAAGGAGAAGGAGAAGGTGAAGTCTGGAGGGCGTAGCAGAAGAAGCAGAAGAAGGAGAAGGAGAAGGTGAAGTCTGGAGGGTGAAGCAGAAGAAGCAGAAGAAGGAGAAGGAGAAGGTGAAGTCTGGAGTGTGAATCAGAAGAAGTAGAAGAAGGGGAAGGAGAAGGTGAAGTCAGGAGGGTGAAGCAGAAGAGGCAGAAGAAGGAGAAGGAGAATGTGAAGTCTGGAGGGTGAAGGAGAAGAAGCAGAAGAAGGAGAAGGAGAAGGTGAAGTCTGGAGGGTGAAGCAGAAGAAGCAGAAGAAGGAGAAGGAGAAGGTGAAGTCAGGAGGGTGAATCAGAAGAAGCAGAAGAAGGAGAAGAAGAAGGTGAAGTCTGGAGGCTGAATCAGAAGAAGTAGAAGAAGGAGAAGGAGAAGGTGAAGTCTGGAGGGTGAATCAGAAGAAGTAGAAGAAGGAGAAGGAGAAGGTGAAGTCTGGAGGGTGAATCAGAAGAAGCAGAAGAAGGAGAAGGAGAAGGTGAAGTCTGGAGGGTGAATCAGAAGAAGCAGAAGAAGGAGAAATAGAAGATGAAGTCTGGAGGGTGAATCAGAAGAAGTAGAAGAAGGAGAAGGAGAAGGTGAAGTAAGGAGGGTGAATCAGAAGAAGCAGAAGAAGGAGAAGGAGAAGGTGAAGTCTGGAGGGTGAATCAGAAGAAGCAGAAGCAGGAGAAGGAGAAGGTGAAGTCTGGAGGGTGAATCAGAAGAAGCAGAAGAAGGAGAAGGAGAAGATGAAGTCTGGAGGGTGAATCAGAAGAAGTAGAAGAAGGAGAAGGAGAAGGTGAGGTCTGGAGGGTGAATCAGAAGAAGAAGAAGAAGGAGAAGGAGAAGGTGAAGTCTGGAGGGTGAATCAGAAGAAGCAGAAGAAGGAGAAGGAGAAGGTGAAGTCTGGAGGGTAAATCAGAAGTAGCAGAAGAAGGAGAAGGAGAAGGTGAAGTCAGGAGGGTGAATCAGAAGAAGCAGAAGAAGGAGAAGTAGAAGGTGAAGTTAGGAGGGTGAATCAGAAGAAGCAGAAGAAGGAGAAGGAGAAGGTGAAGTCAGGGGGGTGAAGCAGAAGAAGCAGAATAAGGAGAAGGAGAAGGTGAAGTCTGGAGGGCGCAGCAGAAGAAGCAGAAGAAGGAGAAGGAGAAGGTGAAGTCTGGAGGGTGAAGCAGAAGAAGCAGAAGAAGGAGAAGGAGAAGGTGAAGTCTGGAGGGTGAATCAGAAGAAGTAGAAGAAGGAGAAGGAGAAGGTGAAGTCAGGAGGGTGAAGCAGAAGGAGCAGAAGAAGGAGAAGGAGAAGGTGAAGTCTGGGGGGTGAAGCAGAAGAAGCAGAAGAAGGAGAAGGAGAAGGTGTAGTCTGGAGGGCGAAGCAGAAGAAGCAGAAGAAGGAGACCGAGAAGGTGAAGTCTGGAGGGTGAAGCAAAAGAAGCAGAAGAAGGAGAAGGAGAAGGTGAAGTCTGGAGGGTGAATCAGAAGAAGTAGAAGAAGGAGAAGGAGAAGGTGAAGTCAGGAGGGTGAAGCAGAAGAAGCAGAAGAAGGAGAAGGAGAAGGTGAAGTCTGGAGGGTGAAGCAGAAGAAGCAGAAGAAGGAGAAGGAGAAGGTGAAGTCTGGAGGGTGAAGCAGAAGAAGCAGAAGAAGGAAAAGGAGAAGGTGAAATCAGGAGGGTGAATCAGAAGAAGTAGAAGAAGGAGAAGGAGAAGGTGATGTCTGGAGGGTGAATCAGAAGAAGTAGAAGAAGGAGAAGAAGAAGGTGAAGTCTGGAAGGTGTATCAGAAGAAGTAGAAGAAGGAGAAGGAGAAGGTGAAGTCTGGAGGGTGAATCAGAAGAAGCAGAAGAAGGAGAAGGAGAAGGTGAAGTCTGGGGGGAGAAGCAGAAGAAGTAGAAGAAGGAGAAGGAGAAGATGAAGTCTGGAGGGTGAATCAGAAGAAGTAGAAGAAGGAGAAGGAGAAGGTGAAGTCTGGAGGGTGAATCAGAAGAAGTAGAAGAAGGAGAAGGAGAAGGTGAAGTCTGGAGGGTGAATCAGAAGAAGCAGAAGAAGGAGAAGGAGAAGGTGAAGTCTGGAGGGTGAATCAGAAGAAGTAGAAGAAGGAGAAGGAGAAGGTGTAGTCTGGAGGGTGAATCAGAAGAAGTAGACGAAGGAGAAGGAGAAGGTGAAGTCTGGTGGGTGAATCAGAGGAAGTAGAAGAAGGAGAAGGAGAAGGTGAAGTCTGGAGGGTGAAGCAGAAGAAGTAGAAGAAGGAGAAGGAGAAGGTGTAGTCTGGAGGGTGAATCAGAAGAAGTGGACGAAGGAAAGGGGAAGGTGAAGTCTGGAGGGTGAATCAGAAGAAGCAGAAGAAGGAGAAGGAGAAGGTGAAGTCTGGAGGGTGAATCAGAAGAAGTAGAAGAAGGAGAAGGAGAAGGTGAAGTCTGGAGGGTGAATCAGAAGAAGCAGGAGAAGGAGAAGGAGAGGGTGAAGTCTGGAGGGTTAATCAGAAGAAGCAGAAGAAGGAGAAGGAGAAGGTGAAGTCTGGAGGGTGAATCAGAAGAAGCAGAAGAAGGAGAAGGAGAAGATGAAGTCTGGAGGGTGAATCAGAAGAAGTAGAAGAAGGAGAAGGAGAAGGTGAAATCTGGAGGGTGAATCAGAAGAAGCAGAAGAAGGAGAAGGAGAAGGTGAAGTCAGGAGGGTGAAGCAGAAGGAGCAGAAGAAGGAGAAGGAGAAGGTGAAGTCTGGGGGTTGAAGCAGCAGAAGCAGAAGAAGGAGAAGGAGAAGGTGTAGTCTGGAGGGCGAAGCAGAAGAAGCAGAAGAAGGAGACCGAGAAGGTGAAGTCTGGAGGGTGAAGCAAAAGAAGCAGAAGAAGGAGAAGGAGAAGGTGAAGTCTGGAGGGTGAATCAGAAGAAGTAGAAGAAGGAGAAGGAGAAGGTGAAGTCAGGAGGGTGAAGCAGAAGAAGCAGAAGAAGGAGAAGGAGAAGGTGAAGTCTGGAGGGTGAAGCAGAAGAAGCAGAAGAAGGAGAAGGAGAAGGTGAAGTCTGGAGGGTGAAGCAGAAGAAGCAGAAGAAGGAAAAGGAGAAGGTGAAATCAGGAGGGTGAATCAGAAGAAGTAGAAGAAGGAGAAGGAGAAGGTGATGTCTGGAGGGTGAATCAGAAGAAGTAGAAGAAGGAGAAGAAGAAGGTGAAGTCTGGAAGGTGTATCAGAAGAAGTAGAAGAAGGAGAAGGAGAAGGTGAAGTCTGGAGGGTGAATCAGAAGAAGCAGAAGAAGGAGAAGGAGAAGGTGAAGTCTGGGGGGAGAAGCAGAAGAAGTAGAAGAAGGAGAAGGAGAAGATGAAGTCTGGAGGGTGAATCAGAAGAAGTAGAAGAAGGAGAAGGAGAAGGTGAAGTCTGGAGGGTGAATCAGAAGAAGTAGAAGAAGGAGAAGGAGAAGGTGAAGTCTGGAGGGTGAATCAGAAGAAGCAGAAGAAGGAGAAGGAGAAGGTGAAGTCTGGAGGGTGAATCAGAAGAAGTAGAAGAAGGAGAAGGAGAAGGTGTAGTCTGGAGGGTGAATCAGAAGAAGTAGACGAAGGAGAAGGAGAAGGTGAAGTCTGGTGGGTGAATCAGAGGAAGTAGAAGAAGGAGAAGGAGAAGGTGAAGTCTGGAGGGTGAAGCAGAAGAAGTAGAAGAAGGAGAAGGAGAAGGTGTAGTCTGGAGGGTGAATCAGAAGAAGTGGACGAAGGAAAGGGGAAGGTGAAGTCTGGAGGGTGAATCAGAAGAAGCAGAAGAAGGAGAAGGAGAAGGTGAAGTCTGGAGGGTGAATCAGAAGAAGTAGAAGAAGGAGAAGGAGAAGGTGAAGTCTGGAGGGTGAATCAGAAGAAGCAGGAGAAGGAGAAGGAGAGGGTGAAGTCTGGAGGGTTAATCAGAAGAAGCAGAAGAAGGAGGAGAAGGTGAAGTCTGGAGGGTGAATCAGAAGAAGCAGAAGAAGCAGAAGGAGAAGGTGAATCTGGAGGGTGAATCAGAAGAAGCGGAAGAAGTAGAAGGAGAAGGTGAAGTCTGGAGGGTGAATCAGAAGAAGTAGAAGAAGGAGAAGGAGAAGGTGAAGTCTGGAATGTGAATCAGAAGAAGCAGAAGAAGGAGAAGGAGAAGGTGAAGTCAGGAGGGTGAATCAGAAGAAGCAGAAGAAGGAGAAGGAGAAGGTGAAGTCTGGAGGGTGAATCAGAAGAAGCAGAAGAAGGAGAAGGAGAAGGTGAAGACTGGAGGGTGAATCAGAAGAAGTAGAAGAAGGAGAAGGAGAAGGTGAAGTCTGGAGGGTGAATCAGAAGAAGCAGAAGAAGGAGAAGGAGAAGATGATGTCTGGAGGGAGAATCAGAAGAAGTAGAAGAAGGAGAAGGAGAAGGTGAGGTCTGGAGGGTGAATCAGAAGAAGCAGAAGAAGGAGAAGGAGAAGGTGAAGTCTTGAGGATGAATCAGAAGAAGCAGAAGAAGGAGAAGGAGAAGGTGAAGTCTGGAGGGTGAATCAGAAGAAGTAGAAGAAGGAGAAGGAGAAGTTGAAGTCTGGAGGGTGAATCAGAAGAAGTAGAAGAAGGAGAAGGAGAAGGTGAAGTCTGGAGGGTGAATCAGAAGAAGCAGAAGAAGGAGAAGAAGAAGATGAAGTCTGGAGGGTGAATCAGAAGAAGCAGAAGAAGGAGAAGGAGAAGGTGAAGTCTGGAGGGTGAATCAGAAGAAGCAGAAGAAGGAGAAGGAGAAGGTGAAGTCTGGAGGGTGAATCAGAAGAAGCAGAAGAAGGAGAAGGAGAAGGTGAAGTCTGGAGGGTGAATCAGAAGAAGCAGAATCAGGAGAAGGAGAAGGTGAAGTCTGGAGGGTGAATCAGAAGAAGCAGAAGAAGGAGAAGGAGAAGGTGAAGTCTGGAGGGTGAATCAGAAGAAGTAGAAGAAGGAGAAGGAGAAGGTGAAGTCTGGAGGGTGAAGCAGAAGAAGTAGAAGAAGGAGAAGGAGAAGGTGAAGTCAGGAGGGTGAATCAGAAGAAGTAGAAGAAGGAGAAGGAGAAGGTGAAGTCAGGAGGGTGAATCAGAAGAAGCAGAAGAAGGAGAAGGAGAAGGTGAAGTCTGGAGGGTGAATCAGAAGAATCAGAAGAAGGAGAAGGAGAAGGTGAAGTCTGGAGGGTGAATCAGAAGAAGTAGAAGAAGGAGAAGGAGAAGGTGAAGTCTGGAGGGAGAATCAGACGAAGCAGAAGAAGGAGAAGGAGAAGGTGACGTCTGGAGGGTGAATCAGAAGAAGCAGGAGAAGGAGAAGGAGAAGGTAAAGTCTGGAGGGTGAATCAGAAGAAGCAGAAGAAGGAGAAGGAGAAGGTGAAGTCTGGAGGGTGACTCAGAAGAATCAGAAGAAGGAGAAGGAGAAGGTGAAGTCTGGAGGATGAATCAGAAGGAGTAGATGAAGGAGAAGGAGAAGGTGAAGTCTGGAGGGTGAATCAGAAGAAGCAGAAGAAGGAGAAGGAGAAGGTGACGTCTGGAGGGTGAAACAGAAGAAGCAGAATAAGGAGAAGGAGAAGGTGAAGTCTGGAGATTGAATCAGAAGAAGCAGAAGAAGGAGAAGGAGAAGGTGAAGTCTGGAGGGTGAATCAGAAGAAGTAGAAGAAGGAGAAGGAGAAGTTGAAGTCTGGAGGGTGAAGCAGAAGAAGTAGAAGAAGGAGAAGGAGAAGGTGATGTCAGGAGGGTGAATCAGAAGAAGTAGAAGAAGGAGAAGGAGAAGGTGAAGTCAGGAGGGTGAATCAGAAGAAGCAGAAGAAGGAGAAGGAGAAGGTGAAGTCTGGAGGGTGACTCAGAAGAATCAGAAGAAGGAGAAGGAGAAGGTGAAGTCAGGAGGGTGAATCAGAAGAAGCAGAAGAAGGAGAAGGAGAAGGTGAAGTTAGGAGGGTGAAGCAGAAGAAGCAGAAGAAGGAGAAGGAGAAGGTGAAGTCTGGAGGGTGAATCAGAAGAAGTAGAAGAAGGAGAAGGAGAAGGTGAAGTCAGGAGGGTGAAGCAGAAGAAGCAGAAGAAGGAGAAGGAGAATGTGAGGTCTGGAGGGTGAAGGAGAAGAAGCAGAAGAAGGAGAAGGAGAAGGTGAAGTCTGGAGGGTGAAGCAGAAGAAGCAGAAGAAGGTGAAGGAGAAGGTGAAGTCAGGAGGGTGAATCAGAAGAAGTAGAAGAAGGAGAAGAAGAAGGTGAAGTCTGGAGGCTGAATCAGAAGAAGTAGAAGAAGGAGAAGGAGAAGGTGAAGTCTGGAGGGTGAATCAGAAGAAGTAGAAGAAGGAGAAGGAGAAGGTGAAGTCTGGAGGGTGAATCAGAAGAAGCAGAAGAAGGAGAAGGAGAAGGTGAAGTCTGGAGGGTGAATCAGAAGAAGCAGAAGAAGGAGAAATAGAAGATGAAGTCTGGAGGGTGAATCAGAAGAAGTAGAAGAAGGAGAAGGAGAAGGTGAAGTAAGGAGGGTGAATCAGAAGAAGCAGAAGAAGGAGAAGGAGAAGGTGAAGTCTGGAGGGTGAATCAGAAGAAGCAGAAGAAGGAGAAGGAGAAGGTGAAGTCTGGAGGGTGAATCAGAAGAATTAGAAGAAGGAGAAGGAGAAGGTGAGGTCTGGAGGGTGAATCAGAAGAAGAAGAAGAAGGAGACGGAGAAGGTGAAGTCTGGAGGGTGAATCAGAAGAAGCAGAAGAAGGAGAAGGAGAAGGTGAAGTCTGGAGGGTGAATCAGAAGTAGCAGAAGAAGGAGAAGGAGAAGGTGAAGTCAGGAGGGTGAATCAGAAGAAGCAGAAGAAGGAGAAGCAGAAGGTGAAGTGAGGAGGGTGAATCAGAAGAAGCAGAAGAAGGAGAAGGAGAAGGTGAAGTCAGGGGGGTGAAGCAGAAGAAGCAGAATAAGGAGAAGGAGAAGGTGAAGTCTGGAGGGCGCAGCAGAAGAAGCAGAAGAAGGAGAAGGAGAAGGTGAAGTCTGGAGGGTGAAGCAGAAGAAGCAGAAGAAGGAGAAGGAGAAGGTGAAGTCTGGAGGGTGAATCAGAAGAAGTAGAAGAAGGAGAAGGAGAAGGTGAAGTCAGGAGGGTGAAGCAGAAGGAGCAGAAGAAGGAGAAGGAGAAGGTGAAGTCTGGGGGGTGAAGCAGAAGAAGCAGAAGAAGGAGAAGGAGAAGGTGAAGTCTGGAGGGCGAAGCAGAAGAAGCAGAAGAAGGAGAAGGAGAAGGTGAAGTCTGGAGGGTGAAGCAAAAGAAGCAGAAGAAGGAGAAGGAGAAGGTGAAGTCTGGAGGGTGAATCAGAAGAAGTAGAAGAAGGAGAAGGAGAAGGTGAAGTCAGGAGGGTGAAGCAGAAGAAGCAGAAGAAGGAGAAGGAGAAGGTGAAGTCTGGAGGGTGAAGCAGAAGAAGCAGAAGAAGGAGAAGGAGAAGGTGAAGTCTGGAGGGTGAAGCAGAAGAAGCAGAAGAAGGAAAAGGAGAAGGTGAAATCAGGAGGGTGAATCAGAAGAAGTAGAAAAATGAGAAGGAGAAGGTGATGTCTGGAGGGTGAATCAGAAGAAGTAGAAGAAGGAGAAGGAGAAGGTGAAGTCTGGAATGTGTATCAGAAGAAGTAGAAGATGGAGAAGGAGAAGGTGAAGTCTGGAGGGTGAATCAGAAGAAGCAGAAGAAGGAGAAGGAGAAGGTGAAGTCTGGGGGGAGAAGCAGAAGAAGTAGAAGAAGGAGAAGGAGAAGATGAAGTCTGGAGGGTGAATCAGAAGAAGTAGAAGAAGGAGAAGGAGAAGGTGAAGTCTGGAGGGTGAATCAGAAGAAGTAGAAGAAGGAGAAGGAGAAGGTGAAGTCTGGAGGGTGAATCAGAAGAAGCAGAAGAAGGAGAAGGAGAAGGTGAAGTCTGGAGGGTGAATCAGAAGAAGTAGAAGAAGGAGAAGGAGAAGGTGTAGTCTGGAGGGTGAATCAGAAGAAGTAGACGAAGGAGAAGGAGAATATGAAGTCTGGAGGGTGAATCAGAAAAAGCAGAAGAAGGAGAAGGAGATGGTGAAGTCTGGAGGGTGAATCAGAAGAAGCAGAATAAGGAGAAGTAGAAGGTGAAGTCTGGAGGGTGAATCAGAAGAAGCAGAAGAAGGAGAAGGAGAAGGTGAAGTCTGGAGGGTGAATCAGAAGAAGTAGAAGAAGGAGAAGGAGAAGGTGAAGTCTGGAGGGTGAAGCAGAAGAAGTAGAAGAAGGAGAAGGAGAAGGTGTAGTCTGGAGGGTGAATCAGAAGAAGTGGACGAAGGAAAGGGGAAGGTGAAGTCTGGAGGGTGAATCAGAAGAAGCAGAAGAAGGAGAAGGAGAAGGTGAAGTCTGGAGGGTGAATCAGAAGAAGTAGAAGAAGGAGAAGGAGAAGGTGAAGTCTGGAGGGTGAATCAGAAGAAGCAGGAGAAGGAGAAGTAGAAGGTGAAGTCTGGAGGGTTAACCAGAAGAAGCAGAAGAAGGAGGAGAAGGTGAAGTCTGGAGGGTGAATCAGAAGAAGCAGAAGAAGCAGAAGGAGAAGGTGAATCTGGAGGGTGAATCAGAAGAAGCGGAAGAAGTAGAAGGAGAAGGTGAAGTCTGGAGGGTGAATCAGAAGAAGTAGAAGAAGGAGAAGGAGAAGGTGAAGTCTGGAATGTGAATCAGAAGAAGCAGAAGAAGGAGAAGGAGAAGGTGAAGTCAGGAGGGTGAATCAGAAGAAGCAGAAGAAGGAGAAGGAGAAGGTGAAGTCTGGAGGGAGAATCAGAAGAAGCAGAAGAAGGAGAAGGAGAAGGTGAAGACTGGAGGGTGAATCAGAAGAAGTAGAAGAAGGAGAAGGAGAAGGTGAAGTCTGGAGGGTGAATCAGAAGAAGTAGAAGAAGTAGAAGGAGAAGATGAAGTCTGGAGGGAGAATCAGAAGAAGTAGAAGAAGGAGAAGGAGAAGGTGAGGTCTGGAGGGTGAATCAGAAGAAGCAGAAGAAGGAGAAGGAGAAGGTGAAGTCTGAAGGGTGAATCAGAAGAAGCAGAAGAAGGAGAAGGAGAAGGTGAAGTCTGGAGGATGAATCAGAAGAAGCAGAAGAAGGAGAAGGAGAAGGTGAAGTCTGGAGGGTGAATCAGAAGAAGTAGAAGAAGGAGAAGGAGAAGGTGAAGTCTGGAGGGTGAATCAGAAGAAGTAGAAGAAGGAGAAGGAGAAGGTGAAGTCTGGAGGGTGAATCAGAAGAAGCAGAAGAAGGAGAAGAAGAAGATGAAGTCTGGAGGGTGAATCAGAAGAAGTAGAAGAAGGAGAAGGAGAAGGTGAAGTCTGGAGGATGAATCAGAAGAAGCAGAAGAAGGAGAAGGAGAAGGTGAAGTCTGGAGGGTGAATCAGAAGAAGCAGAAGAAGGAGAAGGAGAAGGTGAAGTCTGGAGGGTGAATCAGAAGAAGCAGAATCAGGAGAAGGAGAAGGTGAAGTCTGGAGGGTGAATCAGAAGAAGCAGAAGAAGGAGAAGGAGAAGGTGAAGTCTGGAGGGTGAAGCAGAAGAAGTAGAAGAAGGAGAAGGAGAAGGTGAAGTCAGGAGGGTGAATCAGAAGAAGTAGAAGAAGGAGAAGGAGAAGGTGAAGTCAGGAGAGTGAATCAGAAGAAGCAGAAGAAGGAGATGGAGAAGGTGAAGTCTGGAGGGTGAATCAGAAGAATCAGAAGAAGGAGAAGAAGGAGGTGAAGTCTGGAGGGTGAATCAGAAGAAGTAGAAGAAGGAGAAGGAGAAGGTGAAGTCTGGAGGGTGAATCAGAAGAAGCAGAAGAAGGAGAAGGAGAAGGTGACGTCTGGAGGGTGAATCAGAAGAAGCAGGAGAAGGAGAAGGAGAAGGTGAAGTCTGGAGGGTGAATCAGAAGAAGCAGAAGAAGGAGAAGGAGAAGGTGAAGTCTGGAAGGTGACTCAGAAGTATCAGAAGAAGGAGAAGGAGAAGGTGAAGTCTGGAGGGTGAATCAGAAGAAGTAGAAGAAGGAGAAGGAGAAGGTGAAGTCTGGAGGGTGAATCAGAAGAAGCAGAAGAAGGAGAAGGAGAAGGTGAAGTCTGGAAGGTGACTCAGAACAATCAGAAGAAGGAGAAGGAGAAGGTGAAGTCTGGAGGGTGAATCAGAAGAAGTAGAAGAAGGAGAAGGAGAAGGTGAAGTCTGGAGGTTGAATCAGAAGAAGCAGAAGAAGGAGAAGGAGAAGGTGACGTCTGGAGGGTGAATCAGAAGAAGCAGAATAAGGAGAAGGAGAAGGTGAAGTCTGGAGGGTGAATCAGAAGAAGCAGAAGAAGGAGAAGGAGAAGGTGAAGTCTGGAGGGTGAATCAGAAGAAGTAGAAGAAGGAGAAGGAGAAGTTGAAGTCTGGAGGGTGAAGCAGAAGAAGTAGAAGAAGGAGAAGGAGAAGGTGAAGTCAGGAGGGTGAATCAGAAGAAGTAGAAGAAGGAGAAGGAGAAGGTGAAGTCAGGAGGGTGAATCAGAAGAAGCAGAAGAAGGAGAAGGAGAAGGTGAAGTCTGGAGGGTGACTCAGAAGAATCAGAAGAAGGAGAAGGAGAAGGTGAAGTCAGGAGGGTGAATCAGAAGAAGCAGAAGAAGGAGAAGGAGAAGGTGAAGTTAGGAGGGTGAATCAGAAGAAGCAGAAGAAGGAGAAGGAGAAGGTGAAGTCAGGGGGGTGAAGCAGAAGAAGTAGAAGAAGAAGAAGGAGAAGGTGAAGTCTGGAGGGCGAAGCAGAAGAAGCAGAAGAAGGAGAAGGAAAAGGTGAAGTCTGGAGGGTGAAGCAGAAGAAGCAGAAGAAGGAGAAGGAGAAGGTGAAGTCTGGAGGGTGAATCAGAAGAAGTAGAAGAAGGAGAAGGAGAAGGTGAAGTCAGGAGGATGAAGCAGAAGGAGCAGAAGAAGGAGAAGGAGAAGGTGAAGTCTGGAGGGTGAAGCAGAAGAAGCAGAAGAAGGAGAAGGAGAAGTTGAAGTCTGGAGGGCGAAGCAGAAGAAGCAGAAGAAGGAGAAGGAGAAGGTGAAGTCTGGAGGGTGAAGCAAAAGAAGCAGAAGAAGGAGAAGGAGAAGGTGAAGTCTGGAGGGTGAATCAGAAGAAGTAGAAGAAGGAGAAGGAGAAGGTGAAGTCAGGAGGGTGAAGCAGAAGAAGAAGAAGAAGGAGAAGGAGAAGGTGAAGTCTGGAGGGTGAAGCAGAAGAAGCAGAAGAAGGAGAAGGAGAAGGTGAAGTCTGGAGGGTGAAGCAGAAGAAGCAGAAGAAGGAGAAGGAGAAGGTGAAATCAGGAGGGTGATTCAGAAGAAGTAGAAGAAGGAGAAGGAGAAGGTGATGTCTGGAGGGTGAATCAGAAGAAGTAGAAGAAGGAGAAGGAGAAGGTGAAGTCTGGAAGGTGTATCAGAAGAAGTAGAAGAAGGAGAAGGAGAAGGTGAAGGCTGGAGGGTGAATCAGAAGAAGCAGAAGAAGGAGAAGGAGAAGGTGAAGTCTGGGGGGAGAAGCAGAAGAAGTAGAAGAAGGAGAAGGAGAAGATGAAGTCTGGAGGGTGAATCAGAAGAAATAGAAGAAGGAGAAGGAGAAGGTGAAGTCTGGAGGGTGAATCAGAAGAAGTAGAAGAAGGAGAAGGAGAAGGTGAAGTCTGGAGGGTGAATCAGAAGAAGCAGAAGAAGGAGAAGGAGAAGGTGAAGTCTGGAGGGTGAATCAGAAGAAGTAGAAGAAGGAGAAGGAGAAGGTGAAGTCTGGAGGGTGAATCAGAAGAAGCAGAAGAAGGAGAAGGAGAAGGTGAAGTCTGGAGGGTGAATCAGAAGAAGCAGAAGAAGGAGAAGGAGAAGGTGAAGTCTGGAGGGTGAATCAGAAGAAGCAGAATCAGAAGAAGGAGAAGGTGAAGTCTGGAGGGTGAATCAGAAGAAGCAGAAGAAGGAGAAGGAGAAGGTGAAGTCTGGAGGGTGAATCAGAAGAAGTAGAAGAAGGAGAAGGAGAAGGTGAAGTCTGGAGGGTGAAGCAGAAGAAGTAGAAGAAGGAGAAGGAGAAGGTGAAGTCAGGAGGGTGAATCAGAAGAAGTAGAAGAAGGAGAAGGAGAAGATGAAGTCAGGAGGGTGAATCAGAAGAAGCAGAAGAAGGAGAAGGAGAAGGTGAAGTCTGGAGGGTGAATCAGAAGAATCAGAAGAAGGAGAAGGAGAAGGTGAAGTCTGGAGGGTGAATCAGAAGAAGTAGCAGAAGGAGAAGGAGAAGGTGAAGTCTGGAGGGTGAATCAGAAGAAGCAGAAGAAGGAGAAGGAGAAGGTGACGTCTGGAGGGTGAATCAGAAGAAGCAGGAGAAGGAGAAGGAGAAGGTGAAGTCTGGAGGGTGAATCAGAAGAAGCAGAAGAAGGAGAAGGAGAAGGTGAAGTCTGGAGGGTGACTCAGAAGAATCAGAAGAAGGAGAAGGAGAAGGTGAAGTCTGGAGGGTGAATCAGAAGAAGTAGAAGAAGGAGAAGGAGAAGGTGAAGTCTGGAGGGTGAATCAGAAGAAGCAGAAGAAGGAGAAGGAGAAGGTGACGTCTGGAGGGTGAATCAGAAGAAGCAGAATAAGGAGAAGGAGAAGGTGAAGTCTGGAGGGTGAATCAGAAGAAGCAGAAAAAGGAGAAGGAGAAGGTGAAGTCTGGAGGGTGAAGCAGAAGAAGAAGAAGAAGGAGAAGGAGAAGGTGAAGTCAGGAGGGTGAATCAGAAGAAGTCGAAGAAGGAGAAGGAGAAGGTGAAGTCAGGAGGGTGAATCAGAAGAAGCAGAAGAAGGAGAAGGAGAAGGTGAAGTCTGGAGGGTGAATCAGAAGAAGCAGAAGAAGGAGAAGGAGAAGGTGAAGTCTGGAGGGTTAATCAGAAGAAGCAGAAGAAGGAGGAGAAGGTGAAGTCTGGAGGGTGAATCAGAAGAAGCGGAAGAAGTCGAAGGAGAAGGTGAAGTCTGGAGGGTGAATCAGAAGAAGTAGAAGAAGGAGAAGGAGAAGGTGAAGTCTGGAATGTGAATCAGAAGAAGCAGAAGAAGGAGAAGGAGAAGGTGAAGTCAGGAGGGTGAATCAGAAGAAGCAGAAGAAGGAGAAGGAGAAGGTGAAGTCTGGAGGGTGAATCAGAAGAAGCAGAAGGAGAAGGTGAAGACTGGAGGGTGAATCAGAAGAAGTAGAAGAAGGAGAAGGAGAAGGTGAAGTCTGGAGGGTGAATCAGAAGAAGCAGAAGAAGGAGAAGGAGAAGATGAAGTCTGGAGGGAGAATCAGAAGAAGTAGAAGAAGGAGAAGGAGAAGGTGAGCTCTGGAGGGTGAATCAGAAGAAGCAGAAGAAGGAGAAGGAGAAGGTGAAGTCTGAAGGGTGAATCAGAAGAAGCAGAAGAAGGAGAAGGAGAAGGTGAAGTCTGGAGGGTGAATCAGAAGAAGCAGAAGGAGGAGAAGGAGAAGGTGAAGTCTGGAGGGTGAATCAGAAGAAGTAGAAGAAGGAGAAGGAGAAGGTGAAGTCTGGAGGGTGAAACAGAAGAAGTCGAAGAAGGAGAAGGAGAATGTGAAGTCTGGAGGGTGAATCAGAAGAAGCAGAAGAAGGAGAAGGAGAAGATGAAGTCTGGAGGGTGAATCAGAAGAAGTAGAAGAAGGAGAAGGAGAAGGTGAAGTCTGGAGGGTGAATCAGAAGAAGCAGAAGAAGGAGAAGGAGAAGGTGAAGTCTGGAGGGTGAATCAGAAGAAGCAGAAGAAGGAGAAGGAGAAGGTGAAGTCTGGAGGGTGAATCAGAAGAAGCAGAATCAGGAGAAGGAGAAGGTGAAGTCTGGAGGGTGAATCAGAAGAAGCAGAAGAAGGAGAAGGAGAAGGTGAAGTCTGGAGGGTGAATCAGAAGAAGTAGAAGAAGGAGAAGGAGAAGGTGAAGTCTGGAGGGTGAAGCAGAAGAAGTAGAAGAAGGAGAAGGAGAAGGTGAAGTCAGGAGGGTGAATCAGAAGAAGTGGAAGAAGGAGAAGGAGAAGGTGAAGTCAGGAGGGTGAATCAGAAGAAGCAGAAGAAGGAGAAGGAGAAGGTGAAGTCTGGAGGGTGAATCAGAAGAATCAGAAGAAGGAGAAGGAGAAGGTGAAGTCTGGAGGGTGAATCAGAAGAAGTAGAAGAAGGAGAAGGAGAAGGTGAAGTCTGGAGGGTGAATCAGAAGAAGCAGAAGAAGGAGAAGGAGAAGGTGACGTCTGGAGGGTGAATCAGAAGAAGCAGGAGAAGGAGAAGGAGAAGGTGAAGTCTGGAGGGTGAATCAGAAGAAGCAGAATAAGGAGAAGGAGCAGGTGAAGTCTGGAGGGTGAATCAGAAGAAGCAGAAGAAGGAGAAGGAGAAGGTGAAGTCTGGAGGGTGAATCAGAAGAAGTAGAAGAAGGAGAAGGAGAAGGTGAAGTCTGGAGGGTGAAGCAGAAGAAGTAGAAGAAGGAGAAGGAGAAGGTGAAGTCAGGAGGGTGAATCAGAAGAAGTAGAAGAAGGAGAAGGAGAAGGTGAAGTCAGGAGGGTGAATCAGAAGAAGCAGAAGAAGGAGAAGGAGAAGGTGAAGTCTGGAGGGTGATTCAGAAGAATCAGAAGAAGGAGAAGGAGAAGGTGAAGTCAGGAGGGTGAATCAGAAGAAGCAGAAGAAGGAGAAGGAGAAGGTGAAGTTAGGAGGGTGAATCAGAAGAAGCAGAAGAAGGAGAAGGAGAAGGTGAAGTCAGGGGGGTGAAGCAGAAGAAGTAGAAGAAGGAGAAGGAGAAGGTGAAGTCAGGAGGGTGAAGCAGAAGAAGCAGAAGAAGGAGAAGGAGAAGGTGAAGTCTGGAGGGCGCAGCAGAAGAAGCTGAAGAAGGAGAAGGAGAAGGTGATGTCTATTGGGTGAAGCAGAAGAAGCAGAAGAAGGAGAAGGAGAAGGTGAAGTCTGGAGGGTGAATCAGAAGAAGTACAAGAAGGAGAAGGCGAAGGTGAAGTCATAAGGGTGAAGCAGAAGAATCAGAAGAAGGAGAAGGAGAAGGTGAAGTCTGGAGGGTGAATCAGAAGAAGTAGAAGAAGGAGAAGGAGAAGGTGAAGTCAGGAGGGTGAAGCAGAAGGAGCAGAAGAAGGAGAAGGAGGAGGTGAAGTCTGGATGGTGAAGCAGAAGAAGCAGAAGAAGGAGAAGGAGAAGGTGAAGTCTGGAGGTCGAAGCAGAAGAAGCAGAAGAAGGAGAAGGAGAAGGTGAAGTCTGGAGGGTGAAGCCGAAGAAGCAGAAGAAGGAGAAGGAGAAGGTGAAGTCTGGAGGGTGAATCAGAAGAAGTAGAAGAAGGAGAAGCAGAAGGTGAAGTCAGGAGGGTGAAGCAGAAGAAGCAGAAGAAGGAGAAGGAGAAGGTGAAGTCTGGAGGGTGAAGCAGAAGAAGCAGAAGAAGGAGAAGGAGAAGGTGAAGTCTGGAGGGTGAAGCAGAAGAAGCAGAAGAAGGAGAAGGAGAAGGTGAAATCAGGAGGGTGAATCAGAAGAAGTAGAAGAAGGAGAAGGAGAAGGTGAAGTCTGGAGGGTGAATCAGAAGAAGTAGAAGAAGGAGAAGGAGAAGGTGAAGTCTGGAGGGTGAATCAGAAGAAGTAGAAGAAGGAGAAGGAGAAGGTGAAGTCTGGAGGGTGAATCAGAAGAAGCAGAAGAAGGAGAAGGAGAAGGTGAAGTCTGGAGGGAGAAGCAGAAGAAGTAGAAGAAGGAGAAGGAGAAGATGAAGTCTGGAGGGTGAATCAGAAGAAGTAGAAGAAAGAGAAGGAGAAGGTGAAGTCTGGAGGGTGAATCAGAAGAAGTAGAAGAAGGAGAAGGAGAAGGTGAAGTCTGAAGGGTGAATCAGAAGAAGCAGAAGAAGGAGAAGGAGAAGTTGAAGTCTGGAGGGTGAATCAGAAGAAGTAGAAGAAGGAGAAGGAGAAGGTGTTGTCTGGAGGGTGAATCAGAAGAAGTAGACGAAGGAGAAGGAGAAGGTGAAGTCTGGAGGGTGACTCAGAAGAAGCAGAAGAAGGAGAAGGAGAAGGTGAAGTCTGGAGGGTGAATCAGAAGATGTAGAAGAAGGAGAAGGAGAAGGTGAAGTCTGGAGGGTGAATCTGAAGAAGCAGAAGAAGGAGAAGGAGAAGGTGAAGTCTGGAGGGTGAATCAGAAGAAGCAGAAGAAGGAGAAGGAGAAGGTGAAGTCTGGAGGGTGAATCAGAAGAAGCAGAAGAAGGAGAAGGAGAAGGTGAAGTCTGGAGGGTGAATCAGAAGAAGCAGAAGAAGGAGAAGGAGAAGGTGAAGTCTGGAGGGTGAATCAGAAGAAGTAGAAGAAGGAGAAGGAGAAGGTGAAGTCTGGAGGGTGAATCAGAAGAAGCAGAAGAAGGAGAAGGAGAAGGTGAAGTCTGGAGGGTGAATCAGAAGAAGCAGAAGAAGGAGAAGGAGAAGGTGAAGTCTGGAGGGTGAATCAGAAGAAGCAGAATCAGGAGAAGGAGAAGGTGAAGTCTGGAGGGTGAATCAGAAGAAGCAGAAGAAGGAGAAGGAGAAGGTGAAGTCTGGAGGGTGAATCAGAAGAAGTAGAAGAAGGAGAAGGAGAAGGTGAAGTCTGGAGGGTGAAGCAGAAGAAGTAGAAGAAGGAGAAGGAGAAGGTGAAGTCAGGAGGGTGAATCAGAAGAAGTAGAAGAAGGAGAAGGAGAAGGTGAAGTCAGGAGGGTGAATCAGAAGAAGCAGAAGAAGGAGAAGGAGAAGGTGAAGTCTGGAGGGTGAATCAGAAGAATCAGAAGAAGGAGAAGGAGAAGGTGAAGTCTGGAGGGTGAATCAGAAGAAGTAGAAGAAGGAGAAGGAGAAGGTGAAGTCTGGAGGGTGAATCAGAAGAAGCAGAAGAATGAGAAGGAGAAGTTGACGTCTGGAGGGTGAATCAGAAGAAGCAGGAGAAGGAGAAGGAGAAGGTGAAGTCTGGAGGGTGAATCAGAAGAAGCAGAAGAAGGAGAAGGAGAAGGTGAAGTCTGGAGGGTGACTCAGAAGAATCAGAAGAAGGAGAAGGAGAAGGTGAAGTCTGGATGGTGAATCAGAAGAAGTAGAAGAAGGAGAAGGAGAAGGTGAAGTCTGGAGGGTGAATCAGAAGAAGCAGAAGAAGGAGAAGGAGAAGGTGACGTCTGGAGGGTGAATCAGAAGAAGCAGAATAAGGAGAAGGAGAAGGTGAAGTCTGGAGGGTGAATCAGAAGAAGCAGAAGAAGGAGAAGGAGAAGGTGAAGTCTGGAGGGTGAAGCAGAAGAAGAAGAAGAAGGAGAAGGAGAAGGTGAAGTCAGGAGGGTGAATCAGAAGAAGTCGAAGAAGGAGAAGGAGAAGGTGAAGTCAGGAGGGTGAATCAGAAGAAGCAGAAGAAGGAGAAGGAGAAGGTGAAGTCTGGAGGGTGAATCAGAAGAAGCAGAAGAAGGAGAAGGAGAAGGTGAAGTCTGGAGGGTTAATCAGAAGAAGCAGAAGAAGGAGGAGAAGGTGAAGTCTGGAGGGTGAATCAGAAGAAGCAGAAGAAGCAGAAGGAGAAGGTGAATCTGGAGGGTGAATCAGAAGAAGCGGAAGAAGTCGAAGGAGAAGGTGAAGTCTGGAGGGTGAATCAGAAGAAGTAGAAGAAGGAGAAGGAGAAGGTGAAGTCTGGAATGTGAATCAGAAGAAGCAGAAGAAGGAGAAGGAGAAGGTGAAGTCAGGAGGGTGAATCAGAAGAAGCAGAAGAAGGAGAAGGAGAAGGTGAAGTCTGGAGGGTGAATCAGAAGAAGCAGAAGAAGCAGAAGGAGAAGGTGAAGACTGGAGGGTGAAACAGAAGAAGTAGAAGAAGGAGAAGGAGAAGGTGAAGTCTGGAGGGTGAATCAGAAGAAGCAGAAGAAGGAGAAGGAGAAGATGAAGTCTGGAGGGAGAATCAGAAGAAGTAGAAGAAGGAGAAGGAGAAGGTGAGCTCTGGAGGGTGAATCAGAAGAAGCAGAAGAAGGAGAAGGAGAAGGTGAAGTCTGAAGGGTGAATCAGAAGAAGCAGAAGAAGGAGAAGGAGAAGGTGAAGTCTGGAGGGTGAATCAGAAGAAGCAGAAGAAGGAGAAGGAGAAGGTGAAGTCTGGAGGGTGAATCAGAAGAAGTAGAAGAAGGAGAAGGAGAAGGTGAAGTCTGGAGGGTGAAACAGAAGAAGTCGAAGAAGGAGAAGGAGAATGTGAAGTCTGGAGGGTGAATCAGAAGAAGCAGAAGAAGGAGAAGGAGAAGATGAAGTCTGGAGGGTGAATCAGAAGAAGTAGAAGAAGGAGAAGGAGAAGGTGAAGTCTGGAGGGTGAATCAGAAGAAGCAGAAGAAGGAGAAGGAGAAGATGAAGTCTGGAGGGTGAATCAGAAGAAGCAGAAGAAGGAGAAGGAGAAGGTGAAGTCTGGAGGGTGAATCAGAAGAAGCAGAATCAGGAGAAGGAGAAGGTGAAGTCTGGAGGGTGAATCAGAAGAAGCAGAAGAAGGAGAAGGAGAAGGTGAAGTCTGGAGGGTGAATCAGAAGAAGTAGAAGAAGGAGAAGGAGAAGGTGAAGTCTGGAGGGTGAAGCAGAAGAAGTAGAAGAAGGAGAAGGAGAAGGTGAAGTCAGGAGGGTGAATCAGAAGAAGTGGAAGAAGGAGAAGGAGAAGGTGAAGTCAGGAGGGTGAATCAGAAGAAGCAGAAGAAGGAGAAGGAGAAGGTGAAGTCTGGAGGGTGAATCAGAAGAATCAGAAGAAGGAGAAGGAGAAGGTGAAGTCTGGAGGGTGAATCAGAAGAAGTAGAAGAAGGAGAAGGAGAAGGTGAAGTCTGGAGGGTGAATCAGAAGAAGCAGAAGAAGGAGAAGGAGAAGGTGACGTCTGGAGGGTGAATCAGAAGAAGCAGGAGAAGGAGAAGGAGAAGGTGAAGTCTGGAGGGTGAATCAGAAGAAGCAGAATAAGGAGAAGGAGCAGGTGAAGTCTGGAGGGTGAATCAGAAGAAGCAGAAGAAGGAGAAGGAGAAGGTGAAGTCTGGAGGGTGAATCAGAAGAAGTAGAAGAAGGAGAAGGAGAAGGTGAAGTCTGGAGGGTGAAGCAGAAGAAGTAGAAGAAGGAGAAGGAGAAGGTGAAGTCAGGAGGGTGAATCAGAAGAAGTAGAAGAAGGAGAAGGAGAAGGTGAAGTCAGGAGGGTGAATCAGAAGAAGCAGAAGAAGGAGAAGGAGAAGGTGAAGTCTGGAGGGTGATTCAGAAGAATCAGAAGAAGGAGAAGGAGAAGGTGAAGTCAGGAGGGTGAATCAGAAGAAGCAGAAGAAGGAGAAGGAGAAGGTGAAGTTAGGAGGGTGAATCAGAAGAAGCAGAAGAAGGAGAAGGAGAAGGTGAAGTCAGGGGGGTGAAGCAGAAGAAGTAGAAGAAGGAGAAGGAGAAGGTGAAGTCAGGAGGGTGAAGCAGAAGAAGCAGAAGAAGGAGAAGGAGAAGGTGAAGTCTGGAGGGCGCAGCAGAAGAAGCTGAAGAAGGAGAAGGAGAAGGTGATGTCTATTGGGTGAAGCAGAAGAAGCAGAAGAAGGAGAAGGAGAAGGTGAAGTCTGGAGGGTGAATCAGAAGAAGTACAAGAAGGAGAAGGCGAAGGTGAAGTCATAAGGGTGAAGCAGAAGAATCAGAAGAAGGAGAAGGAGAAGGTGAAGTCTGGAGGGTGAATCAGAAGAAGTAGAAGAAGGAGAAGGAGAAGGTGAAGTCAGGAGGGTGAAGCAGAAGGAGCAGAAGAAGGAGAAGGAGGAGGTGAAGTCTGGATGGTGAAGCAGAAGAAGCAGAAGAAGGAGAAGGAGAAGGTGAAGTCTGGAGGTCGAAGCAGAAGAAGCAGAAGAAGGAGAAGGAGAAGGTGAAGTCTGGAGGGTGAAGCCGAAGAAGCAGAAGAAGGAGAAGGAGAAGGTGAAGTCTGGAGGGTGAATCAGAAGAAGTAGAAGAAGGAGAAGCAGAAGGTGAAGTCAGGAGGGTGAAGCAGAAGAAGCAGAAGAAGGAGAAGGAGAAGGTGAAGTCTGGAGGGTGAAGCAGAAGAAGCAGAAGAAGGAGAAGGAGAAGGTGAAGTCTGGAGGGTGAAGCAGAAGAAGCAGAAGAAGGAGAAGGAGAAGGTGAAATCAGGAGGGTGAATCAGAAGAAGTAGAAGAAGGAGAAGGAGAAGGTGAAGTCTGGAGGGTGAATCAGAAGAAGTAGAAGAAGGAGAAGGAGAAGGTGAAGTCTGGAGGGTGAATCAGAAGAAGTAGAAGAAGGAGAAGGAGAAGGTGAAGTCTGGAGGGTGAATCAGAAGAAGCAGAAGAAGGAGAAGGAGAAGGTGAAGTCTGGAGGGAGAAGCAGAAGAAGTAGAAGAAGGAGAAGGAGAAGATGAAGTCTGGAGGGTGAATCAGAAGAAGTAGAAGAAAGAGAAGGAGAAGGTGAAGTCTGGAGGGTGAATCAGAAGAAGTAGAAGAAGGAGAAGGAGAAGGTGAAGTCTGAAGGGTGAATCAGAAGAAGCAGAAGAAGGAGAAGGAGAAGTTGAAGTCTGGAGGGTGAATCAGAAGAAGTAGAAGAAGGAGAAGGAGAAGGTGTTGTCTGGAGGGTGAATCAGAAGAAGTAGACGAAGGAGAAGGAGAAGGTGAAGTCTGGAGGGTGACTCAGAAGAAGCAGAAGAAGGAGAAGGAGAAGGTGAAGTCTGGAGGGTGAATCAGAAGATGTAGAAGAAGGAGAAGGAGAAGGTGAAGTCTGGAGGGTGAATCTGAAGAAGCAGAAGAAGGAGAAGGAGAAGGTGAAGTCTGGAGGGTGAATCAGAAGAAGCAGAAGAAGGAGAAGGAGAAGGTGAAGTCTGGAGGGTGAATCAGAAGAAGCAGAAGAAGGAGAAGGAGAAGGTGAAGTCTGGAGGGTGAATCAGAAGAAGCAGAAGAAGGAGAAGGAGAAGGTGAAGTCTGGAGGGTGAATCAGAAGAAGTAGAAGAAGGAGAAGGAGAAGGTGAAGTCTGGAGGGTGAATCAGAAGAAGCAGAAGAAGGAGAAGGAGAAGGTGAAGTCTGGAGGGTGAATCAGAAGAAGCAGAAGAAGGAGAAGGAGAAGGTGAAGTCTGGAGGGTGAATCAGAAGAAGCAGAATCAGGAGAAGGAGAAGGTGAAGTCTGGAGGGTGAAGCAGAAGAAGCAGAAGAAGGAGAAGGAGAAGGTGAAGTCTGGAGGGTGAATCAGAAGAAGTAGAAGAAGGAGAAGGAGAAGGTGAAGTCTGGAGGGTGAAGCAGAAGAAGTAGAAGAAGGAGAAGGAGAAGGTGAAGTCAGGAGGGTGAATCAGAAGAAGTAGAAGAAGGAGAAGGAGAAGGTGAAGTCAGGAGGGTGAATCAGAAGAAGCAGAAGAAGGAGAAGGAGAAGGTGAAGTCTGGAGGGTTAATCAGAAGAATCAGAAGAAGGAGAAGGAGAAGGTGAAGTCTGGAGGGTGAATCAGAAGAAGTAGAAGAAGGAGAAGGAGAAGGTGAAGTCTGGAGGGTGAATCAGAAGAAGCAGAAGAATGAGAAGGAGAAGTTGACGTCTGGAGGGTGAATCAGAAGAAGCAGGAGAAGGAGAAGGAGAAGGAGAAGTCTGGAGGGTGAATCAGAAGAAGCAGAAGAAGGAGAAGGAGAAGGTGAAGTCTGGAGGGTGACTCAGAAGAATCAGAAGAAGGAGAAGGAGAAGGTGAAGTCTGGATGGTGAATCAGAAGAAGTAGAAGAAGGAGAAGGAGAAGGTGAAGTCTGGAGGGTGAATCAGAAGAAGCAGAAGAAGGAGAAGGAGAAGGTGACGTCTGGAGGGTGAATCAGAAGAAGCAGAATAAGGAGAAGGAGAAGGTGAAGTCTGGAGGGTGAATCAGAAGAAGCAGAAGAAGGAGAAGGAGAAGGTGAAGTCTGGAGGGTGAAGCAGAAGAAGAAGAAGAAGGAGAAGGAGAAGGTGAAGTCAGGAGGGTGAATCAGAAGAAGTCGAAGAAGGAGAAGGAGAAGGTGAAGTCAGGAGGGTGAATCAGAAGAAGCAGAAGAAGGAGAAGGAGAAGGTGAAGTCTGGAGGGTGAATCAGAAGAAGCAGAAGAAGGAGAAGGAGAAGGTGAAGTCTGGAGGGTTAATCAGAAGAAGCAGAAGAAGGAGGAGAAGGTGAAGTCTGGAGGGTGAATCAGAAGAAGCAGAAGAAGCAGAAGGAGAAGGTGAATCTGGAGGGTGAATCAGAAGAAGCGGAAGAAGTCGAAGGAGAAGGTGAAGTCTGGAGGGTGAATCAGAAGAAGTAGAAGAAGGAGAAGGAGAAGGTGAAGTCTGGAATGTGAATCAGAAGAAGCAGAAGAAGGAGAAGGAGAAGGTGAAGTCAGGAGGGTGAATCAGAAGAAGCAGAAGAAGGAGAAGGAGAAGGTGAAGTCTGGAGGGTGAATCAGAAGAAGCAGAAGAAGCAGAAGGAGAAGGTGAAGACTGGAGGGTGAATCAGAAGAAGTAGAAGAAGGAGAAGGAGAAGGTGAAGTCTGGAGGGTGAATCAGAAGAAGCAGAAGAAGGAGAAGGAGAAGATGAAGTCTGGAGGGAGAATCAGAAGAAGTAGAAGAAGGAGAAGGAGAAGGTGAGCTCTGGAGGGTGAATCAGAAGAAGCAGAAGAAGGAGAAGGAGAAGGTGAAGTCTGAAGGGTGAATCAGAAGAAGCAGAAGAAGGAGAAGGAGAAGGTGAAGTCTGGAGGGTGAATCAGAAGAAGCAGAAGAAGGAGAAGGAGAAGGTGAAGTCTGGAGGGTGAATCAGAAGAAGTAGAAGAAGGAGAAGGAGAAGGTGAAGTCTGGAGGGTGAAACAGAAGAAGTCGAAGAAGGAGAAGGAGAATGTGAAGTCTGGAGGGTGAATCAGAAGAGGCAGAAGAAGGAGAAGGAGAAGATGAAGTCTGGAGGGTGAATCAGAAGAAGTAGAAGAAGGAGAAGGAGAAGGTGAAGTCTGGAGGGTGAATCAGAAGAAGCAGAAGAAGGAGAAGGAGAAGGTGAAGTCTGGAGGGTGAATCAGAAGAAGCAGAAGAAGGAGAAGGAGAAGGTGAAGTCTGGAGGGTGAATCAGAAGAAGCAGAATCAGGAGAAGGAGAAGGTGAAGTCTGGAGGGTGAATCAGAAGAAGCAGAAGAAGGAGAAGGAGAAGGTGAAGTCTGGAGGGTGAATCAGAAGAAGTAGAAGAAGGAGAAGGAGAAGGTGAAGTCTGGAGGGTGAAGTAGAAGAAGGAGAAGGAGAAGGTGAAGTCAGGAGGGTGAATCAGAAGAAGTGGAAGAAGGAGAAGGAGAAGGTGAAGTCAGGAGGGTGAATCAGAAGAAGCAGAAGAAGGAGAAGGAGAAGGTGAAGTCTGGAGGGTGAATCAGAAGAATCAGAAGAAGGAGAAGGAGAAGGTGAAGTCTGGAGGGTGAATCAGAAGAAGTAGAAGAAGGAGAAGGAGAAGGTGAAGTCTGGAGGGTGAATCAGAAGAAGCAGAAGAAGGAGAAGGAGAAGGTGACGTCTGGAGGGTGAATCAGAAGAAGCAGGAGAAGGAGAAGGAGAAGGTGAAGTCTGGAGGGTGAATCAGAAGAAGCAGAATAAGGAGAAGGAGCAGGTGAAGTCTGGAGGGTGAATCAGAAGAAGCAGAAGAAGGAGAAGGAGAAGGTGAAGTCTGGAGGGTGAATCAGAAGAAGTAGAAGAAGGAGAAGGAGAAGGTGAAGTCTGGAGGGTGAAGCAGAAGAAGTAGAAGAAGGAGAAGGAGAAGGTGAAGTCAGGAGGGTGAATCAGAAGAAGTAGAAGAAGGAGAAGGAGAAGGTGAAGTCAGGAGGGTGAATCAGAAGAAGCAGAAGAAGGAGAAGGAGAAGGTGAAGTCTGGAGGGTGATTCAGAAGAATCAGAAGAAGGAGAAGGAGAAGGTGAAGTCAGGAGGGTGAATCAGAAGAAGCAGAAGAAGGAGAAGGAGAAGGTGAAGTTAGGAGGGTGAATCAGAAGAAGCAGAAGAAGGAGAAGGAGAAGGTGAAGTCAGGGGGGTGAAGCAGAAGAAGTAGAAGAAGGAGAAGGAGAAGGTGAAGTCAGGAGGGTGAAGCAGAAGAAGCAGAAGAAGGAGAAGGAGAAGGTGAAGTCTGGAGGGTGAATCAGAAGAAGTACAAGAAGGAGAAGGCGAAGGTGAAGTCATAAGGGTGAAGCAGAAGAATCAGAAGAAGGAGAAGGAGAAGGTGAAGTCTGGAGGGTGAATCAGAAGAAGTAGAAGAAGGAGAAGGAGAAGGTGAAGTCAGGAGGGTGAAGCAGAAGGAGCAGAAGAAGGAGAAGGAGAAGGTGAAGTCTGGAGGGTGAAGCCGAAGAAGCAGAAGAAGGAGAAGGAGAAGGTGAAGTCTGGAGGGTGAATCAGTAGAAGTAGAAGAAGGAGAAGGAGAAGGTGAAGTCAGGAGGGTGAAGCAGAAGAAGCAGAAGAAGGAGAAGGAGAAGGTGAAGTCTGGAGGGTGAAGCAGAAGAAGCAGAAGAAGGAGAAGGAGAAGGTGAAGTCTGGAGGGTGAAGCAGAAGAAGCAGAAGAAGGAGAAGGAGAAGGTGTAATCAGGAGGGTGAATCAGAAGAAGTAGAAGAAGGAGAAGGAGAAGGTGAAGTCTGGAGGGTGAATCAGAAGAAGTAGAAGAAGGAGAAGGAGAAGGTGAAGTCTGGAGGGTGAATCAGAAGAAATAGAAGAAGGAGAAGGAGAAGGTGAAGTCTGGAGGGTGAATCAGAAGAAGCAGAAGAAGGAGAAGGAGAAGGTGAAGTCTGGAGGGAGAAGCAGAAGAAGTAGAAGAAGGAGAAGGAGAAGATGAAGTCTGGAGGGTGAATCAGAAGAAGTAGAAGAAAGAGAAGGAGAAGGTGAAGTCTGGAGGGTGAATCAGAAGAAGCAGAAGAAGGAGAAGGAAAAGGTGAAGTCTGAAGGGTGAATCAGAAGAAGCAGAAGAAGGAGAAGGAGAAGGTGAAGTCTGGAGGGTGAATCAGAAGAAGTAGAAGAAGGAGAAGGAGAAGGTGTTGTCTGGAGGGTGAATCAGAAGAAGTAGACGAAGGAGAAGGAGAAGGTGAAGTCTGGAGGGTGACTCAGAAGAAGCAGAAGAAGGAGAAGGAGAAGGTGAAGTCTGGAGGGTGAATCAGAAGATGTAGAAGAAGGAGAAGGAGAAGGTGAAGTCTGGAGGGTGAATCTGAAGAAGCAGAAGAAGGAGAAGGAGAAGGTGAAGTCTGGAGGGTGAATCAGAAGAAGCAGAAGAAGGAGAAGGAGAAGGTGAAGTCTGGAGGGTGAATCACAAGAAGCAGAAGAAGGAGAAGGAGAAGGTGAAGTCTGGAGGGTGAATCAGAAGAAGCAGAAGAAGTAGAAGGAGAAGGTGAAGTCTGGAGGGTGAATCAGAAGAAGTAGAAGAAGGAGAAGGAGAAGGTGAAGTCTGGAATGTGAATGAGAAGAAGCAGAAGGAGAAGGAGTAGGTGAAGTCAGGAGGGTGTATCAGAAGAAGCAGAAGAAGGAGAAGGAGAAGGTGAAGTCTGGAGGGTGAATCAGAAGAAGCAGAAGAAGGAGAAGGAGAAGGTGAAGACTGGAGGGTGAATCAGAAGAAGTAGAAGAAGGAGAAGGAGAAGGTGAAGTCTGGAGGGTGAATCAGAAGAAGTAGAAGAAGGAGAAGGAGAAGGCGAAGTCTGGAGGGTGAATCAGAAGAAGCAGAAGAAGGAGAAGGAGAAGGTGAAGTCTGGAGGGTGAATCAGAAGAAGCAGAAGAAGGAGAATGAGAAGGTGAAGTCTGGATGGTGAATCAGAAGAAGCAGAAGAAGGAGAAGGAGAAGGTGACGTCTGGAGGGTGAATCAGAAGAAGCAGAAGAAGGAGAAGGAGAAGGTGAAGTCTGAAGGGTGAATCAGAAGAAGCAGAAGAAGGAGAAGGAGAAGGTGGAGTCTGGAGGGTGAATCAGAAGAAGCAGAAGAAGGAGAAGGAGAAGGTGAAGTCTGGAGGGTGAATCAGAAGAAGTAGATGAAGGAGAAGGAGAAGGTGAAGTCTGGAGGGTGAATCACAAGAAGCAGAAGAAGGAGAAGTAGAAGGTGAATTCTGGAGGGTGAATCAGAAGAAGCAGAAGAAGTAGAAGGAGAAGGTGAAGTCTGGAGGGTGAATCAGAAGAAGTAGAACAAGGAGAAGGAGAAGTTGAGGTCTGGAATGTGAATCAGAAGAAGCAGGAGAAGGAGAAGGTGAAGTCAGGAGGGTGATTCAGAAGAAGCAGAAGAAGGAGAAGGAGAAGGTGAAGTCTGGAGGGTGAATCAGAAGAAGCAGAAGAAGGAGAAGGAGAAGTTGAAGACTGGAGGGTGAATCAGAAGAAGTAGAAGAAGGAGATGGAGAAGGTGAAGTCTGGAGGGTGAATCAGAAGAAGTAGAAGAAGGAGAAGGAGAAGGCGAAGTCTGGAGGGTGAATCTGAAGAAGCAGAAGAAGGAGAAGGAGAAGGTGAAGTCTGGAGGGTGAATCAGAAGAAGCAGAAGAAGGAGAAGGAGAAGGTGAGGTCTGGAGGGTGAATCAGAAGAAGCAGAAGAAGGAGAAATAGAAGGTGAAGTCTGAAGGGTGAATCAGAAGAAGCAGAAGAAGGAGAAGGAGAAGGTGAAGTCTGGAGGGTGAATCAGAAGAAGTAGAAGAAGGAGAAGGAGAAGGTGAAGTCTGGAGGGTGAAGCAGAAGAAGTAGAAGAAGGAGAAGGAGAAGGTGATGTCAGGAGGGTGAATCAGAAGAAGTAGAAGAAGGAGAAGGAGAAGGTGATGTCAGGAGGGTGAATCAGAAGAAGCAGAAGAAGGAGAAGGAGAAGGTGAAGTCTGGAGGGTGAATCAGAAGAATCAGAAGAAGGAGAAGGAGAAGGTGAAGTCTGGAGGGTGAATCAGAAGAAGTAGAAGAAGGAGAAGGTGAAGTCTGGAGGGTGAATCAGAAGAAGCAGAAGAAGGAGAAGGAGAAGGTGACGTCTGGAGGGTGAATCAGAAGAAGCAGGAGAAGGAGAAGGAGAAGGTGAAGTCTGGAGGGTGAATCAGAACAAGCAGAATAAGGAGAAGGAGAAGGTGAAGTCTGGAGGGTGAATCAGAAGAAGCAGAAGAAGGAGAAGGAGAAGGTGAAGTCTGGAGGGTGAATCAGAAGAAGTAGAAGAAGGAGAAGGAGAAGGTGAAGTCTGGAGGGTGAAGCAGAAGAAGTAGAAGAAGGAGAAGGAGAAGGTGAAATCAGGAGGGTGAATCAGAAGAAGTAGAAGAAGGAGAAGGAGAAGGTGAAGTCAGGAGGGTGAATCAGAAGAAGCAGAAGAAGGAGCAGGAGAAGGTGAAGTCTGGAGGGTGATTCAGAAGAATCAGAAGAAGGAGAAGGAGAAGGTGAAGTCAGGAGGGTGAATCAGAAGAAGCAGAAGAAGGAGAAGGAGAAGGTGAAGTTAGGAGGGTGAATCAGAAGAAGCAGAAGAAGGAGAAGGAGAAGGTGAAGTCAGGGGGGTGAAGCAGAAGAAGTAGAAGAAGGAGAAGGAGAAGGTGAAGTCAGGAGGGTGAAGCAGAAGAAGCAGAAGAAGGAGAAGGAGAAGGTGAAGTCTGGAGGGCGCAGCAGAAGAAGCTGAAGAAGGAGAAGGAGAAGGTGATGTCTATAGGGTGAAGCAGAAGAAGCAGAAGAAGGAGAAGGAGAAGGTGAAGTCTGGAGGGTGAATCAGAAGAAGTACAAGAAGGAGAAGGCGAAGGTGAAGTCATAAGGGTGAAGCAGAAGAATCAGAAGAAGGAGAAGGAGAAGGTGAAGTCTGGAGGTGAATCAGAAGAAGTAGAAGAAGGAGAAGGAGAAGGTGAAGTCAGGAGGGTGAAGCAGAAGGAGCAGAAGAAGGAGAAGGAGAAGGTGAAGTCTGGAGGGTGAAGCAGAAGAAGCAGAAGAAGGAGAAGGAGAAGGTGAAGTCAGGGGGGTGAAGCAGAAGAAGTAGAAGAAGGAGAAGGAGAAGGTGAAGTCAGGAGGGTGAAGCAGAAGAAGCAGAAGAAGGAGAAGGAGAAGGTGAAGTCTGGAGGGCGCAGCAGAAGAAGCTGAAAAAGGAGAAGGAGAAGGTGATGTCTATTGGGTGAAGCAGAAGAAGCAGAAGAAGGAGAAGGAGAAGGTGACGTCTGGAGGGTGAATCAGAAGAAGTACAAGAAGGAGAAGGCGAAGGTGAAGTCATAAGGGTGAAGCAGAAGAATCAGAAGAAGGAGAAGGAGAAGGTGAAGTCTGGAGGGTGAATCAGAAGAAGTAGAAGAAGGAGAAGGAGAAGGTGAAGTCAGGAGGGTGAAGCAGAAGGAGCAGAAGAAGGAGAAGGAGAAGGTGAAGTCTGGAGGGTGAAGCCGAAGAAGCAGAAGAAGGAGAAGGAGAAGGTGAAGTCTGGAGGGTGAATCAGTAGAAGTAGAAGAAGGAGAAGGAGAAGGTGAAGTCAGGAGGGTGAAGCAGAAGAAGCAGAAGAAGGAGAAGGAGAAGGTGAAGTCTGGAGGGTGAAGCAGAAGAAGCAGAAGAAGGAGAAGGAGAAGGTGAAGTCTGGAGGGTGAAGCAGAAGAAGCAGAAGAAGGAGAAGGAGAAGGTGTAATCAGGAGGGTGAATCAGAAGAAGTAGAAGAAGGAGAAGGAGAAGGTGAAGTCTGGAGGGTGAATCAGAAGAAGTAGAAGAAGGAGAAGGAGAAGGTGAAGTCTGGAGGGTGAATCAGAAGAAGTAGAAGAAGGAGAAGGAGAAGGTGAAGTCTGGAGGGTGAATCAGAAGAAGCAGAAGAAGGAGAAGGAGAAGGTGAAGTCTGGAGGGAGAAGCAGAAGAAGTAGAAGAAGGAGAAGGAGAAGATGAAGTCTGGAGGGCGAATCAGAAGAAGTAGAAGAAAGAGAAGGAGAAGGTGAAGTCTGGAGGGTGAATCAGAAGAAGTAGAAGAAGGAGAAGGAAAAGGTGAAGTCTGAAGGGTGAATCAGAAGAAGCAGAAGAAGGAGAAGGAGAAGGTGAAGTCTGGAGGGTGAATCAGAAGAAGTAGAAGAAGGAGAAGGAGAAGGTGTTGTCTGGAGGGTGAATCAGAAGAAGTAGACGAAGGAGAAGGAGAAGGTGAAGTCTGGAGGGTGACTCAGAAGAAGCAGAAGAAGGAGAAGGAGAAGGTGAAGTCTGGAGGGTGAATCAGAAGATGTAGAAGAAGGAGAAGGAGAAGGTGAAGTCTGGAGGGTGAATCTGAAGAAGCAGAAGAAGGAGAAGGAGAAGGTGAAGTCTGGAGGGTGAATCAGAAGAAGCAGAAGAAGGAGAAGGAGAAGGTGAAGTCTGGAGGGTGAATCACAAGAAGCAGAAGAAGGAGAAGGAGAAGGTGAAGTCTGGAGGGTGAATCAGAAGAAGCAGAAGAAGTAGAAGGAGAAGGTGAAGTCTGGAGGGTGAATCAGAAGAAGTAGAAGAAGGAGAAGGAGAAGGTGAAGTCTGGAATGTGAATCAGAAGAAGCAGAAGGAGAAGGAGAAGGTGAAGTCAGGAGGGTGTATCAGAAGAAGCAGAAGAAGGAGAAGGAGAAGGTGAAGTCTGGAGGGTGAATCAGAAGAAGCAGAAGAAGGAGAAGGAGAAGGTGAAGACTGGAGGGTGAATCAGAAGAAGTAGAAGAAGGAGAAGGAGAAGGTGAAGTCTGGAGGGTGAATCAGAAGAAGTAGAAGAAGGAGAAGGAGAAGGCGAAGTCTGGAGGGTGAATCAGAAGAAGCAGAAGAAGGAGAAGGAGAAGGTGAAGTCTGGAGGGAGAATCAGAAGAAGCAGAAGAAGGAGAATGAGAAGGTGAAGTCTGGATGGTGAATCAGAAGAAGCAGAAGAAGGAGAAGGAGAAGGTGACGTCTGGAGGGTGAATCAGAAGAAGCAGAAGAAGGAGAAGGAGAAGGTGGAGTCTGGAGGGTGAATCAGAAGAAGCAGAAGAAGGAGAAGGAGAAGGTGAAGTCTGGAGGGTGAATCAGAAGAAGTAGATGAAGGAGAAGGAGAAGGTGAAGTCTGGAGGGTGAATCACAAGAAGCAGAAGAAGGAGAAGTAGAAGGTGAATTCTGGAGGGTGAATCAGAAGAAGCAGAAGAAGTAGAAGGAGAAGGTGAAGTCTGGAGGGTGAATCAGAAGAAGTAGAACAAGGAGAAGGAGAAGGTGAGGTCTGGAATGTGAATCAGAAGAAGCAGAAGAAGGAGAAGGAGAAGGTGAAGTCAGGAGGGTGATTCAGAAGAAGCAGAAGAAGGAGAAGGAGAAGGTGAAGTCTGGAGGGTGAATCAGAAGAAGCAGAAGAAGGAGAAGGAGAAGTTGAAGACTGGAGGGTGAATCAGAAGAAGTAGAAGAAGGAGATGGAGAAGGTGAAGTCTGGAGGGTGAATCAGAAGAAGTAGAAGAAGGAGAAGGAGAAGGCGAAGTCTGGAGGGTGAATCTGAAGAAGCAGAAGAAGGAGAAGGAGAAGGTGAAGTCTGGAGGGTGAATCAGAAGAAGCAGAAGAAGGAGAAGGAGAAGGTGAGGTCTGGAGGGTGAATCAGAAGAAGCAGAAGAAGGAGAAATAGAAGGTGAAGTCTGAAGGGTGAATCAGAAGAAGCAGAAGAAGGAGAAGGAGAAGGTGAAGTCTGGAGGGTGAATCAGAAGAAGTAGAAGAAGGAGAAGGAGAAGGTGAAGTCTGGAGGGTGAAGCAGAAGAAGTAGAAGAAGGAGAAGGAGAAGGTGATGTCAGGAGGGTGAATCAGAAGAAGTAGAAGAAGGAGAAGGTGAAGTCAGGAGCGTGAATCAGAAGAAGCAGAAGAAGGAGAAGGAGAAGGTGAAGTCTGGAGGGTGAATCAGAAGAATCAGAAGAAGGAGAAGGAGAAGGTGAAGTCTGGAGGGTGAATCAGAAGAAGTAGAAGAAGGAGAAGGTGAAGTCTGGAGGGCGAATCAGAAGAAGCAGAAGAAGGAGAAGGAGAAGGTGACGTCTGGAGGGTGAATCAGAAGAAGCAGGAGAAGGAGAAGGAGAAGGTGAAGTCTGGAGGGTGAATCAGAACAAGCAGAATAAGGAGAAGGAGAAGGTGAAGTCTGGAGGGTGAATCAGAAGAAGCAGAAGAAGGAGAAGGAGAAGGTGAAGTCTGGAGGGTGAATCAGAAGAAGTAGAAGAAGGAGAAGGAGAAGGTGAAGTCTGGAGGGTGAAGCAGAAGAAGTAGAAGAAGGAGAAGGAGAAGGTGAAATCAGGAGGGTGAATCAGAAGAAGTAGAAGAAGGAGAAGGAGAAGGTGAAGTCAGGAGGGTGAATCAGAAGAAGCAGAAGAAGGAGAAGGAGAAGGTGAAGTCTGGAGGGTGATTCAGAAGAATCAGAAGAAGGAGAAGGAGAAGGTGAAGTCAGGAGGGTGAATCAGAAGAAGCAGAAGAAGGAGAAGGAGAAGGTGAAGTTAGGAGGGTGAATCAGAAGAAGCAGAAGAAGGAGAAGGAGAAGGTGAAGTCAGGGGGGTGAAGCAGAAGAAGTAGAAGAAGGAGAAGGAGAAGGTGAAGTCAGGAGGGTGAAGCAGAAGAAGCAGAAGAAGGAGAAGGAGAAGGTGAAGTCTGGAGGGCGCAGCAGAAGAAGCTGAAGAAGGAGAAGGAGAAGGTGATGTCTATAGGGTGAAGCAGAAGAAGCAGAAGAAGGAGAAGGAGAAGGTGAAGTCTGGAGGGTGAATCAGAAGAAGTACAAGAAGGAGAAGGCGAAGGTGAAGTCATAAGGGTGAAGCAGAAGAATCAGAAGAAGGAGAAGGAGAAGGTGAAGTCTGGAGGGTGAATCAGAAGAAGTAGAAGAAGGAGAAGGAGAAGGTGAAGTCAGGAGGGTGAAGCAGAAGGAGCAGAAGAAGGAGAAGGAGAAGGTGAAGTCTGGAGGGTGAAGCAGAAGAAGCAGAAGAAGGAGAAGGAGAAGGTGAAGTCTGGAGGTCGAAGCAGAAGAAGCAGAAGAAGGAGAAGGAGAAGGTGAAGTCTGGAGGGTGAAGCCGAAGAAGCAGAAGAAGGAGAAGGAGAAGGTGAAGTCTGGAGGGTGAATCAGAAGAAGTAGAAGAAGGAGAAGGAGAAGGTGAAGTCAGGAGGGTGAAGCAGAAGAAGCAGAAGAAGGAGAAGGAGAAGGTGAAGTCTGGAGGGTGAAGCAGAAGAAGCAGAAGAAGGAGAAGGAGAAGGTGAAGTCTGGAGGATGAAGCAGAAGAAGCAGAAGAAGGAGAAGGAGAAGGTGAAATCAGGAGGGTGAATCAGAAGAAGTACAAGAAGGAGAAGGAGAAGGTGAAGTCTGGAGGGTGAAACAGAAGAAGTAGAAGAAGGAGAAGGAGAAGGTGAAGTCTGGAGGGTGAATCAGAAGAAGTAGAAGAAGGAGAAGGAGAAGGTGAAGTCTGGAGGGTGAATCAGAAGAAGCAGAAGAAGGAGAAGGAGAAGGTGAAGTCTGGAGGGAGAAGCAGAAGAAGCAGAAGAAGGAGAAGGAGAAGGTGAAGTCTGGAGGGTGAAGCAGAAGAAGCAGAAGAAGGAGAAGGAGAAGGTGAAGTCTGGAGGGTGAAGCAGAAGAAGCAGAAGAAGGAAAAGGAGAAGGTGAAATCAGGAGGGTGAATCAGAAGAAGTAGAAGAAGGAGAAGGAGAAGGTGAAGTCTGGAGGGTGAATCAGAAGAGGTAGAAGAAGGAGAAGGAGAAGGTGAAGTCTGGAGGGTGAATCAGAAGAAGTAGAAGAAGGAGAAGGAGAAGGTGAAGTCTGGAGGGTGAATCAGAAGAAGCAGAAGAAGGAGAAGGAGAAGGTGAAGTCTGGAGGGAGAAGCAGAAGAAGTAGAAGAAGGAGAAGGAGAAGGTGAAGTCTGGAGGGTGAATCAGAAGAAGCAGAAGAAGGAGAAGGAGAAGGTGAAGTCTGGAGGGAGAAGCAGAAGAAGTAGAAGAAGGAGAAGGAGAAGATGAAGTCTGGAGGGTGAATCAGAAGAAGTAGAAGAAAGAGAAGGAGAAGGTGAAGTCTGGAGGGTGAATCAGAAGAAGTAGAAGAAGGAGAAGTAGAAGGTGTTGTCTGGAGGGTGAATCAGAAGAAGTAGACGAAGGAGAAGGAGAAGGTGAAGTCTGGAGGGTGAATCAGAAGAAGTAGAAGAAGGAGAAGGAGAAGGTGAAGTCTGGAGGGTGAATCTGAAGAAGCAGAAGAAGGAGAAGGAGAAGGTGAAGTCTGGAGGGTGAATCAGAAGAAGCAGAAGAAGGAGAAGGAGAAGGTGAAGTCTGGAGGGTGAATCAGAAGAAGCAGAAGAAGGAGAAGGAGAAGGTGAAGTCTGGAGGGTGAATCAGAAGAAGCAGAAGAAGTAGAAGGAGAAGGTGAAGTCTGGAGGGTGAATCAGAAGAAGTAGAAGAAGGAGAAGGAGAAGGTGAAGTCTGGAATGTGAACCAGAAGAAGCAGAAGGAGAAGGAGAAGGTGAAGTCAGGAGGGTGAATCAGAAGAAGCAGAAGAAGGAGAAGGAGAAGGTGAAGTCTGGAGGGTGAATCAGAAGAAGCAGAAGAAGGAGAAGGAGAAGGTGAAGACTGGAGGGTGAATCAGAAGAAGTAGAAGAAGGAGAAGGAGAAGGTGAAGTCAGGAGGGTGAAGCAGAAGAAGCAGAAGAAGGAGAAGGAGAAGGTGAAGTCTGGAGGGTGAAGCAGAAGAAGCAGAAGAAGGAGAAGGAGAAGGTGAAGTCTGGAGGGTGAAGCAGAAGAAGCAGAAGAAGGAGAAGGAGAAGGTGAAATCAGGAGGGTGAATCAGAAGAAGTAGAAGAAGGAGAAGGAGAAGGTGAAGTCTGGAGGGTGAATCAGAAGAAGTAGAAGAAGGAGAAGGAGAAGGTGAAGTCTGGAGGGTGAATCAGAAGAAGTAGAAGAAGGAGAAGGAGAAGGTGAAGTCTGGAGGGTGAATCAGAAGAAGCAGAAGAAGGAGAAGGAGAAGGTGAAGTCTGGAGGGAGAAGCAGAAGAAGTAGAAGAAGGAGAAGGAGAAGGTGAAGTCTGGAGGGTGAATCAGAAGAAGCAGAAGAAGGAGAAGGAGAAGGTGAAGTCTGGAGGGAGAAGCAGAAGAAGTAGAAGAAGGAGAAGGAGAAGATGAAGTCTGGAGGGTGAATCAGAAGAAGTAGAAGAAAGAGAAGGAGAAGGTGAAGTCTGGAGGGTGAATCAGAAGAAGTAGAAGAAGGAGAAGGAGAAGGTGAAGTCTGGAGGGTGAATCAGAAGAAGCAGAAGAAGGAGAAGGAGAAGGTGAAGTCTGGAGGGTGAATCAGAAGAAGTAGAAGAAGGAGAAGGAGAAGGTGTTGTCTGGAGGGTGAATCTGAAGAAGCAGAAGAAGGAGAAGGAGAAGGTGAAGTCTGGAGGGTGAATCAGAAGAAGCAGAAGAAGGAGAAGGAGAAGGTGAAGTCTGGAGGGTGAATCAGAAGAAGCAGAAGAAGGAGAAGGAGAAGGTGAAGTCTGAAGGGTGAATCAGAAGAAGCAGAAGAAGTAGAAGGAGAAGGTGAAGTCTGGAGGGTGAATCAGAAGAAGTAGAAGAAGGAGAAGGAGAAGGTGAAGTCTGGAATGTGAATCAGAAGAAGCAGAAGGAGAAGGAGAAGGTGAAGTCAAGAGGGTGAATCAGAAGAAGCAGAAGAAGGAGAAGGAGAAGGTGAAGTCTGGAGGGTGAATCAGAAGAAGCAGAAGAAGGAGAAGGAGAAGGTGAAGACTGGAGTGTGAATCAGAAGAAGTAGAAGAAGGAGAAGGAGAAGGTGAAGTCTGGAGGGTGAATCAGAAGAAGTAGAAGAAGGAGAAGTAGAAGGCGAAGTCTGGAGGATGAATCAGAAGAAGCAGAAGAAGGAGAAGGAGAAGGTGGAGTCTGGAGGGTGAATCAGAAGAAGCAGAAGAAGGAGAAGGAGAAGGTGAAGTCTGGATGGTGAATCAGAAGAAGCAGAAGAAGGAGAAGGAGAAGGTGAGGTCTGGAGGGTGAATCAGAAGAAGCAGAAGAAGGAGAAGGAGAAGGTGAAGTCTGAAGGGTGAATCAGAAGAAGCAGAAGAAGGAGAAGGAGAAGGTGAAGTCTGGAGGGTGAATCAGAAGAAGCAGAAGAAGGAGAAGGAGAAGGTGAAGTCTGGAGGGTGAATCAGAAGAAGTAGATGAAGGAGAAGGAGAAGGTGAAGTCTGGAGGGTGAATCAGAAGAAGCAGAAGAAGGAGAAGGAGAAGGTGAAGTCTGGAGGGTGAATCAGAAGAAGCAGAAGAAGTAGAAGGAGAAGGTGAAGTCTGGAGGGTGAATCAGAAGAAGTAGAAGAAGGAGAAGGAGAAGGTGAAGTCTGGAATGTGAATCAGAAGAAGCAGAAGGAGAAGGAGAAGGTGAAGTCAGGAGGGTGAATCAGAAGAAGCAGAAGAAGGAGAAGGAGAAGGTGAAGTCTGGAGGGTGAATCAGAAGAAGCAGAAGAAGGAGAAGGAGAAGGTGAAGACTGGAGGGTGAATCAGAAGAAGTAGAAGAAGGAGAAGGAGAAGGTGAAGTCTGGAGGGTGAATCAGAAGAAGTACAAGAAGGAGAAGGCGAAGGTGAAGTCATAAGGGTGAAGCAGAAGAATCAGAAGAAGGAGAAGGAGAAGGTGAAGTCTGGAGGGTGAATCAGAAGAAGTAGAAGAAGGAGAAGGTGAAGTCAGGAGGGTGAAGCAGAAGGAGCAGAAGAAGGAGAAGGAGAAGGTGAAGTCTGGAGGGTGAAGCAGAAGAAGCAGAAGAAGGAGAAGGAGAAGGTGAAGTCTGGAGGTCGAAGCAGAAGAAGCAGAAGAAGGAGAAGGAGAAGGTGAAGTCTGGAGGGTGAAGCCGAAGAAGCAGAAGAAGGAGAAGGAGAAGGTGAAGTCTGGAGGGTGAATCAGAAGAAGTAGAAGAAGGAGAAGGAGAAGGTGAAGTCAGGAGGGAGAAGCAGAAGAAGCAGAAGAAGGAGAAGGAGAAGGTGAAGTCTGGAGGGTGAAGGAGAAGAAGCAGAAGAAGGAGAAGGAGAAGGTGAAGTCTGGAGGGTGAAGCAGAAGAAGCAGAAGAAGGAGAAGGAAAAGGTGAAATCAGGAGGGTGAATCAGAAGAAGTAGAAGAAGGAGAAGGAGAAGGTGAAGTCTGGAGGGTGAATCAGAAGAAGTAGAAGAAGGAGAAGGAGAAGGTGAAGTCTGGAGGGTGAATCAGAAGAAGTAGAAGAAGGAGAAGGTGAAGTCTGGATGGTGAATCAGAAGAAGCAGAAGAAGGAGAAGGAGAAGGTGAAGTCTGGAGGGAGAAGCAGAAGAAGTAGAAGAAGGAGAAGGAGAAGGTGAAGTCTGGAGGGTGAATCAGAAGAAGCAGAAGAAGGAGAAGGAGAAGGTGAAGTCTGGAGGGAAAAGCAGAAGAAGTAGAAGAAGGAGAAGGAGAAGATGAAGTCTGGAGGGTGAATCAGAAGAAGTAGAAGAAAGAGAAGGAGAAGGTGAAGTCTGGAGGGTGAATCAGAAGAAGTAGAAGAAGGAGAAGGAGAAGGTGAAGTCTGGAGGGTGAATCAGAAGAAGCAGAAGAAGGAGAAGGAGAAGGTGAAGTCTGGAGGGTGAATCAGAAGAAGTAGAAGAAGGAGAAGGAGAAGGTGTTGTCTGGAGGGTGAATCAGAAGAAGTAGACGAAGGAGAAGGAGAAGGTGAAGTCTGGAGGGTGAATCAGAAGAAGTAGAAGAAGGAGAAGGAGAAGGTGAAGTCTGGAGGGTGAATCTGAAGAAGCAGAAGAAGGAGAAGGAGAAGGTGAAGTCTGGAGGGTGAATCAGAAGAGGCAGAAGAAGGAGAAGGAGAAGGTGAAGTCTGGAGGGTGAATCAGAAGAAGCAGAAGAAGGAGAAGGAGAAGGTGAAGTCTGGAGGGTGAATCAGAAGAAGCAGAAGAAGTAGAAGGAGAAGGTGAAGTCTGGAGGGTGAATCAGAAGAAGTAGAAGAAGGAGAAGGAGAAGGTGAAGTCTGGAATGTGAATCAGAAGAAGCAGAAGGAGAAGGAGAAGGTGAAGTCAGGAGGGTGAATCAGAAGAAGCAGAAGAAGGAGAAGGAGAAGGTGAAGTCTGGAGGGTGAATCAGAAGCAGCAGAAGAAGGAGAAGGAGAAGGTGAAGTCTGGAGGGTGAATCAGAAGAAGTAGAAGAAGGAGAAGGAGAAGGTGAAGTCTGGAGGGTGAATCAGAAGAAGTAGAAGAAGGAGAAGGAGAAGGCGAAGTCTGGAGGGTGAATCTGAAGAAGCAGAAGAAGGAGAAGGAGAAGGTGAAGTCTGGAGGGTGAATCAGAAGAAGCAGAAGAAGGAGAAGGAGAAGATTAAGTCTGGAGGGTGAATCAGAAGAAGTAGAAGAAGGAGAAGGAGAAGGTGAGGTCTGGAGGGTGAATCAGAAGAAGCAGAAGAAGGAGAAATAGAAGGTGAAGTCTGAAGGGTGAATCAGAAGAAGCAGAAGAAGGAGAAGGAGAAGCTGAAGTCTGGAGGGTGAATCAGAAGAAGCAGAAGAAGGAGAAGGAGAAGGTGAAGTCTGGAGGGAGAATCAGAAGAAGTAGAAGAAGGAGAAGGAGAAGGTGAAGTCTGGAGGGTGAATCAGAAGAAGCAGAAGAAGGAGAAGGAGAAGGTGCATTCTGGAGGGTGATTCACAAGAAGCAGAAGAGGGAGAAGATGAAGATGAAGTCTGGAGGGTGAATCAGAAGAAGTAGAAGAAGGAGAAGGAGAAGATGAAGTCTGGAGGGTGAATCAGAAGAAGCAGAAGAAGGAGAAGTAGAAGGTGAAGTCTGGAGGGTGAATCAGAAGAAGCAGAAGAAGGAGAAGGAGAAGTTGAAGTCTGGAGGGTGAATCAGAAGAAGCAGAATAAGGAGAAGGAGAAGGTGAAGTCTGGAGGGTGAATCAGAAGAAGCAGAAGAAGGAGAAGGAGAAGGTGAAGTCTGGAGGGTGAATCAGAAGAAGTAGAAGAAGGAGAAGGAGAAGGTGAAGTCTGGAGGGTGAAGCAGAAGAAGTAGAAGAAGGAGAAGGAGAAGGTGAAGTCAGGAGGGCGAATCAGAAGAAGTAGAAGAAGGAGAAGGAGAAGGTGAAGTCAGGAGGGTGAATCAGAAGAAGCAGAAGAAGGAGAAGGAGATGGAGAAGCCTGGAGGGTGAATCAGAAGAATCAGAAGAAGGAGAAGGAGAAGGTGAAGTCTGGACGGTGAATCAGAAGAAGCAGAAGAAAGAGAAGGAGAAGGTGAAGTCTGGAGGGTGAAGCAGAAGAAGCAGAAGAAGGAGAAGGAGAAGGTGAAGACTGGAGGGTGAATCAGAAGAAGTAGAAGAAGGAGAAGGAGAAGGTGAAGTCTGGAGGATGAATCAGAAGAAGTAGAAGAAGGAGAAGGAGAAGGTGAAGTCTGGAGGGTGAATCAGAAGAAGTAGAAGAAGGAGAATTTGAAGGTGAAGTCTGGAGGGTGAATCAGAAGAAGCAGAAGAAGGAGAAGGAGAAGGTGCATTCTGGAGGGTGATTCACAAGAAGCAGAAGAGGGAGAAGATGAAGATGAAGTCTGGAGGGTGAATCAGAAGAAGTAGAAGAAGGAGAAGGAGAAGATGAAGTCTGGAGGGTGAATCAGAAGAAGCAGAAGAAGGAGAAGTAGAAGGTGAAGTCTGGAGGGTGAATCAGAAGAAGCAGAAGAAGGAGAAGGAGAAGTTGAAGTCTGGAGGGTGAATCAGAAGAAGCAGAATAAGGAGAAGGAGAAGGTGAAGTCTGGAGGGTGAATCAGAAGAAGCAGAAGAAGGAGAAGGAGAAGGTGAAGTCTGGAGGGTGAATCAGAAGAAGTAGAAGAAGGAGAAGGAGAAGGTGAAGTCTGGAGGGTGAAGCAGAAGAAGTAGAAGAAGGAGAAGGAGAAGGTGAAGTCAGGAGGGCGAATCAGAAGAAGTAGAAGAAGGAGAAGGAGAAGGTGAAGTCAGGAGGGTGAATCAGAAGAAGCAGAAGAAGGAGAAGGAGATGGAGAAGCCTGGAGGGTGAATCAGAAGAATCAGAAGAAGGAGAAGGAGAAGGTGAAGTCTGGACGGTGAATCAGAAGAAGCAGAAGAAAGAGAAGGAGAAGGTGAAGTCTGGAGGGTGAAGCAGAAGAAGCAGAAGAAGGAGAAGGAGAAGGTGAAGACTGGAGGGTGAATCAGAAGAAGTAGAAGAAGGAGAAGGAGAAGGTGAAGTCTGGAGGATGAATCAGAAGAAGTAGAAGAAGGAGAAGGAGAAGGTGAAGTCTGGAGGGTGAATCAGAAGAAGCAGAAGAAGGAGAAGGAGAAGGTGAAGTCTGGAGGGTGAATCAGAAGAATCAGAAGAAGGAGAAGGAGAAGGTGAAGTCTGGAGGGTGAATTAGAAGAAGTAGAAGGAGGAGAAGGAGAAGGTGAAGTCTGGAGGATGAATCAGAAGAAGCAGAAGAAGGAGAAGGAGAAGGTGAAGTCTGGAGGGTGAATCAGAAGAAGCAGAAGAAGGAGAAGGAGAAGGTGAAGTCTGGAGGGTGAATCAGAAGAAGCAGAAATAGGAGAAGGAGAAGGTGAAGTCTGGAGGGTGAATCAGAAGAAGCAGAAGAAGGAGAAGGAGAAGGTGAAGTCAGGAGGGTGAATCAGGAGAAGTAGAAGAAGGAGAAGGAGAAGGTGAAGTCAGGAGGGTGAATCAGAAGAAGCAGAATAAGGAGAAGGAGAAGGTGAAGTCTGGAGGGTGACTCAGAGGAATCAGAAGAAGGAGAAGGAGAAGGTGAAGTCAGGAGGGTGAATCAGAAGAAGCAGAAGAAGGAGAAGGAGAAGGTGAAGTTAGGAGGGTGAATCAGAAGAAGCAGAAGAAGGAGAAGGAGAAGGTGAAGTCTGGAGGGTGAATCAGAAGAAGTAGAAGAAGGAGAAGGAGAAGGTGAAGTCAGGAGGGTGAAACAGAGGAAGCAGAAGAAGGAGAAGGAGAAGGTGAAGTCTGGAGGGTGAAGCAGAAGAAGCAGAAGAAGGAGAAGGAGAAGGTGAAATCATGAGGGTGAATCAGAAGAAGTAGAAGAAGGAGAAGGAGAAGGTGAAGTCTGGAGGGTGAATCAGAAGATGTAGAAGAAGGAGAAGGAGAAGGTGAAGTCTGGAAGGTGTATCAGAAGAAGTAGAAGAAGGAGAAGGAGAAGGTGAAGTCTGGAGGGTGAATCAGAAGAAGCAGAAGAAGGAGAAGGAGAAGGTGAAGTCTGGGGGGAGAAGCAGAAGAAGTAGAAGAAGGAGAAGGAGAAGATGAAGTCTGGAGGGTGAATCAGAAGAAGTAGAAGAAGGAGAAGGAGAAGGTGAAGTCTGGAGGGTGAATCAGAAGAAGTAGAAGAAGGAGAAGGAGAAGGTGAAATCTGGAGTGTGAATCAGAAGAAGCAGAAGAAGGAGAAGGAGAAGGTGAGGTCTTGAGGGTGAATCAGAAGAAGTAGAAGAAGGAGAAGGAGAAGGTGTAGTCTGGAGGGTGAATCAGAAGAAGTAGACGAAGGAGAAGGAGAAGGTGAAGTCTGGAGGGTGAATCAGAAGAAGCAGAAGAAGGAGAAGGAGAAGGTGAAGTCTGGAGGGTGAATCAGAAGAAGTAGAAGAAGGAGAAGGAGAAGGTGAAGTCTGGAGAGTGAATCAGAAGAAGCAGGAGAAGGAGAAGGAGATGGTGAAGTCTGGAGGGTTAATCAGAAGAAGCAGAAGAAGGAGAAGGAGAAGGTGAAGTCTGGAGGGTGAATCAGAAGAAGCAGAAGAAGGAGAAGGAGAAGGTGAATCTGGAGGGTGAATCAGAAGAAGCGGAAGAAGTAGAAGGAGAAGGTGAAGTCTGGAGGGTGAATCAGAAGACGTAGAAGAAGGAGAAGGAGAAGGTGAAGTCTGGAATGTGAATCAGAAGAAGCAGAAGAAGAAGAAGGAGAAGGTGAAGTCAGGAGGGTGAATCAGAAGAAGCAGAAGAAGGAGAAGGAGAAGGTGAAGTCTGGAGGGTGAATCAGAAGAAGCAGAAGAAGGAGAAGGAGAAGGTGAAGACTGGAGGGTGAATCAGAAGAAGTAGAAGAAGGAGTAGGAGAAGGTGAAGTCTGGAGGGTGAATCAGAAGAAGTAGAAGAAGGAGAAGGAGAAGGCGAAGTCTGGAGGGTGAATCAGAAGAAGCAGAAGAAGGAGAAGGAGAAGGTGAAGTCTGGAGGGTGAATCAGAAGAAGCAGAAGAAGGAGAAGGAGAAGATGAAGTCTGGAGGGTGAATCAGAAGAAGTAGAAGAAGGAGAAGGAGAAGGTGAGGTCTGGAGGGTGAATCAGAAGAAGCAGAAGAAGGAGAAGGAGAAGGTGAAGTCTGAAGGGTGAATCAGAAGAAGCAGAAGAAGGAGAAGGAGAAGGTGAAGTCTGGAGGGTAAATCAGAAGAAGCAGAAGAAGGAGAAGGAGAAGGTGAAGTCTGGAGGGTGAATCAGAAGAATTAGAAGAAGGAGAAGGAGAAGGTGAAGTCTGGAGGATGAATCAGAAGAAGCAGAAGAAGGAGAAGGAGAAGGTGAAGTCTGGAGGGTGAATCAGAAGAAGCAGAAGAAGGAGAAGGAGAAGATGAAGTCTGGAGGGTGAATCAGAAGAAGTAGAGGAAGGAGAAGGAGAAGGTGAAGCCTGGAGGGTGAATCAGAAGAAGCAGAAGAAGGAGAAGGAGAAGGTGAAGTCTGGAGGGTGAATCAGAAGAAGCAGAAGAAGGAGAAGGAGAAGGTGAAGTCTGGAGGGTGAATCAGAAGAAGCAGAATCAGGAGAAGGAGAAGGTGAAGTCTGGAGGGTGAATCAGAAGAAGCAGAAGAAGGAGAAGGAGAAGGTGAAGTCTGGAGGGTGAATCAGAAGAAGTATAAGAAGGAGAAGGAGAAGGTGAAGTCTGCAGGGTGAAGCAGAAGAAGTAGAAGAAGGAGAAGGAGAAGGTGATGTCAGGAGGGTGAATCAGAAGAAGCAGAAGAAGGAGAAGGAGAAGGTGAAGTCAGGAGGGTGAATCAGAAGAAGCAGAAGAAGGAGAAGGAGAAGGTGAAGTCTGGAGGGTGAATCAGAAGAATCAGAAGAAGGAGAAGGAGAAGGTGAAGTCTGGAGGGTGAATCAGAAGAAGCAGAAGAAAGAGAAGGAGAAGGTGAAGTCTGGAGGGTGAAGCAGAAGAAGCAGAAGAAGGAGAAGGAGAAGGTGAAGACTGGAGGGTGAATCAGAAGAAGTAGAAGAAGAAGAAGGAGAAGGTGAAGTCTGGAGGATGAATCAGAAGAAGTAGAAGAAGGAGAAGGAGAAGGTGAAGTCTGGAGGGTGAATCAGAAGAAGCAGAAGAAGGAGAAGGAGAAGGTGAAGTCTGCAGGGTGAATCAGAAGAATCAGAGGAAGGAGAAGGAGAAGGTGAAGTCTGGAGGGTGAATCAGAAGAAGTAGAAGAAGGAGAAGGAGAAGGTGAAGTCTGGAGGGTGAATCAGAAGAAGCAGATGAAGGAGAAGGAGAAGGTGAAGTCTGGAGGGTGAATCAGAAGAAGCAGGAGAAGGAGAAGGAGAAGGTGAAGTCTGGAGGGTGAATCAGAAGAAGCAGAATAAGGAGAAGGAGAAGGTGAAGTCTGGAGGGTGAATCAGAAGAAGCAGAAGAAGGAGAAGGAGAAGGTGAAGACTGGAGGGTGAATCAGAAGAAGTAGAAGAAGGAGAAGGAGAAGGTGAAGTCTGGAGGGTGAAGCAGAAGAAGTAGAAGAAGGTGAAGGAGAAGGTGAAGTCAGGAGGGTGAATCAGAAGAAGTAGAAGAAGGAGAAGGAGAAGGTGAAGTCAGGAGGGTGAATCAGAAGAAGCAGAAGAAGGAGAAGGATAAGGTGAAGTCTGGAGGGTGAATCAGAAGAAGTATAAGAAGGAGAAGGAGAAGGTGAAGTCTGGAGGGTGAAGCAGAAGAAGTAGAAGAAGGAGAAGGAGAAGGTGATGTCAGGAGGGTGAATCAGAAGAAGTAGAAGAAGGAGAAGGAGAAGGTGAAGTCAGGAGGGTGAATCAGAAGAAGCAGAAGAAGGAGAAGGAGAAGGTGAAGTCTGGAGGGTGAATCAGAAGAATCAGAAGAAGGAGAAGGAGAAGGTGAAGTCTGGAGGGTGAATCAGAAGAAGCAGAAGAAAGAGAAGGAGAAGGTGAAGTCTGGAGGGTGAAGCAGAAGAAGCAGAAGAAGGGGAAGGAGAAGGTGAAGACTGGAGGGTGAATCAGAAGAAGTAGAAGAAGGAGAAGGAGAAGGTGAAGTCTGGAGGATGAATGAGAAGAAGTAGAAGAAGGAGAAGGAGAAGGTGAAGTCTGGAGGGTGAATCAGAAGAAGCGGAAGAAGGAGAAGGAGAAGGTGAAGTCTGGAGGGTGAATCAGAAGAAGCAGAAAAAGGAGAAGGGGAAGGTGAAGTCTGGAGGGTGAATCAGAAGAAGCAGGAGAAGGAGAAGGAGAAGGTGAAGTCTGGAGGGTGAATCAGAAGAAGCAGAATAAGGAGAAGGAGAAGGTGAAGTCTGGAGGGTGAATCAGAAGAAGCAGAAGAAGGAGAAGGAGAAGGTGAAGTCTGGAGGGTGAATCAGAAGAAGTAGAAGAAGGAGAAGGAGAAGGTGAAGTTTGGAGGGTGAAGCAGAAGAAGTAGAAGAAGGAGAAGGAGAAGGTGAAGTCAGGAGGGTGAATCAGAAGAAGTAGAAGAAGGAGAAGGAGAAGGTGAAGTCAGGAGGGTGAATCAGAAGAAGCAGGAGAAGGAGAAGGAGAAGGTGCAGTCTGGAGGGTGAATCAGAAGAAGTATAAGAAGGAGAAGGAGAAGGTGAAGTCTGGAGGGTGAAGCAGAAGAAGTAGAAGAAGGAGAAGGAGAAAGTGATGTCAGGAGGGTGAATCAGAAGAAGTAGAAGAAGGAGAAGGAGAAGGTGAAGTCAGGAGGGTGAATCAGAAGAAGCAGAAGAAGGAGAAGGAGCAGGTGAAGTCTGGAGGATGAATCAGAAGAATCAGAAGAAGGAGAAGGAGAAGGTGAAGTCTGGAGGGTGAATCAGAAGAAGCAGAAGAAAGAGAAGGAGAAGGTGAAGTCTGGAGGGTGAAGCAGAAGAAGCAGAAGAAGGAGAAGGAGAAGGTGAAGACTGGAGGGTGAATCAGAAGAAGTAGAAGAAGGAGAAGGAGAAGGTGAAGTCTGGAGGATGAATCAGAAGAAGTAGAAGAAGGAGAAAGAGAAGGTGAAGTCTGGAGGGTGAATCAGAAGAAGCAGAAGAAGGAGAAGGAGAAGGTGAAGTGTGGAGGGTGAATCAGAAGAATCAGAAGAAGGAGAAGGAGAAGGTGAAGTCTGGAGGGTGAATCAGAAGAAGTAGAAGAAGGAGAAGGAGAAGGTGAAGTCTGGAGGGTGAATCAGAAGAAGCAGAAGAAGGAGAAGGAGAAGGTGAAGTCTGGAGGGTGAATCAGAAGAAGGAGGAGAAGGAGAAGGAGAAGGTGAAGTCTGGAGGGTGAATCAGAAGAAGCAGAATAAGGAGAAGGAGGAGGTGAAGTCTGGAGGGTGAATCAGAAGAAGCAGAAGAAGGAGAAGGAGAAGGTGAAGTCTGGAGGGTGAATCAGAAGAAGTAGAAGAAGGAGAAGGAGAAGGTGAAGTCTGGAGGGTGAAGCCGAAGAAGTAGAAGAAGGAGAAGGAGAAGGTGAAGTGAGGAGGGTGAATCAGAAGAAGTAGAAGAAGGAGAAGGAGAAGGTGAAGTCAGGAGGGTGAATCAGAAGAAGCAGAAGAAGGAGAAGGAGAAGGTGAAGTCTCGAGGGTGACTCAGAAGAATCAGAAGAAGGAGAAGGAGAAGGTGAAGTCAGGAGGGTGAATCAGAAGAAGCAGAAGAAGGAGAAGGTGAAGTTAGGAGGGTGAATCAGAAGAAGCAGAAGAAGGAGAAGGAGAAGGTGAAGTCAGGGGGGTGAAGCAGAAGAAGTAGAAGAAGGAGAAGGAGAAGGTGAAGTCAGGAGGGTGAAGCAGAAGAAGCAGAAGAAGGAGAAGGAGAAGGTGAAGTCTGGAGGGCGCAGCAGAAGAAGCTGAAGAAGGAGAAGGAGAAGGTGATGTCTATAGGGTGAAGCAGAAGAAGCAGAAGAAGGAGAAGGAGAAGGTGAAGTCTGGAGGGTGAATCAGAAGAAGCAGAAGAAGGAGAAGGCGAAGGTGAAGTCAGGAGGGTGAAGCAGAAGAAGCAGAAGAAGGAGAAGGAGAAGGAGAAGGTGAAGTCTGGAGGGTGAATCAGAAGAAGTAGAAGAAGGAGAAGGAGAGGGTGAAGTCAGGAGGGAGAAGCAGAAGGAGCAGAAGAAGGAGAAGGAGAAGGTGAAGTCTGGAGGGTGAAGCAGAATAAGCAGAAGAAGGAGAAGGAGAAGGTGAAGTCTGGAGGGCGAAGCAGAAGAAGCAGAAGAAGGAGAAGGAGAAGGTGAAGTCTGGAGGGTGAAGCAGAAGAAGCAGAAGAAGGAGAAGAAGAAGGTGATGTCTGGAGGGTGAATCAGAAGAAGTAGAAGAAGGAGAAGGAGAAGGTGAAGTCAGGAGGGTGAAGCAGAAGAAGCACAAGAAGGAGAAGGAGAAGGTGAAGTCTGGAGGGTGAAGCAGAAGAAGCAGAAGAAGGAGAAGGAGAAGGTGAAGTCTGGAGGGTGAAGCAAAAGAAGCAGAAGAAGGAGAAGGAGAAGGTGAAATCAGGAGGGTGAATCAGAAGAAGTAGAAGAAGGAGAAGGAGAAGGTGAAGTCTGGAGGGTGAATCAGAAGAAGTAGAAGAAGGAGAAGGAGAAGGTGAAGTCTGGAGGGTGAATCAGAAGAAGTAGAAGAAGGAGAAGGAGAAGGAGAAGTCTGGAGGGTGAATCAGAAGAAGCAGAAGAAGGAGAAGGAGAAGGTGAAGTCTGGAGGGAGAAGCAGAAGAAGTAGAAGAAGGAGAAGGAGAAGATGAAGTCTGGAGGGTGAATCAGAAGAAGTAGAAGAAGGAGAAGGAGAAGGTGAAGTCTGGAGGGTGAATCAGAAGAAGCAGAAGAAGGAGAAGGAGAAGGTGAAGTCTGGAGGGTGAATCAGAAGAATCAGAAGAAGGAGAAGGAGAAGGTGAAGTCTGGAGGGTGAATCAGAAGAAGTAGAAGAAGGAGAAGGAGAAGGTGAAGTCTGGAGGATGAATCAGAAGAAGCAGAAGAAGGAGAAGGAGAAGGTGAAGTCTGGAGGGTGAATCAGAAGAAGCAGAAGAAGGAGAAGGAGAAGGTGAAGTCTGGAGGGTGAATCAGAAGAAGCAGAAATAGGAGAAGGAGAAGGTGAAGTCTGGAGGGTGAATCAGAAGAAGCAGAAGAAGGAGAAGGAGAAGGTGAAGTCTGGAGGGTGAATCAGAAGAATTAGAAGAAGGAGAAGGAGAAGGTGAAGTCTGGAGGGTGAAGCAGAAGAAGTAGAAGAAGGAGAAGGAGAATGTGAAGTCAGGAGGGTGAATCAGGAGAAGTAGAAGAAGGAGAAGGAGAAGGTGAAGTCAGGAGGGTGAATCAGAAGAAGCAGAATAAGGAGAAGGAGAAGGTGAAGTCTGGAGGGTGACTCAGAGAAATCAGAAGAAGGAGAAGGAGAAGGTGAAGTCAGGAGGGTGAATCAGAAGGAGCAGAAGAAGGAGAAGGAGAAGGTGAAGTCTGGAGGGTGAATCAGAAGAAGTAGAAGAAAGAGAAGGAGAAGGTGAAGTCAGGAGGGTGAAACAGAAGAAGCAGAAGAAGGAGAAGGAGAAGGTGAAGTCTGGATGGTGAAGCAGAAGAAGCAGAAGAAGGAGAAGGAGAAGGTGAAATCATGAGGGTGAATCAGAAGAAGTAGAAGAAGGAGAAGGAGAAGGTGAAGTCTGGAGGGTGAATCAGAAGAAGCAGAAGAAGGAGAAGGAGAAGGTGAAGTCTGGGGGGAGAAGCAGAAGAAGTAGAAGAAGGAGAAGGAGAAGATGAAGCCTGGAGGGTGAATCAGAAGAAGTAGAAGAAGGAGAAGGAGAAGGTGAAGTCTGAAGGGTGAATCAGAAGAAGTAGAAGAAGGAGAAGGAGAAGGTGAAGTCTGGAGGGTGAATCAGAAGAAGCAGAAGAAGGAGAAGGAGAAGGTGAAGTCTGGAGGGTGAATCAGAAGAAGTAGAAGAAGGAGAAGGAGAAGGTGTAGTCTGGAGGGTGAATCAGAAGAAGTAGACGAAGGAGAAGGAGAAGGTGAAGTCTGGAGGGTGAATCAGAAGAAGCAGAAGAAGGAGAAGGAGAAGGTGAAGTCTGGAGGGTGAATCAGAAGAAGAAGAAGAAGGAGAAGGAGAAGGTGAAGTCTGGAGAGTGAATCAGAAGAAGCAGGAGAAGGAGAAGGTGAAGTCTGGAGGGTTAATCAGAAGAAGCAGAAGAAGGAGAAGGAGAAGGTAAAGTCTGGAGGGTGAATCAGAAGAAGCAGAAGAAGGAGAAGGAGAAGGTGAATCTGGAGGGTGAATCAGAAGAAGCGGAAGAAGTAGAAGGAGAAGGTGAAGTCTGGAGGGTGAAGCAGAAGAAGCAGAAGAAGGAGAAGGAGAAGGTGAAGTCTGGAGGGCAAAGCAGAAGAAGCAGAAGAAGGAGAAGGAGAAGGTGAAGTCTGGAGGGTGAATCAGAAGAAGCAGAAGAAGGAGAAGGAGAGGTGAAGTTAGGAGGGTGAATCAGAAGAAGCAGAAGAAGGAGAAGGAGTAGGTGAAGTCAGGGGGGTGAAGCAGAAGAAGTAGAAGAAGGAGAAGGAGGAGGTGAAGTCAGGAGGGTGAAGCAGAAGAAGCAGAAGAAGGAGAAGGAGAAGGTGAAGTCTGGAGGGCGCAGCAGAAGAAGTAGAAGAAGGAGAAGGAGAAGGTGAAGTCTGGAGGGTGAAGCAGAAGAAGCAGAAGAAGGAGAAGGAGAAGGTGAAGTCTGGAGGGTGAATCAGAAGAAGTAGAAGAAGGAGAAGGAGAAGTTGAAGTCTGGAGGGTGATGCAGAAGAAGCAGAAGAAGGAGAAGGAGAAGGCGAAGTCTGGAGGGCGCAGCAGAAGAAGCAGAAGAAGGAGAAGGAGAAGGTGAAGTCTGGAGGGTGAAGCAGAAGAAGCAGAAGAAGGAGAAGGAGAAGGTGAAGTCTGGAGGATGAATCAGAAGAAGTAGAAGAAGGAGAAGGAGAAGGTGAAGTCAGGAGGGTGAAGCAGAAGAAGGAGAAGGAGAAGGTGAAGTCTGGAGGGCGAAGCAGAAGAAGCAGAAGAAGGAGAAGGAGAAGGTGAAGTCTGGAGGGTGAAGCAGAAGAAGCAGAAGAAGGAGAAGGAGAAGGTGAAGTCTGGAGGGTGAATCAGAAGAAGTAGAAGAAGGAGAAGGGGAAGGTGAAGTCAGGAGGGTGAAGCAGAAGAAGCAGAAGAAGGAGAAGGAGACGGTGAAGTCTGGAGGGTGAATCAGAAGAAGAAGAAGAAGGAGAAGGAGAAGGTGAAGTCTGGAGGGTGAATCAGAAGAAGTAGAAGAAGGAGAAGGAGAAGGCGACGTCTGGAGGGTGAATCAGAAGAAGCAGAAGAAGGAGAAGGAGAAGGTGAAGTCTGGAGGGTGAATCAGAAGAAGCAGAAGAAGGAGAAGGAGAAGATGAAGTCTGGAGGGTGAATCAGAAGAAGTAGAAGAAGGAGAAGGAGAAGGCGAGGTCTGGAGGGTGAATCAGAAGAAGCAGAAGAAGGAGAAGGAGAAGGTGAAGTCTGAAGTGTGAATCAGAAGAAGCAGAAGAAGGAGAAGGAGAAGGTTAAATCTGGAGGGTGAATCAGAAGAAGTAAAAGAAGGAGAAGGAGAAGGTGAAGTCTGGAGGGTGAATCAGAAGAAGCAGAAGTAGGAGAAGGAGAAGATGAAGTCTGGAGGGTGAATCAGAAGAAGTAGAAAAAGGAGAAGGAGAAGGTGATGTCTGGAGGGTGAATCAGAAGAATCGGAAGAAGGAGAAGGAGAAGGTGAAGTCTGGAGGGTGAATCAGAAGAAGCAGAAGAAGGAGAAGGAGAAGGTGAAGTCTGGAGGGTGATTCAGAAGAAGCAGAATAAGGAGAAGGAGAAGGTGAAGTCTGGAGGGTGAATCAGAAGAAGCAGAAGAAGGAGAAGGAGAAGGTGAAGTCTGGAGGGTGAATCAGAAGAAGTAGAAGAAGGAGAAGGAGAAGGTGAAGTCTGGAAGGTGAGGCAGAGGAAGTAGAAGAAGGAGAAGGAGAAGGTGAAGTCAGGAGGGTGAATCAGAAGAAGTAGAAAAAGGAGAAGGAGAAGGTGAAGTCTGGAGGGTGAATCAGAAGAAGCAGAAGAAGGAGAAGGAGAAGATGAAGTCTGGAGGGTGAATCAGAAGAAGTAGAAGAAGGAGAAGGAGAAGGTGAGGTCTGGAGGGTGAATCAGAAGAAGCAGAAGAAGGAGAAGGAGAAGGTGAAGTCTGGAGGGTGAATCAGAAGAAGCAGAAGAAGGAGAAGGAGAAGGTGAAGTCTGGAGGGTGAATCAGAAGAATCAGAAGAAGGAGAAGGAGAAGGTGAAGTCTGGAGGGTGAATCAGAAGAAGCAGAAGAAAGAGAAGGAGAAGGTGAAGTCTGGAGGGTGAAGCAGAAGAAGCAGAAGAAGGAGAAGGAGAAGGTGAAGACTGGAGGGTGAATCAGAAGACGTAGAAGGAGGAGAAGGAGATGGTGAAGTCTGGAGGGTGAATCAGAAGAAGTAGAAGAAGAAGAAGGAGAAGGTGAAGTCTGGAGGGTGAATCAGAAGAAGCAGAAGAAGGAGAAGGTGAAGGTTAAATCTGGAGGGTGAATCAGAAGAAGTAAAAGAAGGAGAAGGAGAAGGTGAAGTCTGGAGGGTGAATCAGAAGAAGCAGAAGTAGGAGAAGGAGAAGATGAAGTCTGGAGGGTGAATCAGAAGAAGTAGAAAAAGGAGAAGGAGAAGGTGATGTCTGGAGGGTGAATCAGAAGAATCGGAAGAAGGAGAAGGAGAAGGTGAAGTCTGGAGGGTGAATCAGAAGAAGCAGAAGAAGGAGAAGGAGAAGGTGAAGTCTGGAGGGTGATTCAGAAGAAGCAGAATAAGGAGAAGGAGAAGGTGAAGTCTGGAGGGTGAATCAGAAGAAGCAGAAGAAGGAGAAGGAGAAGGGGAAGTCTGGAGGGTGAATCAGAAGAAGTAGAAGAAGGAGAAGGAGAAGGTGAAGTCTGGAAGGTGAGGCAGAGGAAGTAGAAGAAGGAGAAGGAGAAGGTGAAGTCAGGAGGGTGAATCAGAAGAAGTAGAAAAAGGAGAAGGAGAAGGTGAAGTCTGGAGGGTGAATCAGAAGAAGCAGAAGAAGGAGAAGGAGAAGATGAAGTCTGGAGAGTGAATCAGAAGAAGTAGAAGAAGGAGAAGGAGAAGGTGAGGTCTGGAGGGTGAATCAGAAGAAGCAGAAGAAGGAGAAGGAGAAGGTGAAGTCTGGAGGGTGAATCAGAAGAAGCAGAAGAAGGAGAAGGAGAAGGTGAAGTCTGGAGGGTGAATCAGAAGAATCAGAAGAAGGAGAAGGAGAAGGTGAAGTCTGGAGGGTGAATCAGAAGAAGCAGAAGAAAGAGAAGGAGAAGGTGAAGTCTGGAGGGTGAAGCAGAAGAAGCAGAAGAAGGAGAAGGAGAAGGTGAAGACTGGAGGGTGAATCAGAAGACGTAGAAGGAGGAGAAGGAGATGGTGAAGTCTGGAGGGTGAATCAGAAGAAGTAGAAGAAGAAGAAGGAGAAGGTGAAGTCTGGAGGGTGAATCAGAAGAAGCAGAAGAAGGAGAAGGTGAAGGTGAAGACTGGAGGGTGAATCAGAAGAAGCAGAAGAAGGAGAAGGAGAAGATGAAGTCTGGAGGGTGAATCAGAAGAAGTAGAAGAAGGAGAAGGAGAAGGTGAGGTCTGGAGGGTGACTCAGAAGAAGCAGAAGAAGGAGAAGGAGAAGGTATAGTCTGGAGGGTGAATCAGAAGAAGCAGAAGAAGGAGAAGGAGAAGGTGAAGTCTGGAGGGTGAATCAGAAGAAGCAGAAGAAGGAGAAGGAGAAGGTGAAGTATGGAGGGTGAATCAGAAGAAGCAGAAGAAGGAGAAGGAGAAGGTGAAGTTAGGAGGGTGAATCAGAAGAAGCAGAAGAAGGAGAAGGAGAAGGTGAAGTCTGGAGGGCGCAGCAGAAGAAGCAGAAGAAGGAGAAGGAGAAGGTGAAGTCTGGAGGGTGAAGCAGAAGAAGCAGAAGAAGGAGAAGGAGAAGGTGCAGTCTGGAGTGTGAATCAGAAGAAGCAGAAGAAGGAGAAGGAGAAGGTGAAGTTAGGAGGGTGAATCAGAAGAAGCAGAAGAAGGAGAAGGAGAAGGTGAAGTCAGGGGGGTGAAGCAGAAGAAGTAGAAGAAGGAGAAGGAGAAGGTGAAGTCAGGAGGGTGAAGCAGAAGAAGCAGAAGAAGGAGAAGGAGAAGGTGAAGTCTGGAGGGCGCATCAGAAGAAGCAGAAGAAGGAGAAGGAGAATGTGAAGTCTGGAGGGTGAAGCAGAAGAAGCAGAAGAAGGAGAAGGAGAAGGTGAAGTCTGGAGGGTGAATCAGAAGAAGTAGAAGAAGGAGAAGGAGAAGGTGAAGTCTGGAGGGTGATGCAGAAGAAGCAGAAGAAGGAGAAGGAGAAGTTGAAGTCTGGAGGGCGCAGCAGAAGAAGCAGAAGAAGGAGAAGGAGAAGGTGAAGTCTGGAGGGTGAAGCAGAAGAAGCAGAAGAAGGAGAAGGAGAAGGTGAAGTCTGGAGGGTGAATCAGAAGAAGTAGAAGAAGGAGAAGGAGAAGGTGAAGTCAGGAGGGTGAAGCAGAAGAAGCAGAAGAAGGAGAAGTAGAAGGTGAAGTCTGGAGGGCGAAGCAGAAGAAGGAGAAGGAGTAGGTGAAGTCTGGAGGGTGAAGCAGAAGAAGCAGAAGAAGGAGAAGGAGAAGGTGAAGTCTGGAGGGTGAATCAGAAGAAGTAGAAGAAGGAGAAGGGGAAGGTGAAGTCAGGAGGGTGAAGCAGAAGAAGCAGAAGAAGGAGAAGGAGACGGTGAAGTCTGGAGGGTCAAGCAGAAGAAGCAGAAGAAGGAGAAGGAGAAGGTGAAGTCTGGAGGGTGAAGCAGAAGAAGCAGAAGAAGGAGAAGGAGAAGGTGAAGTCAGGAGGGTGAATCAGAAGAAGTAGAAGAAGGAGAAGGAGAAGGTGAAGTCTGGAGGGTGAATCAGAAGAAGTAGAAGAAGGAGAAGGAGAAGGTGAAGTCTGGAGGGAGAAGCAGAAGAAGTAGAAGAAGGAGAAGGAGAAGGTGAAGTCTGGAGGGTGAATCAGAAGAAGTAGAAGAAGGAGAAGGAGAAGGTGAAGTCTGGAGGGTGAATCAGAAGAAGTAGAAGATGGAGAAGGAGAAGGTGAAGTCTGGAGGGTGAATCAGAAGAAGCAGAAGAAGGAGAAGGAGAAGATGAAGTCTGGAGGGTGAATCAGAAGAAGTAGAAGAAGGAGAAGAAGAAGGTGAAGTCTGGAGGGTGAAGCAGAAGAAGCAGAAGAAGGAGAAGGAGAAGGTGAAATCATGAGGGTGAATCAGAATAAGTAGAAGAAGGAGAAGGAGAAGGTGAAGTCTGGAGGGTGAATCAGAAGAAGTAGAAGAAGGAGAAGGGGAAGGTGAAGTCAGGAGGGTGAAGCAGAAGAAGCAGAAGAAGGAGAAGGAGACGGTGAAGTCTGGAGGGTGAAGCAGAAGAAGCAGAAGAAGGAGAAGGAGAAGGTGAAGTCTGGAGGGTGAAGCAGAAGAAGCAGAAGAAGGAGAAGGAGAAGGTGAAGTCAGGAGGGTGAATCAGAAGAAGTAGAAGAAGGAGAAGGAGAAGGTGAAGTCTGGAGGGTGAATCAGAAGAAGTAGAAGAAGGAGAAGGAGAAGGTGAAGTCTGGAGGGAGAAGCAGAAGAAGTAGAAGAAGGAGAAGGAGAAGGTGAAGTCTGGAGGGTGAATCAGAAGAAGTAGAAGAAGGAGAAGGAGAAGGTGAAGTCTGGAGGGTGAATCAGGAGAAGTAGAAGATGGAGAAGGAGAAGGTGAAGTCTGGAGGGTGAATCAGAAGAAGCAAAAGAAGGAGAAGGAGAAGGTGAAGTCTGGAGGGTGAATCAGAAGAAGTAGAAGAAGGAGAAGGAGAAGGTGTAGTCTGGAGGGTGAATCAGAAGAAGTAGACGAAGGAGAAGGAGAAGGTGAAGTCTGGAGGGTGAATCAGAAGAAGCAGAAGAAGGAGAAGGAGAAGGTGAAGTCTGGAGGGTGAATCAGAAGAAGTAGAAGAAGGAGAAGGAGAACGTGAAGTCTGGAGAGTGAATCAGAAGAAGCAGAAGAAGGAGAAGGAGAAGGTAAAGTCTGGAGGGTGAATCAGAAGAAGCAGAAGGAGAAGGAGAAGGTGAAGTCTGGAGGGTGAATCAGAAGAAGCAGAAGAAGTTGTAGGAGAAGGTGAAGTCTGGAGGGTGAATCAGAAGAAGTAGAAAAGAAGAAGGAGAAGGTGAAGTCTGGAGAGTGAATCAGAAGAAGCAGAAGAAGGAGAAGGAGAAGGTGAAGTCAGGAGGGTGTGTCAGAAGAAGCAGAAGAAGGAGAAGGAGAAGGTGAAGTCTGGAGGGTGAATCAGAAGAAGCAGAAGAAGGAAAAGGAGAAGGTGAAGACTGGAGGGTGAATCAGAAGAAGTAGAAGAAGAAGGAGAAGGTGAAGTCTGGAGGGTGAATCAGAAGAAGTAGAAGAAGGAGAAGGAGAAGGCGACGTCTGGAGGGTGAATCAGAAGAAGCAGAAGAAGGAGAAGGAGAAGGTGAAGTCTGGAGGGTGAATCAGAAGAAGGAGAAGAAGGAGAAGGAGAAGATGAAGTCTGGAGGGTGAATCAGAAGAAGTAGAAGAAGGAGAAGGAGAAGGTGAGGTCTGGAGGGTGAATCAGAAGAAGCAGAAGAAGGAGAAGGAGAAGGTGAAGTCTGAAGGGTGAATCAGAAGAAGCAGAAGAAGGAGAAGGAGAAGGTGAAGTCTGGAGGGTGAATCAGAAGAAGGAGAAGGAGAAGATGAAGTCTGGAGGGTGAATCAGAAGAAGCAGAAGAAGGAGAAGGAGAAGGTGAAATCTGGAGGGTGAATCAGAAGAAGCAGAAGGAGAAGGAGAAGGTGAAGTCTGGAGGGTGAATCAGAAGAAGTAGAAGAAAGAGAAGGAGAAGGTGAAGTCTGGAGGGTGAATCAGAAGAAGCAGAAGAAGAAGGAAAAGATGAAGTCTGGAGGGTGAATCAGAAGAAGCAGAAGAAGGAGAAGGAGAAGATGAAGTCTGGAGGGTGAATCAGAAGAAGTAGAAGAAGGAAAAGGAGAAGGTGAAGTCTGGAGGGTGAATCAGAAGAAGCAGAAGAAGGAGAAGGAGAAGGTGAAGTCTGGAGGGTGAATCAGAAGAAGCAGAAGAAGGAGAAGGAGAAGGTGAAGTCTGGAGGGTGAATCCGAAGAAGCAGAATAAGGAGAAGGAGAAGGTGAAGTCTGGAGGGTGAATCAGAAGAAGCAGAAGAAGGAGAAGGAGAAGGTGAAGTCTGGAGGGTGAATCAGAAGAAGTAGAAGAAGGAGAAGGAGAAGGTGAAGTCTGGAGGGAGAAGCAGAAGAAGTAGAAGAAGGAGAAGGAGAAGGTGAAGTCTGGAGGGTGAATCAGAAGAAGTAGAAGAAGGAGAAGGAGAAGGTGAAGTCTGGAAGGTGAATCAGGAGAATTAGAAGAAGGAGAAGGAGAAGGTGAAGTCTGGAGGGTGAATCAGAAGAAGCAGAAGAAGGAGAAGGAGAAGGTGAATTCTGGAGGGTGAATCAGAAGAAGTAGAAGAAGGAGAAGGAGAAGGTGTAGTCTGGAGGGTGAATCAGAAGAAGTAGACGAAGGAGAAGGAGAAGGTGAAGTCTGGAGGATGAATCAGAAGAAGCAGAAGAAGGAGAAGGAGAAGGTGAAGTCTGGAGGGTGAATCAGAAGAAGTAGAAGAAGGAGAAGGAGAAGGTAAAGTATGGAGGGTGAATCAGAAGAAGCAGAAGAAGGAGAAGGAGAAGGTGAAGTCTGGAGGGTGAATCAGAAGAAGCAGAAGAAGGAGAAGGAGAAGGTAAAGTCTGGAGGGTGAATCAGATGAAGCAGAAGGAGAAGGAGAAGGTGAAGTCTGGAGGGTGAATCAGAAGAAGCAGAAGAAGGAGAAGGAGAAGATGAAGTCTGGAGGGTGAATCAGAAGAAGTAGAAGAAGGAGAAGGAGAAGGTGAGGTCTGGAGGGTGAATCAGAAGAAGCAGAAGAAGGAGAAGGAGAAGATGAAGTCTGAATGGTGAATCAGAAGAAGCAGAAGAAGGAGAAGGAGAAGGTGAAGTCAGGAGGGTGAATCAGAAGAAGCAGAAGAAGGAGAAGGAGAAGATGAAGTCTGGTGGGTGAATCAGAAGAAGCAGAAGAAGGAGAAGGAGAAGGTGAAATCTGGAGGGTGAATCAGAAGAAGCAGAAGGAGAAGGAGAAGGTGAAGTCTGGAGGGTGAATCAGAAGAAGTAGAAGAAGGAGAAGGAGAAGGTGAAGTCTGGAGGGTGAATCAGAAGAAGCAGAAGAAGGAGAAGGAGAAGGTGAAGTCAGGAGGGTGAAACAGAAGAAGCAGAAGAAGGAGAAGGAGAAGGTGAAGTCTGGATGGTGAAGCAGAAGAAGCAGAAGAAGGAGAAGGAGAAGGTGAAATCATGAGGGTGAATCAGAAGAAGTAGAAGAAGGAGAAGGAGAAGGTGAAGTCTGGAGGGTGAATCAGAAGAAGTAGAAGAAGGAGAAGGAGAAGGTGAAGTCTGGAAGGTGTATCAGAAGAAGTAGAAGAAGGAGAAGGAGAAGGTGAAGTCTGGAGGGTGAATCAGAAGAAGCAGAAGAAGGAGAAGGAGAAGGTGAAGTCTGGGGGGAGAAGCAGAAGAAGTAGAAGAAGGAGAAGGAGAAGATGAAGCCTGGAGGGTGAATCAGAAGAAGTAGAAGAAGGAGAAGGAGAAGCTGAAGTCTGGAGGGTGAATCAGAAGAAGTAGAAGAAGGTGAAGGAGAAGGTGAAGTCTGGAGGGTGAATCAGAAGAAGCAGAAGAAGGAGAAGGAGAAGGTGAAGTCTGGAGGGTGAATCAGAAGAAGTAGAAGAAGGAGAAGGAGAAGGTGTAGTCTGGAGGGTGAATCAGAAGAAGTAGACGAAGGAGAAGGAGAAGGTGAAGTCTGGAGGGTGAATCAGAAGAAGCAGAAGAAGGAGAAGGAGAAGGTGAAGTCTGGAGGGTGAATCAGAAGAAGAAGAAGAAGGAGAAGGAGAAGGTGAAGTCTGGAGAGTGAATCAGAAGAAGCAGGAGAAGGAGAAGGTGAAGTCTGGAGGGTTAATCAGAAGAAGCAGAAGAAGGAGAAGGAGAAGGTAAAGTCTGGAGGGTGAATCAGAAGAAGCAGAAGAAGGAGAAGGAGAAGTTGAATCTGGAGGGTGAATCAGAAGAAGCGGAAGAAGTAGAAGGAGAAGGTGAAGTCTGGAGGGTGAAGCAGAAGAAGCAGAAGAAGGAGAAGGAGAAGGTGAAGTCTGGAGGGCAAAGCAGAAGAAGCAGAAGAAGGAGAAGGAGAAGGTGAAGTCTGGAGGGTGAATCAGAAGAAGCAGAAGAAGGAGAAGGAGAAGGTGAAGTTAGGAGGGTGAATCAGAAGAAGCAGAAGAAGGAGAAGGAGTAGGTGAAGTCAGGGGGGTGAAGCAGAAGAAGTAGAAGAAGGAGAAGGAGGAGGTGAAGTCAGGAGGGTGAAGCAGAAGAAGCAGAAGAAGGAGAAGGAGAAGGTGAAGTCTGGAGGGCGCAGCAGAAGATGTAGAAGAAGGAGAAGGAGAAGGTGAAGTCTGGAGGGTGAAGCAGAAGAAGCAGAAGAAGGAGAAGGAGAAGGTGAAGTCTGGAGGGTGAATCAGAAGAAGTAGAAGAAGGAGAAGGAGAAGGTGAAGTCTGGAGGGTGATGCAGAAGAAGCAGAAGAAGGAGAAGGAGAAGGTGAAGTCTGGAGGGCGCAGCAGAAGAAGCAGAAGAAGGAGAAGGAGAAGGTGAATTCTGGAGGGTGAAGCAGAAGAAGCAGAAGAAGGAGAAGGAGAAGGTGAAGTCTGGAGGGTGAATCAGAAGAAGTAGAAGAAGGAGAAGGAGAAGGTGAAGTCAGGAGGGTGAAGCAGAAGAAGGAGAAGGAGAAGGTGAAGTCTGGAGGGCGAAGCAGAAGAAGCAGAAGAAGGAGAAGGAGAAGGTGAAGTCTGGAGGGTGAAGCAGAAGAAGCAGAAGAAGGAGAAGGAGAAGGTGAAGTCTGGAGGGTGAATCAGAAGAAGTAGAAGAAGGAGAAGGGGAAGGTGAAGTCAGGAGGGTGAAGCAGAAGAAGCAGAAGAAGGAGAAGGAGACGGTGAAGTCTGGAGGGTGAATCAGAAGAAGAAGAAGAAGGAGAAGGAGAAGGTGAAGTCTGGAGGGTGAATCAGAAGAAGTAGAAGAAGGAGAAGGAGTAGGCGACGTCTGGAGGGTGAATCAGAAGAAGCAGAAGAAGGAGAAGGAGAAGGTGAAGTCTGGAGGGTGAATCAGAAGAAGCAGAAGAAGGAGAAGGAGAAGATGAAGTCTGGAGGGTGAATCAGAAGAAGTAGAAGAAGGAGAAGGAGAAGGCGAGGTCTGGAGGGTGAATCAGAAGAAGCAGAAGAAGGAGAAGGAGAAGGTGAAGTCTGAAGTGTGAATCAGAAGAAGCAGAAGAAGGAGAAGGAGAAGGTGAAGTCTGGAGGGTGAATCAGAAGAAGTAAAAGAAGGAGAAGGAGAAGGTGAAGTCTGGAGGGTGAATCAGAAGAAGCAGAAGTAGGAGAAGGAGAAGATGAAGTCTGGAGGGTGAATCAGAAGAAGTAGAAAAAGGAGAAGGAGAAGGTGATGTCTGGAGGGTGAATCAGAAGAATCGGAAGAAGGAGAAGGAGAAGGTGAAGTCTGGAGGGTGAATCAGAAGAAGCAGAAGAAGGAGAAGGAGAAGGTGAAGTCTGGAGGGTGATTCAGAAGAAGCAGAATAAGGAGAAGGAGAAGGTGAAGTCTGGAGGGTGAATCAGAAGAAGCAGAAGAAGGAGAAGGAGAAGGTGAAGTCTGGAGGGTGAATCAGAAGAAGTAGAAGAAGGAGAAGGAGAAGGTGAAGTCTGGAGGGTGAGGCAGAGGAAGTAGAAGAAGGAGAAGGAGAAGGTGAAGTCAGGAGGGTGAATCAGAAGAAGTAGAAAAAGGAGAAGGAGAAGGTGAAGTCTGGAGGGTGAATCAGAAGAAGCAGAAGAAGGAGAAGGAGAAGATGAAGTCTGGAGGGTGAATCAGAAGAAGTAGAAGAAGGAGAAGGAGATGGTGAGGTCTGGAGGGTGAATCAGAAGAAGCAGAAGAAGGAGAAGGAGATGGTGAAGTCTGGAGGGTGAATCAGAAGAAGCAGAAGAAGGAGAAGGAGAAGGTGAAGTCTGGAGGGTGAATCAGAAGAATCAGAAGAAGGAGAAGGAGAAGGTGAAGTCTGGAGGGTGAATCAGAAGAAGCAGAAGAAAGAGAAGGAGAAGGTGAAGTCTGGAGGGTGAAGCAGAAGAAGCAGAAGAAGGAGAAGGAGAAGGTGAAGACTGGAGGGTGAATCAGAAGACGTAGAAGGAGGAGAAGGAGATGGTGAAGTCTGGAGGGTGAATCAGAAGAAGTAGAAGAAGAAGAAGGAGAAGGTGAAGTCTGGAGGGTGAATCAGAAGAAGCAGAAGAAGGAGAAGGAGAAGGTGAAGACTGGAGGGTGAATCAGAAGAAGCAGAAGAAGGAGAAGGAGAAGATGAAGTCTGGAGGGTGAATCAGAAGAAGTAGAAGAAGGAGAAGGAGAAGATGAAGTCTGGAGGGTGAATCAGAAGAAGTAGAAGAAGGAGAAGGAGAAGGTGAGGTCTGGAGGGTGAATCAGAAGAAGCAGAAAAAGGAGAAGGAGAAGGCGAAGTCAGGAGGGTGAAACAGAAGAAGCAGAAGAAGGAGAAGGAGAAGGTGAAGTCTGGATGGTGAAGCAGAAGAAGCAGAAGAAGGAGAAGGAGAAGGTGAAATCATGAGGGTGAATCAGAAGAAGTAGAAGAAGGAGAAGGAGAAGGTGAAGTCTGGAGGGTGAATCAGAAGAAGTAGAAGAAGGAGAAGGAGAAGGTGAAGTCTGGAAGGTGTATCAGAAGAAGTAGAAGAAGGAGAAGGAGAAGGTGAAGTCTGGAGGGTGAATCAGAAGAAGCAGAAGAAGGAGAAGGAGAAGGTGAAGTCTGGGGGGAGAAGCAGAAGAAGTAGAAGAAGGAGAAGGAGAAGATGAAGCCTGGAGGGTGAATCAGAAGAAGTAGAAGAAGGAGAAGGAGAAGGTGAAGTCTGGAGGGTGAATCAGAAGAAGTAGAAGAAGGTGAAGGAGAAGGTGAAGTCTGGAGGGTGAATCAGAAGAAGCAGAAGAAGGAGAAGGAGAAGGTGAAGTCTGGAGGGTGAATCAGAAGAAGTAGAAGAAGGAGAAGGAGAAGGTGTAGTCTGGAGGGTGAATCAGAAGAAGTAGACGAAGGAGAAGGAGAAGGTGAAGTCTGGAGGGTGAATCAGAAGAAGCAGAAGAAGGAGAAGGAGAAGGTGAAGTCTGGAGGGTGAATCAGAAGAAGAAGAAGAAGGAGAAGGAGAAGGTGAAGTCTGGAGAGTGAATCAGAAGAAGCAGGAGAAGGAGAAGGTGAAGTCTGGAGGGTTAATCAGAAGAAGCAGAAGAAGGAGAAGGAGAAGGTAAAGTCTGGAGGGTGAATCAGAAGAAGCAGAAGAAGGAGAAGGAGAAGGTGAATCTGGAGGGTGAATCAGAAGAAGCGGAAGAAGTAGAAGGAGAAGGTGAAGTCTGGAGGGTGAAGCAGAAGAAGCAGAAGAAGGAGAAGGAGAAGGTGAAGTCTGGAGGGCAAAGCAGAAGAAGCAGAAGAAGGAGAAGGAGAAGGTGAAGTCTGGAGGGTGAATCAGAAGAAGCAGAAGAAGGAGAAGGAGAAGGTGAAGTTAGGAGGGTGAATCAGAAGAAGCAGAAGAAGGAGAAGGAGTAGGTGAAGTCAGGGGGGTGAAGCAGAAGAAGTAGAAGAAGGAGAAGGAGGAGGTGAAGTCAGGAGGGTGAAGCAGAAGAAGCAGAAGAAGGAGAAGGAGAAGGTGAAGTCTGGAGGGCGCAGCAGAAGATGTAGAAGAAGGAGAAGGAGAAGGTGAAGTCTGGAGGGTGAAGCAGAAGAAGCAGAAGAAGGAGAAGGAGAAGGTGAAGTCTGGAGGGTGAATCAGAAGAAGTAGAAGAAGGAGAAGGAGAAGGTGAAGTCTGGAGGGTGATGCAGAAGAAGCAGAAGAAGGAGAAGGAGAAGGTGAAGTCTGGAGGGCGCAGCAGAAGAAGCAGAAGAAGGAGAAGGAGAAGGTGAAGTCTGGAGGGTGAAGCAGAAGAAGCAGAAGAAGGAGAAGGAGAAGGTGAAGTCTGGAGGGTGAATCAGAAGAAGTAGAAGAAGGAGAAGGAGAAGGTGAAGTCAGGAGGGTGAAGCAGAAGAAGGAGAAGGAGAAGGTGAAGTCTGGAGGGCGAAGCAGAAGAAGCAGAAGAAGGAGAAGGAGAAGGTGAAGTCTGGAGGGTGAAGCAGAAGAAGCAGAAGAAGGAGAAGGAGAAGGTGAAGTCTGGAGGGTGAATCAGAAGAAGTAGAAGAAGGAGAAGGGGAAGGTGAAGTCAGGAGGGTGAAGCAGAATAAGCAGAAGAAGGAGAAGGAGACGGTGAAGTCTGGAGGGTGAATCAGAAGAAGAAGAAGAAGGAGAAGGAGAAGGTGAAGTCTGAAGTGTGAATCAGAAGAAGCAGAAGAAGGAGAAGGAGAAGGTGAAGTCTGGAGGGTGAATCAGAAGAAGTAAAAGAAGGAGAAGGAGAAGGTGAAGTCTGGAGGGTGAATCAGAAGAAGCAGAAGTAGGAGAAGGAGAAGATGAAGTCTGGAGGGTGAATCAGAAGAAGTAGAAAAAGGAGAAGGAGAAGGTGATGTCTGGAGGGTGAATCAGAAGAATCGGAAGAAGGAGAAGGAGAAGGTGAAGTCTGGAGGGTGAATCAGAAGAAGCAGAAGAAGGAGATGGAGAAGGTGAAGTCTGGAGGGTGATTCAGAAGAAGCAGAATAAGGAGAAGGAGAAGGTGAAGTCTGGAGGGTGAATCAGAAGAAGCAGAAGAAGGAGAAGGAGAAGGTGAAGTCTGGAGGGTGAATCAGAAGAAGTAGAAGAAGGAGAAGGAGAAGGTGAAGTCTGGTGGGTGAGGCAGAGGAAGTAGAAGAAGGAGAAGGAGAAGGTGAAGTCAGGAGGGTGAATCAGAAGAAGTAGAAAAAGGAGAAGGAGAAGGTGAAGTCTGGAGGGTGAATCAGAAGAAGCAGAAGAAGGAGAAGGAGAAGATGAAGTCTGGAGGGTGAATCAGAAGAAGTAGAAGAAGGAGAAGGAGAAGGTGAGGTCTGGAGGGTGAATCAGAAGAAGCAGAAGAAGGAGAAGGAGAAGGTGAAGTCTGGAGGGTGAATCAGAAGAAGCAGAAGAAGGAGAAGGAGAAGGTGAAGTCTGGAGGGTGAATCGGAAGAATCAGAAGAAGGAGAAGGAGAAGGTGAAGTCTGGAGGGTGAATCAGAAGAAGCAGAAGAAAGAGAAGGAGAAGGTGAAGTCTGGAGGGTGAAGCAGAAGAAGCAGAAGAAGGAGAAGGAGAAGGTGAAGACTGGAGGGTGAATCAGAAGACGTAGAAGGAGGAGAAGGAGATGGTGAAGTCTGGAGGGTGAATCAGAAGAAGTAGAAGAAGAAGAAGGAGAAGGTGAAGTCTGGAGGGTGAATCAGAAGAAGCAGAAGAAGGAGAAGGAGAAGGTGAAGACTGGAGGGTGAATCAGAAGAAGCAGAAGAAGGAGAAGGAGAAGATGAAGTCTGGAGGGTGAATCAGAAGAAGTAGAAGAAGGAGAAGGAGAAGGTGAGGTCTGGAGGGTGACTCAGAAGAAGCAGAAGAAGGAGAAGGAGAAGGTGAAGTCTGGAGGGTGAATCAGAAGAAGCAGAAGAAGGAGAAGGAGAAGGTGAAGTCTGGAGGGTGAATCAGAAGAAGCAGAAGAAGGAGAAGGAGAAGGTGAAGTATGGAGGGTGAATCAGAAGAAGCAGAAGAAGGAGAAGGAGAAGGTGAAGTTAGGAGGGTGAATCAGAAGAAGCAGAAGAAGGAGAAGGAGAAGGTGAAGTCTGGAGGGCGCAGCAGAAGAAGCAGAAGAAGGAGAAGGAGAAGGTGAAGTCTGGAGGGTGAAGCAGAAGAAGCAGAAGAAGGAGAAGGAGAAGGTGCAGTCTGGAGTGTGAATCAGAAGAAGCAGAAGAAGGAGAAGGAGAAGGTGAAGTTAGGAGGGTGAATCAGAAGAAGCAGAAGAAGGAGAAGGAGAAGGTGAAGTCAGGGGGGTGAAGCAGAAGAAGTAGAAGAAGGAGAAGGAGAAGGTGAAGTCAGGAGGGTGAAGCAGAAGAAGCAGAAGAAGGAGAAGGAGAAGGTGAAGTCTGGAGGGCGCATCAGAAGAAGCAGAAGAAGGAGAAGGAGAATGTGAAGTCTGGAGGGTGAAGCAGAAGAAGCAGAAGAAGGAGAAGGAGAAGGTGAAGTCTGGAGGGTGAATCAGAAGAAGTAGAAGAAGGAGAAGGAGAAGGTGAAGTCTGGAGGGTGATGCAGAAGAAGCAGAAGAAGGAGAAGGAGAAGTTGAAGTCTGGAGGGCGCAGCAGAAGAAGCAGAAGAAGGAGAAGGAGAAGGTGAAGTCTGGAGGGTGAAGCAGAAGAAGCAGAAGAAGGAGAAGGAGAAGGTGAAGTCTGGAGGGTGAATCAGAAGAAGTAGAAGAAGGAGAAGGAGAAGGTGAAGTCAGGAGGGTGAAGCAGAAGAAGCAGAAGAAGGAGAAGGAGAAGGTGAAGTCTGGAGGGCGAAGCAGAAGAAGCAGAAGAAGGAGAAGGAGTAGGTGAAGTCTGGAGGGTGAAGCAGAAGAAGCAGAAGAAGGAGAAGGAGAAGGTGAAGTCTGGAGGGTGAATCAGAAGAAGTAGAAGAAGGAGAAGGGGAAGGTGAAGTCAGGAGGGTGAAGCAGAAGAAGCAGAAGAAGGAGAAGGAGACGGTGAAGTCTGGAGGGTGAAGCAGAAGAAGCAGAAGAAGGAGAAGGAGAAGGTGAAGTCTGGAGGGTGAAGCAGAAGAAGCAGAAGAAGGAGAAGGAGAAGGTGAAGTCAGGAGGGTGAATCAGAAGAAGTAGAAGAAGGAGAAGGAGAAGGTGAAGTCTGGAGGGTGAATCAGAAGAAGTAGAAGAAGGAGAAGGAGAAGGTGAAGTCTGGAGGGAGAAGCAGAAGAAGTAGAAGAAGGAGAAGGAGAAGGTGAAGTCTGGAGGGTGAATCAGAAGATGTAGAAGAAGGAGAAGGAGAAGGTGAAGTCTGGAGGGTGAATCAGGAGAAGTAGAAGATGGAGAAGGAGAAGGTGAAGTCTGGAGGGTGAATCAGAAGAAGCAGAAGAAGGAGAAGGAGAAGGTGAAGTCTGGAGGGTGAATCAGAAGAAGTAGAAGAAGGAGAAGGAGAAGGTGAAGTCTGGAGGGTGAAGCAGAAGAAGCAGAAGAAGGAGAAGGAGAAGGTGAAATCATGAGGGTGAATCAGAATAAGTAGAAGAAGGAGAAGGAGAAGGTGAAGTCTGGAGGGTGAATCAGAAGAAGTAGAAGAAGGAGAAGGGGAAGGTGAAGTCAGGAGGGTGAAGCAGAAGAAGCAGAAGAAGGAGAAGGAGAAGGTGAAGTCTGGAGGGTGAATCAGAAGAAGTAGAAGAAGGAGAAGGAGAAGGTGAAGTCTGGAGGGAGAAGCAGAAGAAGTAGAAGAAGGAGAAGGAGAAGGTGAAGTCTGGAGGGTGAATCAGAAGAAGTAGAAGAAGGAGAAGGAGAAGGTGAAGTCTGGAGGGTGAATCAGGAGAAGTAGAAGATGGAGAAGGAGAAGGTGAAGTCTGGAGGGTGAAGCAGAAGAAGCAGAAGAAGGAGAAGGAGAAGGTGAAGTCTGGAGGGTGAAGCAGAAGAAGCAGAAGAAGGAGAAGGAGAAGGTGAAGTCAGGAGGGTGAATCAGAAGAAGTAGAAGAAGGAGAAGGAGAAGGTGAAGTCTGGAGGGTGAATCAGAAGAAGTAGAAGAAGGAGAAGGAGAAGGTGAAGTCTGGAGGGAGAAGCAGAAGAAGTAGAAGAAGGAGAAGGAGAAGGTGAAGTCTGGAGGGTGAATCAGAAGAAGTAGAAGAAGGAGAAGGAGAAGGTGAAGTCTGGAGGGTGAATCAGGAGAAGTAGAAGATGGAGAAGGAGAAGGTGAAGTCTGGAGGGTGTATCAGAAGAAGCAGAAGAAGGAGAAGGAGAAGGTGAAGTCTGGAGGGTGAATCAGAAGAAGTAGAAGAAGGAGAAGGAGAAGGTGTAGTCTGGAGGGTGAATCAGAAGAAGTAGACGAAGGAGAAGTAGAAGGTGAAGTCTGGAGGGTGAATCAGAAGAAGCAGAAGAAGGAGAAGGAGAAGGTGAAGTCTGGAGGGTGAATCAGAAGAAGTAGAAGAAGGAGAAGGAGAAGGTGAAGTCTGGAGAGTGAATCAGAAGAAGCAGAAGAAGGAGAAGGAGAAGGTAAAGTCTGGAGGGTGAATCAGAAGAAGCAGAAGGAGAAGGAGAAGGTGAAGTCTGGAGGGTGAATCAGAAGAAGCAGAAGAAGTTGTAGGAGAAGGTGAAGTCTGGAGGGTGAATCAGAAGAAGTAGAAAAGAAGAAGGAGAAGGTGAAGTCTGGAGAGTGAATCAGAAGAAGCAGAAGAAGGAGAAGGAGAAGGTGAAGTCAGGAGCGTGTGTCAGAAGAAGCAGAAGAAGGAGAAGGAGAAGGTGAAGTCTGGAGGGTGAATCAGAAGAAGCAGAAGAAGGAAAAGGAGAAGGTGAAGACTGGAGGGTGAATCAGAAGAAGTAGAAGAAGAAGGAGAAGGTGAAGTCTGGAGGGTGAATCAGAAGAAGTAGAAGAAGGAGAAGGAGAAGGCGACGTCTGGAGGGTGAATCAGAAGAAGCAGAAGAAGGAGAAGGAGAAGGTGAAGTCTGGAGGGTGAATCAGAAGAAGGAGAAGAAGGAGAAGGAGAAGATGAAGTCTGGAGGGTGAATCAGAAGAAGTAGAAGAAGGAGAAGGAGAAGGTGAGGTCTGGAGGGTGAATCAGAAGAAGCAGAAGAAGGAGAAGGAGAAGGTGAAGTCTGAAGGGTGAATCAGAAGAAGCAGAAGAAGGAGAAGGAGAAGGTGAAGTCTGGAGGGTGAATCAGAAGAAGGAGAAGGAGAAGATGAAGTCTGGAGGGTGAATCAGAAGAAGTAGAAGAAGGAGAAGGAGAAGATGAAGCCTGGAGGGTGAATCAGAAGAAGTAGAAGAAGGAGAAGGAGAAGGTGAAGTCTGGAGGGTGAATCAGAAGAAGTAGAAGAAGGTGAAGGAGAAGGTGAAGTCTGGAGGGTGAATCAGAAGAAGCAGAAGAAGGAGAAGGAGAAGGTGAAGTCTGGAGGGTGAATCAGAAGAAGCATAAGAAGGAGAAGGAGAAGGTGAAGTCTGGAGGGTGAATCAGAAGAAGTAGAAGAAGGAGAAGGAGAAGGTGTAGTCTGGAGGGTGAATCAGAAGAAGTAGAAGAAGGAGAAGGAGAAGGTGAAGTCTGGAGGGTGAATCAGAAGAAGCAGAAGAAGGAGAAGGAGAAGGTGAAGTCTGGAGAGTGAATCAGAAGAAGCAGGAGAAGGAGAAGGTGAAGTCTGGAGGGTTAATCAGAAGAAGCAGAAGAAGGAGAAGGAGAAGGTAAAGTCTGGAGGGTGAATCAGAAGAAGCAGAAGAAGGAGAAGGAGAAGGTGAATCTGGAGGGTGAATCAGAAGAAGCGGAAGAAGTAGAAGGAGAAGGTGAAGTCTGGAGTGTGAAGCAGAAGAAGCAGAAGAAGGAGAAGGAGAAGGTGAAGTCTGGAGGGCAAAGCAGAAGAAGCAGAAGAAGGAGAAGGAGAAGGTGAAGTCTGGAGGGTGAATCAGAAGAAGCAGAAGAAGGAGAAGGAGAAGGTGAAGTTAGGAGGGTGAATCAGAAGAAGCAGAAGAAGGAGAAGGAGTAGGTGAAGTCAGGGGGGTGAAGCAGAAGAAGTAGAAGAAGGAGAAGGAGGAGGTGAAGTCAGGAGGGTGAAGCAGAAGAAGCAGAAGAAGGAGAAGGAGAAGGTGAAGTCTGGAGGGCGCAGCAGAAGATGTAGAAGAAGGAGAAGGAGAAGGTGAAGTCTGGAGGGTGAAGCAGAAGAAGCAGAAGAAGGAGAAGGAGAAGGTGAAGTCTGGAGGGTGAATCAGAAGAAGTAGAAGAAGGAGAAGGAGAAGGTGAAGTCTGGAGGGTGATGCAGAAGAAGCAGAAGAAGGAGAAGGAGAAGGTGAAGTCTGGAGGGCGCAGCAGAAGAAGCAGAAGAAGGAGAAGGAGAAGGTGAAGTCTGGAGGGTGAAGCAGAAGAAGCAGAAGAAGGAGAAGGAGAAGGTGAAGTCTGGAGGGTGAATCAGAAGAAGTAGAAGAAGGAGAAGGAGAAGGTGAAGTCAGGAGGGTGAAGCAGAAGAAGGAGAAGGAGAAGGTGAAGTCTGGAGGGCGAAGCAGAAGAAGCAGAAGAAGGAGAAGGAGAAGGTGAAGTCTGGAGGGTGAAGCAGAAGAAGCAGAAGAAGGAGAAGGAGAAGTTGAAGTCTGGAGGGTGAATCAGAAGAAGTAGAAGAAGGAGAAGGGGAAGGTGAAGTCAGGAGGGTGAAGCAGAAGAAGCAGAAGAAGGAGAAGGAGACGGTAAAGTCTGGAGGGTGAATCAGAAGAAGAAGAAGAAGGAGAAGGAGAAGGTGAAGTCTGGAGGGTGAATCAGAAGAAGTAGAAGAAGGAGAAGGAGAAGGCGACGTCTGGAGGGTGAATCAGAAGAAGCAGAAGAAGGAGAAGGAGAAGGTGAAGTCTGGAGGGTGAATCAGAAGAAGCAGAAGAAGGAGAAGGAGAAGATGAAGTCTGGAGGGTGAATCAGAAGAAGTAGAAGAAGGAGAAGGAGAAGGCGAGGTCTGGAGGGTGAATCAGAAGAAGCAGAAGAAGGAGAAGGAGAAGGTGAAGTCTGAAGTGTGAATCAGAAGAAGCAGAAGAAGGAGAAGGAGAAGGTGAAGTCTGGAGGGGGAATCAGAAGAAGTAAAAGAAGGAGAAGGAGAAGGTGAAGTCTGGAGGGTGAATCAGAAGAAGCAGAAGTAGGAGAAGGAGAAGATGAAGTCTGGAGGGTGAATCAGAAGAAGTAGAAAAAGGAGAAGGAGAAGGTGATGTCTGGAGGGTGAATCAGAAGAATCGGAAGAAGGAGAAGGAGAAGGTGAAGTCTGGAGGGTGAATCAGAAGAAGCAGAAGAAGGAGAAGGAGAAGGTGAAGTCTGGAGGGTGAATCAGAAGAATCAGAAGAAGGAGAAGGAGAAGGTGAAGTCTGGAGGGTGAATCAGAAGAAGCAGAAGAAGGAGAAGGAGAAGATGAAGTCTGGAGGGTGAATCAGAAGAAGTAGAAGAAGGAGAAGGAGAAGGTGAGGTCTGGAGGGTGAATCAGAAGAAGCAGAAGAAGGAGAAGGAGAAGGTGAAGTCTGGAGGGTGAATCAGAAGAAGCAGAAGAAGGAGAAGGAGAAGGTGAAGTCTGGAGGGTGAATCAGAAGAATCAGAAGAAGGAGAAGGAGAAGGTGAAGTCTGGAGGGTGAATCAGAAGAAGCAGAAGAAAGAGAAGGAGAAGGTGAAGTCTGGAGGGTGAAGCAGAAGAAGCAGAAGAAGGAGAAGGAGAAGGTGAAGACTGGAGGGTGAATCAGAAGACGTAGAAGGAGGAGAAGGAGATGGTGAAGTCTGGAGGGTGAATCAGAAGAAGTAGAAGAAGAAGAAGGAGAAGGTGAAGTCTGGAGGGTGAATCAGAAGAAGCAGAAGAAGGAGAAGGAGAAGGTGAAGACTGGAGGGTGAATCAGAAGAAGCAGAAGAAGGAGAAGGAGAAGATGAAGTCTGGAGGGTGAATCAGAAGAAGTAGAAGAAGGAGAAGGAGAAGGTGAGGTCTGGAGGGTGACTCAGAAGAAGCAGAAGAAGGAGAAGGAGAAGGTGAAGTCTGGAGGGTGAATCAGAAGAAGCAGAAGAAGGAGAAGGAGAAGGTGAAGTCTGGAGGGTGAATCAGAAGAAGCAGAAGAAGGAGAAGGAGAAGGTGAAGTATGGAGGGTGAATCAGAAGAAGCAGAAGAAGGAGAAGGAGAAGGTGAAGTTAGGAGGGTGAATCAGAAGAAGCAGAAGAAGGAGAAGGAGAAGGTGAAGTCTGGAGGGCGCAGCAGAAGAAGCAGAAGAAGGAGAAGGAGAAGGTGAAGTCTGGAGGGTGAAGCAGAAGAAGCAGAAGAAGGAGAAGGAGAAGGTGCAGTCTGGAGTGTGAATCAGAAGAAGCAGAAGAAGGAGAAGGAGAAGGTGAAGTTAGGAGGGTGAATCAGAAGAAGCAGAAGAAGGAGAAGGAGAAGGTGAAGTCAGGGGGGTGAAGCAGAAGAAGTAGAAGAAGGAGAAGGAGAAGGTGAAGTCAGGAGGGTGAAGCAGAAGAAGCAGAAGAAGGAGAAGGAGAAGGTGAAGTCTGGAGGGCGCATCAGAAGAAGCAGAAGAAGGAGAAGGAGAATGTGAAGTCTGGAGGGTGAAGCAGAAGAAGCAGAAGAAGGAGAAGGAGAAGGTGAAGTCTGGAGGGTGAATCAGAAGAAGTAGAAGAAGGAGAAGGAGAAGGTGAAGTCTGGAGGGTGCTGCAGAAGAAGCAGAAGAAGGAGAAGGAGAAGTTGAAGTCTGGAGGGCGCAGCAGAAGAAGCAGAAGAAGGAGAAGGAGAAGGTGAAGTCTGGAGGGTGAAGCAGAAGAAGCAGAAGAAGGAGAAGGAGAAGGTGAAGTCTGGAGGGTGAATCAGAAGAAGTAGAAGAAGGAGAAGGAGAAGGTGAAGTCAGGAGGGTGAAGCAGAAGAAGCAGAAGAAGGAGAAGGAGTAGGTGAAGTCTGGAGGGTGAAGCAGAAGAAGCAGAAGAAGGAGAAGGAGAAGGTGAAGTCTGGAGGGTGAATCAGAAGAAGTAGAAGAAGGAGAAGGGGAAGGTGAAGTCAGGAGGGTGAAGCAGAAGAAGCAGAAGAAGGAGAAGGAGACGGTGAAGTCTGGAGGGTGAAGCAGAAGAAGCAGAAGAAGGAGAAGGAGAAGGTGAAGTCTGGAGGGTGAAGCAGAAGAAGCAGAAGAAGGAGAAGGAGAAGGTGAAGTCAGGAGGGTGAATCAGAAGAAGTAGAAGAAGGAGAAGGAGAAGGTGAAGTCTGGAGGGTGAATCAGAAGAAGTAGAAGAAGGAGAAGGAGAAGGTGAAGTCTGGAGGGAGAAGCAGAAGAAGTAGAAGAAGGAGAAGGAGAAGGTGAAGTCTGGAGGGTGAATCAGTAGAAGTAGAAGAAGGAGAAGGAGAAGGTGAAGTCTGGAGGGTGAATCAGGAGAAGTAGAAGATGGAGAAGGAGAAGGTGAAGTCTGGAGGGTGAATCAGAAGAAGCAGAAGAAGGAGAAGGAGAAGGTGAAGTCTGGAGGGTGAATCAGAAGAAGTAGAAGAAGGAGAAGGAGAAGGTGAAGTCTGGAGGGTGAAGCAGAAGAAGCAGAAGAAGGAGAAGGAGAAGGTGAAATCATGAGGGTGAATCAGAATAAGTAGAAGAAGGAGAAGGAGAAGGTGAAGTCTGGAGGGTGAATCAGAAGAAGTAGAAGAAGGAGAAGGGGAAGGTGAAGTCAGGAGGGTGAAGCAGAAGAAGCAGAAGAAGGAGAAGGAGACGGTGAAGTCTGGAGGGTGAAGCAGAAGAAGCAGAAGAAGGAGAAGGAGAAGGTGAAGTCTGGAGGGTGAAGCAGAAGAAGCAGAAGAAGGAGAAGGAGAAGGTGAAGTCAGGAGGGTGAATCAGAAGAAGTAGAAGAAGGAGAAGGAGAAGGTGAAGTCTGGAGGGTGAATCAGAAGAAGTAGAAGAAGGAGAAGGAGAAGGTGAAGTCTGGAGGGAGAAGCAGAAGAAGTAGAAGAAGGAGAAGGAGAAGGTGAAGTCTGGAGGGTGAATCAGGAGAAGTAGAAGATGGAGAAGGAGAAGGTGAAGTCTGGAGGGTGTATCAGAAGAAGCAGAAGAAGGAGAAGGAGAAGGTGAAGTCTGGAGGGTGAATCAGAAGAAGTAGAAGAAGGAGAAGGAGAAGGTGTAGTCTGGAGGGTGAATCAGAAGAAGTAGACGAAGGAGAAGGAGAAGGTGAAGTCTGGAGGGTGAATCAGAAGAAGCAGAAGAAGGAGAAGGAGAAGGTGAAGTCTGGAGGGTGAATCAGAAGAAGTAGAAGAAGGAGAAGGAGAAGGTGAAGTCTGGAGAGTGAATCAGAAGAAGCAGAAGAAGGAGAAGGAGAAGGTAAAGTCTGGAGGGTGAATCAGAAGAAGCAGAAGGAGAAGGAGATGGTGAAGTCTGGAGGGTGAATCAGAAGAAGCAGAAGAAGTTGTAGGAGAAGGTGAAGTCTGGAGGGTGAATCAGAAGAAGTAGAAAAGAAGAAGGAGAAGGTGAAGTCTGGAGAGTGAATCAGAAGAAGCAGAAGAAGGAGAAGGAGAAGGTGAAGTCAGGAGGGTGTGTCAGAAGAAGCAGAAGAAGGAGAAGGAGAAGGTGAAGTCTGGAGGGTGAATCAGAAGAAGCAGAAGAAGGAAAAGCAGAAGGTGAAGACTGGAGGGTGAATCAGAAGAAGTAGAAGAAGAAGGAGAAGGTGAAGTCTGGAGGGTGAATCAGAAGAAGTAGAAGAAGGAGAAGGAGAAGGCGACGTCTGGAGGGTGAATCAGAAGAAGCAGAAGAAGGAGAAGGAGAAGGTGAAGTCTGGAGGGTGAATCAGAAGAAGGAGAAGAAGGAGAAGGAGAAGATGAAGTCTGGAGGGTGAAGCAGAAGAAGCAGAAGAAGGAGAAGGAGAAGGTGAAGTCTGGAGGGTGAATCAGAAGAAGTAGAAGAAGGAGAAGGGGAAGGTGAAGTCAGGAGGGTGAAGCAGAAGAAGCAGAAGAAGGAGAAGGAGACGGTGAAGTCTGGAGGGTGAAGCAGAAGAAGCAGAAGAAGGAGAAGGAGAAGGTGAAGTCTGGAGGGTGAAGCAGAAGAAGCAGAAGAAGGAGAAGGAGAAGGTGAAGTCAGGAGGGTGAATCAGAAGAAGTAGAAGAAGGAGAAGGAGAAGGTGAAGTCTGGAGGGTGAATCAGAAGAAGTAGAAGAAGGAGAAGGAGAAGGTGAAGTCTGGAGGGAGAAGCAGAAGAAGTAGAAGAAGGAGAAGGAGAAGGTGAAGTCTGGAGGGTGAATCAGAAGAAGTAGAAGAAGGAGAAGGAGAAGGTGAAGTCTGGAGGGTGAATCAGGAGAAGTAGAAGATGGAGAAGGAGAAGGTGAAGTCTGGAGGGTGAATCAGAAGAAGCAGAAGAAGGAGAAGGAGAAGGTGAAGTCTGGAGGGTGAATCAGAAGAAGTAGAAGAAGGAGAAGGAGAAGGTGAAGTCTGGAGGGTGAAGCAGAAGAAGCAGAAGAAGGAGAAGGAGAAGGTGAAATCATGAGGGTGAATCAGAATAAGTAGAAGAAGGAGAAGGAGAAGGTGAAGTCTGGAGGGTGAATCAGAAGAAGTAGAAGAAGGAGAAGGGGAAGGTGAAGTCAGGAGGGTGAAGCAGAAGAAGCAGAAGAAGGAGAAGGAGACGGTGAAGTCTGGAGGGTGAAGCAGAAGAAGCAGAAGAAGGAGAAGGAGAAGGTGAAGTCTGGAGGGTGAATCAGAAGAAGTAGAAGAAGGAGAAGGAGAAGGTGAAGTCTGGAGGGTGAATCAGAAGAAGTAGAAGGAGAAGGTGAAGTCTGGAGGGAGAAGCAGAAGAAGTAGAAGAAGGAGAAGGAGAAGGTGAAGTCTGGAGGGTGAATCAGAAGAAGTAGAAGAAGGAGAAGGAGAAGGTGAAGTCTGGAGGGTGAATCAGGAGAAGTAGAAGATGGAGAAGGAGAAGGTGAAGTCTGGAGGGTGTATCAGAAGAAGCAGAAGAAGGAGAAGGAGAAGGTGAAGTCTGGAGGGTGAATCAGAAGAAGTAGAAGAAGGAGAAGGAGAAGGTGTAGTCTGGAGGGTGAATCAGAAGAAGTAGACGAAGGAGAAGGAGAAGGTGAAGTCTGGAGGGTGAATCAGAAGAAGCAGAAGAAGGAGAAGGAGAAGGTGAAGTCTGGAGGGTGAATCAGAAGAAGTAGAAGAAGGAGAAGGAGAAGGTGAAGTCTGGAGAGTGAATCAGAAGAAGCAGAAGAAGGAGAAGGAGAAGGTAAAGTCTGGAGGGTGAATCAGAAGAAGCAGAAGGAGAAGGAGAAGGTGAAGTCTGGAGGGTGAATCAGAAGAAGCAGAAGAAGTTGTAGGAGAAGGTGAAGTCTGGAGGGTGAATCAGAAGAAGTAGAAAAGAAGAAGGAGAAGGTGAAGTCTGGAGAGTGAATCAGAAGAAGCAGAAGAAGGAGAAGGAGAAGGTGAAGTCAGGAGGGTGTGTCAGAAGAAGCAGAAGAAGGAGAAGGAGAAGGTGAAGTCTGGAGGGTGAATCAGAAGAAGCAGAAGAAGGAAAAGGAGAAGGTGAAGACTGGAGGGTGAATCAGAAGAAGTAGAAGAAGAAGGAGAAGGTGAAGTCTGGAGGGTGAATCAGAAGAAGTAGAAGAAGGAGAAGGAGAAGGCGACGTCTGGAGGGTGAATCAGAAGAAGCAGAAGAAGGAGAAGGAGAAGGTGAAGTCTGGAGGGTGAATCAGAAGAAGGAGAAGAAGGAGAAGGAGAAGATGAAGTCTGGAGGGTGAATCAGAAGAAGTAGAAGAAGGAGAAGGAGAAGGTGAGGTCTGGAGGGTGAATCAGAAGAAGCAGAAGAAGGAGAAGGAGAAGGTGAAGTCTGAAGGGTGAATCAGAAGAAGCAGAAGAAGGAGAAGGAGAAGGTGAAGTCTGGAGGGTGAATCAGAAGAAGGAGAAGGAGAAGATGAAGTCTGGAGGGTGAATCAGAAGAAGTAGAAGAAGGAGAAGGAGAAGGTGAAGTCTGGAGGGTGAATCAGAAGAAGTAGAAGAAGGAGAAGGAGAAGGTGAAGTCTGGAGGGAGAAGCAGAAGAAGTAGAAGAAGGAGAAGGAGAAGGTGAAGTCTGGAGGGTGAATCAGAAGAAGTAGAAGAAGGAGAAGGAGAAGGTGAAGTCTGGAGGGTGAATCAGGAGAAGTAGAAGATGGAGAAGGAGAAGGTGAAGTCTGGAGGGTGAATCAGAAGAAGCAGAAGAAGGAGAAGGAGAAGGTGAAGTCTGGAGGGTGAATCAGAAGAAGTAGAAGAAGGAGAAGGAGAAGGTGTAGTCTGGAGGGTGAATCAGAAGAAGTAGACGAAGGAGAAGGAGAAGGTGAAGTCTGGAGGGTGAATCAGAAGAAGCAGAAGAAGGAGAAGGAGAAGGTGAAGTCTGGAGGGTGAATCAGAAGAAGTAGAAGGAGAAGGAGAAGGTGAAGTCTGGAGGGTGAATCAGAAGAAGCAGAAGAAGTTGTAGGAGAAGGTGAAGTCTGGAGGGTGAATCAGAAGAAGTAGAAAAGAAGAAGGAGAAGGTGAAGTCTGGAGAGTGAATCAGAAGAAGCAGAAGAAGGAGAAGGAGAAGGTGAAGTCAGGAGGGTGTGTCAGAAGAAGCAGAAGAAGGAGAAGGAGAAGGTGAAGTCTGGAGGGTGAATCAGAAGAAGCAGAAGAAGGAAAAGGAGAAGGTGAAGACTGGAGGGTGAATCAGAAGAAGTAGAAGAAGAAGGAGAAGGTGAAGTCTGGAGGGTGAATCAGAAGAAGTAGAAGAAGGAGAAGGAGAAGGCGACGTCTGGAGGGTGAATCAGAAGAAGCAGAAGAAGGAGAAGGAGAAGGTGAAGTCTGGAGGGTGAATCAGAAGAAGGAGAAGAAGGAGAAGGAGAAGATGAGGTCTGGAGGGTGAATCAGAAGAAGTAGAAGAAGGAGAAGGAGAAGGTGAGGTCTGGAGGGTGAATCAGAAGAAGCAGAAGAAGGAGAAGGAGAAGGTGAAGTCTGAAGGGTGAATCAGAAGAAGCAGAAGAAGGAGAAGGAGAAGGTGAAGTCTGGAGGGTGAATCAGAAGAAGGAGAAGGAGAAGATGAAGTCTGGAGGGTGAATCAGAAGAAGCAGAAGAAGGAGAAGGAGAAGGTGAAATCTGGAGGGTGAATCAGAAGAAGCAGAAGGAGAAGGAAAAGATGAAGTCTGGAGGGTGAATCAGAAGAAGCAGAAGAAGGAGAAGGAGAAGATGAAGTCTGGAGGGTGAATCAGAAGAAGTAGAAGAAGGAAAAGGAGAAGGTGAAGTCTGGAGGGTGAATCAGAAGAAGCAGAAGAAGGAGAAGGAGAAGGTGAAGTCTGGAGGGTGAATCAGAAGAAGCAGAAGAAGGAGAAGGAGAAGGTGAAGTCTGGAGGGTGAATCCGAAGAAGCAGAATAAGGAGAAGGAGAAGGTGAAGTCTGGAGGGTGAATCAGAAGAAGCAGAAGAAGGAGAAGGAGAAGGTGAAGTCTGGAGGGTGAATCAGAAGAAGTAGAAGAAGGAGAAGGAGAAGGTGAAGTCTGGAGGGAGAAGCAGAAGAAGTAGAAGAAGGAGAAGGAGAAGGTGAAGTCTGGAGGGTGAATCAGAAGAAGTAGAAGAAGGAGAAGGAGAAGGTGAAGTCTGGAGGGTGAATCAGGAGAATTAGAAGAAGGAGAAGGAGAAGGTGAAGTCTGGAGGGTGAATCAGAAGAAGCAGAAGAAGGAGAAGGAGAAGGTGAAGTCTGGAGGGTGAATCAGAAGAAGTAGAAGAAGGAGAAGGAGAAGGTGTAGTCTGGAGGGTGAATCAGAAGAAGTAGACGAAGGAGAAGGAGAAGGTGAAGTCTGGAGGGTGAATCAGAAGAAGCAGAAGAAGGAGAAGGAGAAGGTGAAGTCTGGAGGGTGAATCAGAAGAAGTAGAAGAAGGAGAAGGAGAAGGTAAAGTATGGAGGGTGAATCAGAAGAAGCAGAAGAAGGAGAAGGAGAAGGTGAAGTCTGGAGGGTGAATCAGAAGAAGCAGAAGAAGGAGAAGGAGAAGGTAAAGTCTGGAGGGTGAATCAGATGAAGCAGAAGGAGAAGGAGAAGGTGAAGTCTGGAGGGTGAATCAGAAGCAGCAGAAGAAGTTGTAGGAGAAGGTGAAGTCTGGAGGGTGAATCAGAAGAAGTAGAAAAGAAGAAGGAGAAGATGAAGTCTGGAGAGTGAATCAGAAGAAGCAGAAGAAGGAGAAGGAGAAGGTGAAGTCAGGAGGGTGTGTCAGAAGAAGCAGAAGAAGGAGAAGGAGAAGGTGAAGTCTGGAGGGTGAATCAGAAGAAGCAGAAGAAGGAAAAGGAGAAGGTGAAGACTGGAGGGTGAATCAGAAGAAGTAGAAGAAGAAGGAGAAGGTGAAGTCTGGAGGGTGAATCAGAAGAAGTAGAAGAAGGAGAAGGAGAAGGCGACGTCTGGAGGGTGAATCAGAAGAAGCAGAAGAAGGAGAAGGAGAAGGTGAAGTCTGGAGGGTGAATCAGAAGAAGCAGAAGAAGGAGAAGGAGAAGATGAAGTCTGAATGGTGAATCAGAAGAAGCAGAAGAAGGAGAAGGAGAAGGTGAAGTCAGGAGGGTGAATCAGAAGAAGCAGAAGAAGGAGAAGGAGAAGATGAAGTCTGGTGGGTGAATCAGAAGAAGCAGAAGAAGGGGAAGGAGAAGGTGAAATCTGGAGGGTGAATCAGAAGAAGCAGAAGGAGAAGGAGAAGGTGAAGTCTGGAGGGTGAATCAGAAGAAGTAGAAGAAGGAGAAGGAGAAGGTGAAGTCTGGAGGGTGAATCAGAAGAAGCAGAAGAAGGAGAAGGAGAAGGTGAAGTCTGGAGGGTGAATCAGAAGAAGCAGAAGAAGGAGAAGGAGAAGATGAAGTCTGGAGGGTGAATCAGAAGAAGTAGAAGAAGGAAAAGGAGAAGGTGAAGTCTGGAGGGTGAATCAGAAGAAGCAGAAGAATGAGAAGGAGAAGGTGAAGTCTGGAGGGTGAATCAGAAGAAGCAGAAGAAGGAGAAGGAGAAGGTGAAGTCTGGAGGGTGAATCAGAAGAAGCAGAATAAGGAGAAGGAGAAGGTGAAGTCTGGAGGGTGGATCAGAAGAAGCAGAAGAAGGAGAAGGAGAAGATGAAGTCTGGAGGGTGAATCAGAAGAAGTAGAAGAAGGAGAAGGAGAAGGTGAGGTCTGGAGGGTGAATCAGAAGAAGCAGAAAAAGGAGAAGGAGAAGGCGAAGTCTGGAGGGTGAATCAAAAGAAGCAGAAGAAGGAGAAGGAGAAGGTGAAGTCTGGAGGGTGAAGCAGAAGAAGCAGAAGAAGGAAAAGGAGAAGGTGAAGTCTGTAGGGTGAATCAGAAGAAGTAGAAGAAGGAGAAGGAGAAGGTGAAGTCTGGAGGGTGAATCAGAAGAAGTAGAAGAAGGAGAAGGAGATGGTGACGTCTGGAGGGTGAATCAGAAGTAGCAGAAGAAGGAGAAGGAGAAGGTGAAGTCTGGAGGGTGAATCAGAAGAAGCAGAAGAAGGAGAAGGAGAAGGTGAAGTCTGGAGGGTGAATCAGAAGAAGTAGAAGAAGGAGAAGGAGAAGGTGAAGTCTGGAGGGTGAATCAGAAGAAGTAGAAGAAGGAGAAGGAGAAGGTGAAGTCTGGAGGGTGAATCAGAAGAAGCAGAAGAAGGAGAAGGAGAAGGTGAAGTCTGGAGGGTGAATCAGAAGAAGCAGAAGAAGGAGAAGGAGAAGATGCAGTCTGGAGGGTGAATCAGAAGAAGTAGAGGAAGGAGAAGGAGAAGGTGAAGTCTGGAGGGTGAATCAGAAGAAGCAGAAGAAGGAGAAGGAGAAGGTGAAGTCTGGAGGGTGAATCAGAAGAAGTAGAAGAAGGAGAAGGAGAAGGTGAAGTCTGGAGGGTGAATCAGAAGAAGCAGAATAAGGAGAAGGAGAAGGTGAAGTCTGGAGGGTGAATCAGAAGAAGCAGAAGAAGGAGAAGGAGAAGGTGAAGTCTGGAGGGTGAATCAGAAGAAGTAGAAGAAGGAGAAGGAGAAGGTGAAGTCTGGAGGGTGAAGCAGAAGAAGTAGAAGAAGGAGAAGGAGAAGGTGAAGTCAGGAGGGTGAATCAGAAGAAGTAGAAGAAGGAGAAGGAGAAGGTGAAGTCAGGAGGGTGAATCAGAAGAAGCAGAAGAAGGAGAAGGAGAAGGTGAAGTCTGGAGGGTGAATCAGAAGAATCAGAAGAAGGAGAAGGAGAAGGTGAAGTCTGGAGGGTGAATCAGAAGAAGCAGAAGAAAGAGAAGGAGAAGGTGAAGTCTGGAGGGTGAAGCAGAAGAAGCAGAAGAAGGAGAAGGAGAAGGTGAAGACTGGAGGCTGAATCAGAAGAAGTAGAAGAAGGAGAAGGAGAAGGTGAAGTCTGGAGGGTGAATCAGAAGAAGTAGAAGAAGGAGAAGGAGAAGGTGAAGTCTGGAGGGTGAATCAGAAGAAGCAGAAGAAGGAGAAGGAGAAGGTGAAGTCTGGAGGGTGAATCAGAAGAAGCAGAAGAAGGAGAAGGAGAAGATGAAGTCTGGAGGGTGAATCAGAAGAAGTAGAAGATGGAGAAGGAGAAGGTGAGGTCTGGAGGGTGAATCAGAAGAAGCAGAAGAAGGAGAAGGAGAAGGTGAAGTCTGGAGGGTGAATCAGAAGAAGCAGAAGAAGGAGAAGGAGAAGGTGAAGTCTGGAGGGTGAATCAGAAGAAGCAGAAGAAGGAGAAGGAGAAGTTGAAGTCAGGAGGGTGAATCAGAAGAAGCAGAAGAAGGAGAAGGAGAAGGTGAAGTTAGGAGGGTGAATCAGAAGAAGAAGAAGAAGGAGAAGGAGAAGGTGAAGTCAGGGGGGTGAAACAGAAGAAGTAGAAGAAGGAGAAGGAGAAGGTGAAGTCAGGAGGGTGAAGCAGAAGAAGCAGAAGAAGGAGAAGGAGAAGGTGAAGTCTGGAGGGCGCGGCAGAAGAAGCAGAAGAAGGAGAAGGAGAAGGTGAAGTCTGGAGGGTGAATCAGAGGAAGCAGAAGCAGGAGAAGGCGATGGTGAAGTCTGGAGGGTGAATCAGAAACAGTAGAAAAGGAGAAGGAGAAGATGAAGTCAGGAGGGTGAATCAGAAGAATTAGAAGAAGGAGAAGGAGAAGGTGAAGTCTGGAGGGTGAATCAGAAGAAGCAGAAGAAGGGGAAGGAGAAGGTGAAGTCAGGAGGGTGAATCAGAAGAAGCAGATGAAGGAGAAGGAGAAGGTGAAGTCTGGAGGTTGAATCTGAGGAAGCAGAAGAAGGAGAAGGCGAAGGTGAAGTTTGGAGGGTGAATCAGAAGAAGCAGAAGAAGGAGAAGGTGAATTCTGGAGGGTGAAGCAGAAGAAGTAGAAGAAGGAGAAGGAGAAGGTGAAGTATGGAGGGTGAATCAGAGGAAGCAGAAGAAGGAGAAGGAGAAGGTGAAGTCAGGAGAGTGAAGCAGAAGAGGTAGAAGAAGGAGAAGGAGAAGGTGAAGTCAGGAGGGTGAATCAGAAGAAGTAGAAGAAGGAGAAGGAGAAGGTGAAGTCTGGAGGGTGAATCAGAAGAAGTAGCAGAAGGAGAAGGAGAAGGTGAAGTCTGGAGGGTGAATCAGAGGAAGCAGAAGAAGGAGAAGGAGAGGGTGAAGTCTGGAGGGTGAATCAGAAGAAGTAGAAGAAGGAGAAGGAGTTGGTGAAGTCTGGAGGGTGAATCAGAAGAAGCAGAAGAAGGAGAAGGAGAAGGTGAAGTCTGGAGGGTGAATCAGAAGAAGTAGAAGAAGGAGAAGGAGAAGGTGAAGTCTGGAGGGTGAATCAGAAGAAGCAGAAGAAGGAGAAGGAGTTGGTGAAGTCTGGAGGGTGAATCAGAAGAAGCAGAAGAAGGAGAAGGAGAAGGTGAAGTCTGGAGGGTGAATCAGAAGAAGCAGAAGAAGGAGAAGGAGAAGGTAATGTCTGGAGGGTGAATCAGAAGAAGCAGGAGAAGCAGAAGGAGAAGGTGAAGTCAGGAGGGTGAATCAGAAGAAGTAGAAGAAGGAGAAGGAGAAGGTGAAGTCAGGAGGGTAAATCAGAGGAAGCAGAAGAAGGAGAAGGAGAAGGTGAAGTCTGGAGGGTGAATCTAAAGAAGGAGAAGAAGGAGAAGGAGAAGGTGAAGTCTGGAAGGTGAATCAGAAGAAGGAGAAGAAGGAGAAGGCGAAGGTGAAGTCAGGAGGGTGAAGCAAAAGAAGCAGAAGAAGGAGAAGGAGAAGGTGAAGTCTGGAGGGTGAATCAGAAGAAGCAGAAGAAGGAGAAGGAGAAGGTGAAGTCTGGAGGGTGAATCAGAGGAAGCAGAAAAAGGAGAAGGAGAAGGTGAAGTCAGGAGGGTGAAGCAGAAGAAGTAGAAGAAGGAGAAGGAGAAGGTGAACTCAGGAGGGTGAATCAGAAGAAGTAGAAGAAGGAGAAGGCGAAGGTGAAGTCTGGAGGGTGAATCAGAAGAAGCAGAAGAAGGAGAAGGAGAAGGTGAATTCTGGAGGGTGAATCAGAAGAAGTAGAAGAAGGAGAAGGAGAAGGTGATGTCTGGAGGGTGAATCAGAAGAAGTAGAAGATGGAGAAGGTGAAGGTGAAGTCTGGAGGGTGAATCAGAAGAAGCAGAAGAAGGAGAAGTAGAAGGTGAAGTCTGGAGGGTGAATCAGAGGAAGCAGAAGAAGGAGAAGGAGAAGGTGAAGTCAGGAGAGTGAAGCAGAAGAGGTAGAAGAAGGAGAAGGAGAAGGTGAAGTCAGGAGGGTGAAACAGAAGAAGTAGAAGAAGGAGAAGGAGAAGGTGAAGTCAGGAGGGTGAAGCAGAAGAAGCAGAAGAAGGAGAAGGAGAAGGTGAAGTCTGGAGGGCGCGGCAGAAGAAGCAGAAGAAGGAGAAGGAGAAGGTGAAGTCTGGAGGGTGAATCAGAGGAAGCAGAAGAAGGAGAAGGCGATGGTGAAGTCTGGAGGGTGAATCAGAAACAGTAGAAAAGGAGAAGGAGAAGATGAAGTCAGGAGGGTGAATCAGAAGAATTAGAAGAAGGAGAAGGAGAAGGTGAAGTCTGGAGGGTGAATCAGAAGAAGCAGAAGAAGGGGAAGGAGAAGCTGAAGTCAGGAGGGTGAATCAGAAGAAGCAGATGAAGGAGAAGGAGAAGGTGAAGTCTGGAGGTTGAATCTGAGGAAGCAGTAGAAGGAGAAGGCGAAGGTGAAGTTTGGAGGGTGAATCAGAAGAAGCAGAAGAAGGAGAAGGTGAATTCTGGAGGGTGAAGCAGAAGAAGTAGAAGAAGGAGAAGGAGAAGGTGAAGTATGGAGGGTGAATCAGAGGAAGCAGAAGAAGGAGAAGGAGAAGGTGAAGTCAGGAGAGTGAAGCAGAAGAGGTAGAAGAAGGAGAGGGAGAAGGTGAAGTCAGGAGGGTGAATCAGAAGAAGTAGAAGAAGGAGAAGGAGAAGGTGAAGTCTGGAGGGTGAATCAGAAGAAGCAGAAGAAGGAGAAGGAGAAGGTGAAGTCTGGAGGGTGAATCAGAAGAAGCAGAAGAAGGAGAAGGAGAAGGTGAAGTCTGGAGGGTGAATCAGAAGAAGCAGAAGAAGGAGAAGGAGAAGTTGAAGTCAGGAGGGTGAATCAGAAGAAGCAGAAGAAGGAGAAGGAGAAGGTGAAGTTAGGAGGGTGAATCAGAAGAAGAAGAAGAAGGAGAAGGAGAAGGTGAAGTCAGGGGGGTGAAACAGAAGAAGTAGAAGAAGGAGAAGGAAAAGGTGAAGTCAGGAGGGTGAAGCAGAAGAAGCAGAAGAAGGAGAAGGAGAAGGTGAAGTCTGGAGGGCGCGGCAGAAGAAGCAGAAGAAGGAGAAGGAGAAGGTGAAGTCTGGAGGGTGAATCAGAGGAAGCAGAAGAAGGAGAAGGCGATGGTGAAGTCTGGAGGGTGAATCAGAAACAGTAGAAAAGGAGAAGGAGAAGATGAAGTCAGGAGGGTGAATCAGAAGAATTAGAAGAAGGAGAAGGAGAAGGTGAAGTCTGGAGGGTGAATCAGAAGAAGCAGAAGAAGGGGAAGGAGAAGGTGAAGTCAGGAGGGTGAATCAGAAGAAGCAGATGAAGGAGAAGGAGAAGGTGAAGTCTGGAGGTTGAATCTGAGGAAGCAGAAGAAGGAGAAGGCGAAGGTGAAGTTTGGAGGGTGAATCAGAAGAAGCAGAAGAAGGAGAAGGTGAATTCTGGAGGGTGAAGCAGAAGAAGTAGAAGAAGGAGAAGGAGAAGGTGAAGTCTGGAGGGTGAATCAGAAGAAGTAGAAGAAGGAGAAGGAGAAGGTGAAGTCTGGAGGGTGAATCAGAAGAAGCAGAAGAAGGAGAAGGAGTTGGTGAAGTCTGGAGGGTGAATCAGAAGAAGCAGAAGAAGGAGAAGGAGAAGGTGAAGTCTGGAGGGTGAATCAGAAGAAGCAGAAGAAGGAGAAGGAGAAGGTAAAGTCTGGAGGGTGAATCAGAAGAAGCAGGAGAAGGAGAAGGAGAAGGTGAAGTCAGGAGGGTGAATCAGAAGAAGTAGAAGAAGGAGAAGGAGAAGGTGAAGTCAGGAGGGTGAATCAGAGGAAGCAGAAGAAGGAGAAGGCGAAGGTGAAGTCAGGAGGGTGAATCTAAAGAAGGAGAAGAAGGAGAAGGAGAAGGTGAAGTCTGGAAGGTGAATCAGAAGAAGGAGAAGAAGGAGAAGGCGAAGGTGAAGTCAGGAGGGTGAAGCAAAAGAAGCAGAAGAAGGAGAAGGAGAAGGTGAAGTCTGGAGGGTGAATCAGAAGAAGCAGAAGAAGGAGAAGGAGAAGGTGAAGTCTGGAGGGTGAATCAGAGGAAGCAGAAAAAGGAGAAGGAGAAGGTGAAGTCAGGAGGGTGAAGCAGAAGAAGTAGAAGAAGGAGAAGGAGAAGGTGAACTCAGGAGGGTGAATCAGAAGAAGTAGAAGAAGGAGAAGGCGAAGGTGAAGTCTGGAGGGTGAATCAGAAGAAGCAGAAGAAGGAGAAGGAGAAGGTGAATTCTGGAGGGTGAATCAGAAGAAGTAGAAGAAGGAGAAGGAGAAGGTGATGTCTGGAGGGTGAATCAGAAGAAGTAGAAGAAGGAGAAGATGAAGGTGAAGTCTGGAGGGTGAATCAGAAGAAGCAGAAGAAGGAGAAGGAGAAGGTGAATTCTGGAGGGTGAATCAGAAGAAGTAGAAGAAGGAGAAGGAGAAGGTGATGTCTGGAGGGTGAATCAGAAGAAGTAGAAGAAGGAGAAGGTGAAGGTGAAGTCTGGAGGGTGAATCAGAAGAAGCAGAAGAAGGAGAAGTAGAAGGTGAAGTCTGGAGGGTGAATCAGAGGAAGCAGAAGAAGGAGAAGGAGAAGGTGAAGTCAGGAGAGTGAAGCAGAAGAGGTAGAAGAAGGAGAAGGAGAAGGTGAAGTCAGGAGGGTGAAACAGAAGAAGTAGAAGAAGGAGAAGGAGAAGGTGAAGTCAGGAGGGTGAAGCAGAAGAAGCAGAAGAAGGAGAAGGAGAAGGTGAAGTCTGGAGGGCGCGGCAGAAGAAGCAGAAGAAGGAGAAGGAGAAGGTGAAGTCTGGAGGGTGAATCAGAGGAAGCAGAAGAAGGAGAAGGCGATGGTGAAGTCTGGAGGGTGAATCAGAAACAGTAGAAAAGGAGAAGGAGAAGATGAATTCAGGAGGGTGAATCAGAAGAATTAGAAGAAGGAGAAGGAGAAGGTGAAGTCTGGAGGGTGAATCAGAAGAAGCAGAAGAAGGGGAAGGAGAAGGTGAAGTCAGGAGGGTGAATCAGAAGAAGCAGATGAAGGAGAAGGAGAAGGTGAAGTCTGGAGGTTGAATCTGAGGAAGCAGTAGAAGGAGAAGGCGAAGGTGAAGTTTTGAGGGTGAATCAGAAGAAGCAGAAGAAGGAGAAGGTGAATTCTGGAGGGTGAAGCAGAAGAAGTAGAAGAAGGAGAAGGAGAAGGTGAAGTATGGAGGGTGAATCAGAGGAAGCAGAAGAAGGAGAAGGAGAAGGTGAAGTCAGGAGAGTGAAGCAGAAGAGGTAGAAGAAGGAGAAGGAGAAGGTGAAGTCAGGAGGGTGAATCAGAAGAAGTAGAAGAAGGAGAAGGAGAAGGTGAAGTCTGGAGGGTGAATCAGAAGAAGCAGAAGAAGGAGAAGGAGAAGGTGAAGTCTGGAGGGTGAATCAGAAGAAGCAGAAGAAGGAGAAGGAGAAGGTGAAGTCTGGAGGGTGAATCAGAAGAAGCAGAAGAAGGAGAAGGAGAAGTTGAAGTCAGGAGGGTGACTCAGAAGAAGCAGAAGAAGGAGAAGGAGAAGGTGAAGTTAGGAGGGTGAATCAGAAGAAGAAGAAGAAGGAGAAGGAGAAGGTGAAGTCAGGGGGGTGAAACAGAAGAAGTAGAAGAAGGAGAAGGAGAAGGTGAAGTCAGGAGGGTGAAGCAGAAGAAGCAGAAGAAGGAGAAGGAGAAGGTGAAGTCTGGAGGGCGCGGCAGAAGAAGCAGAATAAGGAGAAGGAGAAGGTGAAGTCTGGAGGGTGAATCAGAGGAAGCAGAAGAAGGAGAAGGCGATGGTGAAGTCTGGAGGGTGAATCAGAAACAGTAGAAAAGGAGAAGGAGAAGATGAAGTCAGGAGGGTGAATCAGAAGAATTAGAAGAAGGAGAAGGAGAAGGTGAAGTCTGGAGGGTGAATCAGAAGAAGCAGAAGAAGGGGAAGGAGAAGGTGAAGTCAGGAGGGTGAATCAGAAGAAGCAGATGAAGGAGAAGGAGAAGGTGAAGTCTGGAGGTTGAATCTGAGGAAGCAGAAGAAGGAGAAGGCGAAGGTGAAGTTTGGAGGGTGAATCAGAAGAAGCAGAAGAAGGAGAAGGTGAATTCTGGAGGGTGAAGCAGAAGAAGTAGAAGAAGGAGAAGGAGAAGGTGAAGTCTGGAGGGTGAATCAGAAGAAGTAGAAGAAGGAGAAGGAGAAGGTGAAGTCTGGAGGGTGAATCAGAAGAAGCAGAAGAAGGAGAAGGAGTTGGTGAAGTCTGGCGGGTGAATCAGAAGAAGCAGAAGAAGGAGAAGGAGAAGGTGAAGTCTGGAGGGTGAATCAGAAGAAGCAGAAGAAGGAGAAGGAGAAGGTAATGTCTGGAGGGTGAATCAGAAGAAGCAGGAGAAGGAGAAGGAGAAGGTGAAGTCAGGAGGGTGAATCAGAAGAAGTAGAAGAAGGAGAAGGAGAAGGTGAAGTCAGGAGGGTGAATCAGAGGAAGCAGAAGAAGGAGAAGGAGAAGGTGAAGTCTGGAGGGTGAATCTAAAGAAGGAGAAGAAGGAGAAGGAGAAGGTGAAGTCTGGAGGGTGAATCTAAAGAAGGAGAAGAAGGAGAAGGAGAAGGTGAAGTCTGGAGGGTGAATCAGAAGAAGCAGAAGAAGGAGAAGGAGAAGGTAAAGTCTGGAGGGTGAATCAGAAGAAGCAGGAGAAGGAGAAGGAGAAGGTGAAGTCAGGAGGGTGAAGCAAAAGAAGCAGAAGAAGGAGAAGGAGAAGGTGAAGTCTGGAGGGTGAATCAGAAGAAGCAGAAGAAGGAGAAGGAGAAGGTGAAGTCTGGAGGGTGAATCAGAGGAAGCAGAAAAAGGAGAAGGAGAAGGTGAAGTCAGGAGGGTGAAGCAGAAGAAGTAGAAGAAGGAGAAGGAGAAGGTGAACTCAGGAGGGTGAATCAGAAGAAGTAGAAGAAGGATAAGGCGAAGGTGAAGTCTGGAGGGTGAATCAGAAGAAGCAGAAGAAGGAGAAGGAGAAGGTGAATTCTGGAGGGTGAATCAGAAGAAGTAGAAGAAGGAGAAGGAGAAGGTGATGTCTGGAGGGTGAATCAGAAGAAGTAGAAGAAGGAGAAGGTGAAGGTGAAGTCTGGAGGGTGAATCAGAAGAAGCAGAAGAAGGAGAAGTAGAAGGTGAAGTCTGGAGGGTGAATCAGAGGAAGCAGAAGAAGGAGAAGGAGAAGGTGATGTCTGGAGGGTGAATCAGAAGAAGTAGAAGAAGGAGAAGGAGAAGGTGAAGTCTGGAGGGTGAATCAGAGGAAGCAGAAGAAGGAGATGGCGAAGGTGAAGTCTGGAGGGTGAATCGAAGAAGCAGAAGAAGGAGAAGGAGAAGTTGAAGTCTGGAGGGTGAAGCAGAAGAAGTAGAAGAAGGAGAAGGAGAAGGTGAAGTCTGGAGGGTGGATCAGAGAAAGCAGAAGGAGGAGAAGGAGAAGGTGAAGTCAGGAGAGTGAAGCTGAAGAAGTAGAAGAAGGAGAAGGTGAAGTCAGGAGGGTGAATCAGAAGAAGCAGAAGAAGGAGAAGGAGAAGGCGAAGTCTGGACGGTGAATCAGAATAAGTAGAAGAAGGAGAAGGAGAAGGTGAAGTCTGGAGGGTGAATCAGAAGAAGCAGAAGAAGGAGAAGGAGAAGGTGAAGTCTGGAGGGTGAATCAGATGAAGCAGAAGAAGGAGAAGGAGAAGATGAAGTCTGGAGGGTGAATCAGAAGAAGTAGAAGAAGGAGAAGGAGAAGGTGAAGTCTGGAGGGTGAATCAGAAGAAGTAGAAGAAGGAGAAGGAGAAGGTGAAGTCTGGAGGGTGAATCAGAAGAAGCAGAAGAAGGAGAAGGAGAAGGTGAAGTCTGGAGGGTGAATCAGAAGAAGCAGAAGAAGGAGAAGGAGAAGGTGAAGTCTGGAGGGTGAATCAGAAGAAGCAGAAGAAGGAGAAGTAGAAGGTGAAGTCTGGAGGGTGAATCAGAGGAAGCAGAAGAAGGAGAAGGAGAAGGTGATGTCTGGAGGGTGAATCAGAAGAAGTAGAAGAAGGAGAAGGAGAAGGTGAAGTCTGGAGGGTGAATCAGAGGAAGCAGAAGAAGGAGAAGGAGAAGGTGAAGTCTGGAGGGTGAATCGAAGAAGCAGAAGAAGGAGAAGGAGAAGTTGAAGTCTGGAGGGTGAAGCAGAAGAAGTAGAAGAAGGAGAAGGAGAAGGTGAAGTCTGGAGGGTGAATCAGAGGAAGCAGAAGAAGGAGAAGGAGAAGGTGAAGTCAGGAGAGTGAAGCTGAAGAAGTAGAAGAAGGAGAAGGTGAAGTCAGGAGGGTGAATCAGAAGAAGCAGAAGAAGGAGAAGGAGAAGGCGAAGTCTGGAGTGTGAATCAGAATAAGTAGAAGAAGGAGAAGGAGAAGGTGAAGTCTGGAGGGTGAATCAGAAGAAGCAGAAGAAGGAGAAGGAGAAGGTGAAGTCTGGAGGGTGAATCAGAAGAAGCAGAAGAAGGAGAAGGAGAAGATGAAGTCTGGAGGGTGAATCAGAAGAAGTAGAAGATGGAGAAGGAGAAGGTGAGGTCTGGAGGGTGAATCAGAAGAAGCAGAAGAAGGAGAAGGAGAAGGTGAAGTCTGGAGGGTGAATCAGAAGAAGCAGAAGAAGGAGAAGGAGAAGGTGAAGTCTGGAGGGTGAATCAGAAGAAGCAGAAGAAGGAGAAGGAGAAGTTGAAGTCAGGAGGGTGAATCAGAAGAAGCAGAAGAAGGAGAAGGAGAAGGTGAAGTTAGGAGGGTGAATCAGAAGAAGAAGAAGAAGGAGAAGGAGAAGGTGAAGTCAGGGGGGTGAAACAGAAGAAGTAGAAGAAGGAGAAGGAGAAGGTGAAGTCAGGAGGGTGAAGCAGAAGAAGCAGAAGAAGGAGAAGGAGAATGTGAAGTCTGGAGGGCGCGGCAGAAGAAGCAGAAGAAGGAGAAGGAGAAGGTGAAGTCTGGAGGGTGAATCAGAGGAAGCAGAAGAAGGAGAAGGCGATGGTGAAGTCTGGAGGGTGAATCAGAAACAGTAGAAGAAGGAGAAGGAGAAGGTGAAGTCAGGAGGGTGAATCAGAAGAATTAGAAGAAGGAGAAGGAGAATGTGAAGTCTGGAGGGTGAATCAGAAGAAGCAGAAGAAGGGGAAGGAGAAGGTGAAGTCAGGAGGGTGAATCAGAAGAAGCAGATGAAGGAGAAGGAGAAGGTGAAGTCTGGAGGTTGAATCTGAGGAAGCAGAAGAAGGAGAAGGCGAAGGAGAAGATTGCAGGGTGAATCAGAAGAAGCAGAAGAAGGAGAAGGTGAATTCTGGAGGGTGAAGCAGAAGAAGTAGAAGAAGGAGAAGGAGAAGGTGAAGTATGGAGGGTGAATCAGAGGAAGCAGAAGAAGGAGAAGGAGAAGGTGAAGTCAGGAGAGTGAAGCAGAAGAGGTAGAAGAAGGAGAAGGAGAAGGTGAAGTCAGGAGGGTGAATCAGAAGAAGTAGAAGAAGGAGAAGGAGAAGGTGAAGTCTGGAGGGTGAATCAGAAGAAGCAGAAGAAGGAGAAGGAGAAGGTGAAGTCTGGAGGGTGAATCAGAAGAAGCAGAAGAAGGAGAAGGAGAAGGTGAAGTCTGGAGGGTGAATCAGAAGAAGCAGAAGAAGGAGAAGGAGAAGTTGAAGTCAGGAGGGTGACTCAGAAGAAGCAGAAGAAGGAGAAGGAGAAGGTGAAGTTAGGAGGGTGAATCAGAAGAAGAAGAAGAAGGAGAAGGAGAAGGTGAAGTCAGGGGGTGAAACAGAAGAAGTAGAAGAAGGAGAAGGAGAAGGTGAAGTCAGGAGGGTGAAGCAGAAGAAGCAGAAGAAGGAGAAGGAGAAGGTGAAGTCTGGAGGGCGCGGCAGAAGAAGCAGAATAAGGAGAAGGAGAAGGTGAAGTCTGGAGGGTGAATCAGAGGAAGCAGAAGAAGGAGAAGGCGATGGTGAAGTCTGGAGGGTGAATCAGAAACAGTAGAAAAGGAGAAGGAGAAGATGAAGTCAGGAGGGTGAATCAGAAGAATTAGAAGAAGGAGAAGGAGAAGGTGAAGTCTGGAGGGTGAATCAGAAGAAGCAGAAGAAGGGGAAGGAGAAGGTGAAGTCAGGAGGGTGAATCAGAAGAAGCAGATGAAGGAGAAGGAGAAGGTGAAGTCTGGAGGTTGAATCTGAGGAAGCAGAAGAAGGAGAAGGCGAAGGTGAAGTTTGGAGGGTGAATCAGAAGAAGCAGAAGAAGGAGAAGGTGAATTCTGGAGGGTGAAGCAGAAGAAGTAGAAGAAGGAGAAGGAGAAGGTGAAGTCTGGAGGGTGAATCAGAAGAAGTAGAAGAAGGAGAAGGAGAAGGTGAAGTCTGGAGGGTGAATCAGAAGAAGCAGAAGAAGGAGAAGGAGTTGGTGAAGTCTGGCGGGTGAATCAGAAGAAGCAGAAGAAGGAGAAGGAGAAGGTGAAGTCTGGAGGGTGAATCAGAAGAAGCAGAAGAAGGAGAAGGAGAAGGTAATGTCTGGAGGGTGAATCAGAAGAAGCAGGAGAAGGAGAAGGAGAAGGTGAAGTCAGGAGGGTGAATCAGAAGAAGTAGAAGAAGGAGAAGGAGAAGGTGAAGTCAGGAGGGTGAATCAGAGGAAGCAGAAGAAGGAGAAGGAGAAGGTGAAGTCTGGAGGGTGAATCTAAAGAAGGAGAAGAAGGAGAAGGAGAAGGTGAAGTCTGGAGGGTGAATCTAAAGAAGGAGAAGAAGGAGAAGGAGAAGGTGAAGTCTGGAGGGTGAATCAGAAGAAGCAGAAGAAGGAGAAGGAGAAGGTAAAGTCTGGAGGGTGAATCAGAAGAAGCAGGAGAAGGAGAAGGAGAAGGTGAAGTCAGGAGGGTGAAGCAAAAGAAGCAGAAGAAGGAGAAGGAGAAGGTGAAGTCTGGAGGGTGAATCAGAAGAAGCAGAAGAAGGAGAAGGAGAAGGTGAAGTCTGGAGGGTGAATCAGAGGAAGCAGAAAAAGGAGAAGGAGAAGGTGAAGTCAGGAGGGTGAAGCAGAAGAAGTAGAAGAAGGAGAAGGAGAAGGTGAACTCAGGAGGGTGAATCAGAAGAAGTAGAAGAAGGAGAAGGCGAAGGTGAAGTCTGGAGGGTGAATCAGAAGAAGCAGAAGAAGGAGAAGGAGAAGGTGAATTCTGGAGGGTGAATCAGAAGAAGTAGAAGAAGGAGAAGGAGAAGGTGATGTCTGGAGGGTGAATCAGAAGAAGTAGAAGAAGGAGAAGGTGAAGGTGAAGTCTGGAGGGTGAATCAGAAGAAGCAGAAGAAGGAGAAGTAGAAGGTGAAGTCTGGAGGGTGAATCAGAGGAAGCAGAAGAAGGAGAAGGAGAAGGTGATGTCTGGAGGGTGAATCAGAAGAAGTAGAAGAAGGAGAAGGAGAAGGTGAAGTCTGGAGGGTGAATCAGAGGAAGCAGAAGAAGGAGATGGCGAAGGTGAAGTCTGGAGGGTGAATCGAAGAAGCAGAAGAAGGAGAAGGAGAAGTTGAAGTCTGGAGGGTGAAGCAGAAGAAGTAGAAGAAGGAGAAGGAGAAGGTGAAGTCTGGAGGGTGGATCAGAGAAAGCAGAAGGAGGAGAAGGAGAAGGTGAAGTCAGGAGAGTGAAGCTGAAGAAGTAGAAGAAGGAGAAGGTGAAGTCAGGAGGGTGAATCAGAAGAAGCAGAAGAAGGAGAAGGAGAAGGCGAAGTCTGGACGGTGAATCAGAATAAGTAGAAGAAGGAGAAGGAGAAGGTGAAGTCTGGAGGGTGAATCAGAAGAAGCAGAAGAAGGAGAAGGAGAAGGTGAAGTCTGGAGGGTGAATCAGATGAAGCAGAAGAAGGAGAAGGAGAAGATGAAGTCTGGAGGGTGAATCAGAAGAAGTAGAAGAAGGAGAAGGAGAAGGTGAAGTCTGGAGGGTGAATCAGAAGAAGTAGAAGAAGGAGAAGGAGAAGGTGAAGTCTGGAGGGTGAATCAGAAGAAGCAGAAGAAGGAGAAGGAGAAGGTGAAGTCTGGAGGGTGAATCAGAAGAAGCAGAAGAAGGAGAAGGAGAAGGTGAAGTCTGGAGGGTGAATCAGAAGAAGCAGAAGAAGGAGAAGTAGAAGGTGAAGTCTGGAGGGTGAATCAGAGGAAGCAGAAGAAGGAGAAGGAGAAGGTGATGTCTGGAGGGTGAATCAGAAGAAGTAGAAGAAGGAGAAGGAGAAGGTGAAGTCTGGAGGGTGAATCAGAGGAAGCAGAAGAAGGAGAAGGAGAAGGTGAAGTCTGGAGGGTGAATCGAAGAAGCAGAAGAAGGAGAAGGAGAAGTTGAAGTCTGGAGAGTGAAGCAGAAGAAGTAGAAGAAGGAGAAGGAGAAGGTGAAGTCTGGAGGGTGAATCAGAGGAAGCAGAAGAAGGAGAAGGAGAAGGTGAAGTCAGGAGAGTGAAGCTGAAGAAGTAGAAGAAGGAGAAGGTGAAGTCAGGAGGGTGAATCAGAAGAAGCAGAAGAAGGAGAAGGAGAAGGCGAAGTCTGGAGTGTGAATCAGAATAAGTAGAAGAAGGAGAAGGAGAAGGTGAAGTCTGGAGGGTGAATCAGAAGAAGCAGAAGAAGGAGAAGGAGAAGGTGAAGTCTGGAGGGTGAATCAGAAGAAGCAGAAGAAGGAGAAGGAGAAGATGAAGTCTGGAGGGTGAATCAGAAGAAGTAGAAGATGGAGAAGGAGAAGGTGAGGTCTGGAGGGTGAATCAGAAGAAGCAGAAGAAGGAGAAGGAGAAGGTGAAGTCTGGAGGGTGAATCAGAAGAAGCAGAAGAAGGAGAAGGAGAAGGTGAAGTCTGGAGGGTGAATCAGAAGAAGCAGAAGAAGGAGAAGGAGAAGTTGAAGTCAGGAGGGTGAATCAGAAGAAGCAGAAGAAGGAGAAGGAGAAGGTGAAGTTAGGAGGGTGAATCAGAAGAAGAAGAAGAAGGAGAAGGAGAAGGTGAAGTCAGGGGGGTGAAACAGAAGAAGTAGCAGAAGGAGAAGGAGAAGGTGAAGTCAGGAGGGTGAAGCAGAAGAAGCAGAAGAAGGAGAAGGAGAATGTGAAGTCTGGAGGGCGCGGCAGAAGAAGCAGAAGAAGGAGAAGGAGAAGGTGAAGTCTGGAGGGTGAATCAGAGGAAGCAGAAGAAGGAGAAGGCGATGGTGAAGTCTGGAGGGTGAATCAGAAACAGTAGAAGAAGGAGAAGGAGAAGGTGAAGTCAGGAGGGTGAATCAGAAGAATTAGAAGAAGGAGAAGGAGAATGTGAAGTCTGGAGGGTGAATCAGAAGAAGCAGAAGAAGGGGAAGGAGAAGGTGAAGTCAGGAGGGTGAATCAGAAGAAGCAGATGAAGGAGAAGGAGAAGGTGAAGTCTGGAGGTTGAATCTGAGGAAGCAGAAGAAGGAGAAGGCGAAGGAGAAGATTGCAGGGTGAATCAGAAGAAGCAGAAGAAGGAGAAGGTGAATTCTGGAGGGTGAAGCAGAAGAAGTAGAAGAAGGAGAAGGAGAAGGTGAAGTATGGAGGGTGAATCAGAGGAAGCAGAAGAAGGAGAAGGAGAAGGTGTAGTCAGGAGAGTGAAGCAGAAGAGGTAGAAGAAGGAGAAGGAGAAGGTGAAGTCAGGAGGGTGAATCAGAAGAAGTAGAAGAAGGAGAAGGAGAAGGTGAAGTCTGGAGGGTGAATCAGAAGAAGTAGAAGAAGGAGAAGGAGAAGGTGAAGTCAGGAGGGTGAATCAGAGGAAGCAGAAGAAGGAGAAGGAGAGGGTGAAGTCTGGAGGGTGAATCAGAAGAAGTAGAAGAAGGAGAAGGAGAAGGTGAAGTCTGGAGGGTGAATCAGAAGAAGTAGAAGAAGGGGAAGGAGAAGGTGAAGTCTGGAGGGTGAATCAGAAGAAGCAGAAGAAGGAGAAGGAGTTGGTGAAGTCTGGAGGGTGAATCAGAAGAAGCAGAAGAAGGAGAAGGAGAAGGTGAAGTCTGGAGGGTGAATCAGAAGAAGCAGAAGAAGGAGAAGGAGAAGGTAAAGTCTGGAGGGTGAATCAGAAGAAGCAGAAGAAGGAGAAGGAGAAGGTGAAGTCAGGAGGGTGAATCAGAAGAAGTAGAAGAAGGAGAAGGAGAAGGTGAAGTCAGGAGGGTGAATCAGAGGAAGCAGAAGAAGGAGAAGGAGAAGGTGAAGTCTGGAGGGTGAATCTAAAGAAGGAGAAGAAGGAGAAGGAGAAGGTGAAGTCTGGAAGGTGAATCAGAAGAAGTAGAAGAAGGAGAAGGCGAAGGTGAAGTCAGGAGGGTGAAGCAAAAGAAGCAGAAGAAGGAGAAGGAGAAGGTGAAGTCTGGAGGGTGAATCAGAAGAAGCAGAAGAAGGAGAAGGAGAAGGTGAAGTCTGGAGGGTGAATCAGAGGAAGCAGAAAAAGGAGAAGGAGAAGGTGAAGTCAGGAGGGTGAAGCAGAAGAAGTAGAAGAAGGAGAAGGAGAAGGTGAACTCAGGAGGGTGAATCAGAAGAAGTAGAAGAAGGAGAAGGCGAAGGTGAAGTCTGGAGGGTGAATCAGAAGAAGCAGAAGAAGGAGAAGGAGAAGGTGAATTCTGGAGGGTGAATCAGAAGAAGTAGAAGAAGGAGAAGGAGAAGGTGAAGTCTGGAGGGTGAATCAGAAGAAGCAGAAGAAGGAGAAGTAGAAGGTGAAGTCTGGAGGGTGAATCAGAGGAAGCAGAAGAAGGAGAAGGAGAAGGTGATGTCTGGAGGGTGAATCAGAAGAAGTAGAAGAAGGAGAAGGAGAAGGTGTAGTCTGGAGCGTGAATCAGAGGAAGCAGAAGAAGGAGATGGCGAAGGTGAAGTCTGGAGGGTGAATCGAAGAAGCAGAAGAAGGAGAAGGAGAAGTTGAAGTCTGGAGGGTGAAGCAGAAGAAGTAGAAGAAGGAGAAGGAGAAGGTGAAGTCTGGAGGGTGAATCAGAGGAAGCAGAAGAAGGAGAAGGAGAAGGTGAAGTCAGGAGAGTGAAGCTGAAGAAGTAGAAGAAGGAGAAGGTGATGTCAGGAGGGTGAATCAGAAGAAGCAGAAGAAGGAGAAGGAGAAGGCGAAGTCTGGAGGGTGAATCAGAATAAGTAGAAGAGGGAGAAGGAGAAGGTGAAGTCTGGAGGGTGCAGCAGAAGAGGCAGAAGAAGGAGAAGGAGAAGGTGAAGTCAGGAGGGTGAATCAGAAGAAGCAGAAGAAGGAGAAGGAGAAGGTGAAGTCTGGAGGGTGAATCAGAAGAAGTAGAAGAAAGAGAAGGAGAAGGTGAAGTCTGGAGGGTGAATCAGAAGAAGCAGAAGAAGGGGAAGGAGAAGGTGAAGTTAGGAGGGTGAATCAGAAGAAGCAGATGAAGGAGAAGGAGAAGGAGAAGTGTGGAGGTTGAATCTGAGGAAGCAGAAGAAGGGGAAGGCGAAGGTGAAGTCTGGAGGGTGAATCAGAAGAAGCAGAAGAAGGAGAAGGTGAAGTCTGGAGGTTGAAGCAGAAGAAGTTGAAGAAGGAGAAGGAGATGGTGAAGTATGGAGGGTGAATCAGAGGAAGCAGAAAGAGGAGAAGGAGAAGGTGAAGTCAGGAGGGTGAATCAGAAGAAGTAGAAGAAGGAGAAGGAGAAGGTGAAGTCAGGAGTGTGAAGCAGAAGAGGTAGAAGAAGGAGAAGGAGAAGGTGAAGTCAGGAGGGTGAATCAGAAGAAGTAGACGAAGGAGAAGGAGAAGGTGAAGTCTGGAGGGTGAATCAGAGGAAGCAGAAGAAGGAGAAGGAGAAGGTGAAGTCAGGAGAGTGAAGCTGAAGAAGTAGAAGAAGGAGAAGGTGAAGTCAGGAGGGTGAATCAGAAGAAGCAGAAGAAGGAGAAGGAGAAGGTGAAGTCTGGAGGGTGAATCAGAAGAAGTAGAAGAAGGAGAAGGAGAAGGTGAAGGTGAAGTCTGGAGCGTGAATCTAAAGAAGGAGAAGAAGGAGAAGGAGAAGGTGAAGTCTGGAAGGTGAATCAGAAGAAGTAGAAGAAGGAGAAGGCGAAGGTGAAGTCAGGAGGGTGAAGCAAAAGAAGCAGAAGAAGGAGAAGGAGAAGGTGATGTCTGGAGGGTGAATCAGAAGAAGTAGAAGAAGGAGAAGGAGAAGGTGAAGTCTGGAGGGTGAATCAGAGGAAGCAGAAGAAGGAGAAGGAGAAGGTGAAGTCTGGAGGGTGAATCGAAGAAGCAGAAGAAGGAGAAGGAGAAGTTGAAGTCTGGAGGGTGAAGCAGAAGAAGTAGAAGAAGGAGAAGGAGAAGGTGAAGTCTGGAGGGTGAATCAGAGGAAGCAGAAGAAGGAGAAGGAGAAGGTGAAGTCAGGAGAGTGAAGCTGAAGAAGTAGAAGAAGGAGAAGGTGAAGTCAGGAGGGTGAATCAGAAGAAGCAGAAGAAGGAGAAGGAGAAGGCGAAGTCTGGAGGGTGAATCAGAATAAGTAGAAGAAGGAGAAGGAGAAGGTGAAGTCTGGAGGGTGAATCAGAAGAAGCAGAAGAAGGAGAAGGAGAAGGTGAACTCTGGAGGGTGAATCAGAAGAAGCAGAAGAAGGAGAAGGAGAAGATGAAGTCTGGAGGGTGAATCAGAAGAAGTAGAAGATGGAGAAGGAGAAGGTGAGGTCTGGAGGGTGAATCAGAAGAAGCAGAAGAAGGAGAAGGAGAAGGTGAAGTCTGGAGGGTGAATCAGAAGAAGCAGAAGAAGGAGAAGGAGAAGGTGAAGTCTGGAGGGTGAATCAGAAGAAGCAGAAGAAGGAGAAGGAGAAGTTGAAGTCAGGAGGGTGATTCAGAAGAAGCAGAAGAAGGAGAAGGAGAAGGTGAAGTTAGGAGGGTGAATCAGAAGAAGAAGAAGAAGGAGAAGGAGAAGGTGAAGTCAGGGGGGTGAAACAGAAGAAGTAGAAGAAGGAGAAGGAGAAGGTGAAGTCAGGAGGGTGAAGCAGAAGAAGCAGAAGAAGGAGAAGGAGAAGGTGAAGTCTGGAGGGCGCGGCAGAAGAAGCAGAAGAAGGAGAAGGAGAAGGTGAAGTCTGGAGGGTGAATCAGAGGAAGCAGAAGAAGGAGAAGGCGATGGTGAAGTCTGGAGGGTGAATCAGAAACAGTAGAAGAAGGAGAAGGAGAAGGTGAAGTCAGGAGGGTGAATCAGAAGAATTAGAAGAAGGAGAAGGAGAATGTGAGGTCTGGAGGGTGAATCAGAAGAAGCAGAAGAAGGGGAAGGAGAAGGTGAAGTCAGGAGGGTGAATCAGAAGAAGCAGATGAAGGAGAAGGAGAAGGTGAAGTCTGGAGGTTGAATCTGAGGAAGCAGAAGAAGGAGAAGGCGAAGGAGAAGATTGCAGGGTGAATCAGAAGAAGCAGAAGAAGGAGAAGGTGAATTCTGGAGGGTGAAGCAGAAGAAGTAGAAGAAGGAGAAGGAGAAGGTGAAGTATGGAGGGTGAATCAGAGGAAGCAGAAGAAGGAGAAGGAGAAGGTGTAGTCAGGAGAGTGAAGCAGAAGAGGTAGAAGAAGGAGAAGGAGAAGGTGAAGTCAGGAGGGTGAATCAGAAGAAGTAGAAGAAGGAGAAGGAGAAGGTGAAGTCTGGAGGGTGAATCAGAAGAAGTAGAAGAAGGAGAAGGAGAAGGTGAAGTCAGGAGGGTGAATCAGAGGAAGCAGAAGAAGGAGAAGGAGAGGGTGAAGTCTGGAGGGTGAATCAGAAGAAGTAGAAGAAGGAGAAGGAGAAGGTGAAGTCTGGAGGGTGAATCAGAAGAAGTAGAAGAAGGAGAAGGAGAAGGTGAAGTCTGGAGGGTGAATCAGAAGAAGCAGAAGAAGGAGAAGGAGTTGGTGAAGTCTGGAGGGTGAATCAGAAGAAGCAGAAGAAGGAGAAGGAGAAGGTGAAGTCTGGAGGGTGAATCAGAAGAAGCAGAAGAAGGAGAAGGAGAAGGTAAAGTCTGGAGGGTGAATCAGAAGAAGCAGAAGAAGGAGAAGGAGAAGGTGAAGTCAGGAGGGTGAATCAGAAGAAGTAGAAGAAGGAGAAGGAGAAGGTGAAGTCAGGAGGGTGAATCAGAGGAAGCAGAAGAAGGAGAAGGAGAAGGTGAAGTCTGGAGGGTGAATCTAAAGAAGGAGAAGAAGGAGAAGGAGAAGGTGAAGTCTGGAAGGTGAATCAGAAGAAGTAGAAGAAGGAGAAGGCGAAGGTGAAGTCAGGAGGGTGAAGCAAAAGAAGCAGAAGAAGGAGAAGGAGAAGGTGAAGTCTGGAGGGTGAATCAGAAGAAGCAGAAGAAGGAGAAGGAGAAGGTGAAGTCTGGAGGGTGAATCAGAGGAAGCAGAAAAAGGAGAAGGAGAAGGTGAAGTCAGGAGGGTGAAGCAGAAGAAGTAGAAGAAGGAGAAGGAGAAGGTGAACTCAGGAGGGTGAATCAGAAGAAGTAGAAGAAGGAGAAGGCGAAGGTGAAGTCTGGAGGGTGAATCAGAAGAAGCAGAAGAAGGAGAAGGAGAAGGTGAATTCTGGAGGGTGAATCAGAAGAAGTAGAAGAAGGAGAAGGAGAAGGTGAAGTCTGGAGGGTGAATCAGAGGAAGCAGAAGAAGGAGAAGGAGAAGGTGAAGTCAGGAGAGTGAAGCTGAAGAAGTAGAAGAAGGAGAAGGTGATGTCAGGAGGGTGAATCAGAAGAAGCAGAAGAAGGAGAAGGAGAAGGCGAAGTCTGGAGCGTGAATCAGAGGAAGCAGAAGAAGGAGATGGCGAAGGTGAAGTCTGGAGGGTGAATCGAAGAAGCAGAAGAAGGAGAAGGAGAAGTTGAAGTCTGGAGGGTGAAGCAGAAGAAGTAGAAGAAGGAGAAGGAGAAGGTGAAGTCTGGAGGGTGAATCAGAGGAAGCAGAAGAAGGAGAAGGAGAAGGTGAAGTCAGGAGAGTGAAGCTGAAGAAGTAGAAGAAGGAGAAGGTGATGTCAGGAGGGTGAATCAGAAGAAGCAGAAGAAGGAGAAGGAGAAGGCGAAGTCTGGAGGGTGAATCAGAATAAGTAGAAGAGGGAGAAGGAGAAGGTGAAGTCTGGAGGGTGTAGCAGAAGAGGCAGAAGAAGGAGAAGGAGAAGGTGAAGTCAGGAGGGTGAATCAGAAGAAGCAGAAGAAGGAGAAGGAGAAGGTGAAGTCTGGAGGGTGAATCAGAAGAAGTAGAAGAAAGAGAAGGAGAAGGTGAAGTCTGGAGGGTGAATCAGAAGAAGCAGAAGAAGGGGAAGGAGAAGGTGAAGTTAGGAGGGTGAATCAGAAGAAGCAGATGAAGGAGAAGGAGAAGGAGAAGTGTGGAGGTTGAATCTGAGGAAGCAGAAGAAGGGGAAGGCGAAGGTGAAGTCTGGAGGGTGAATCAGAAGAAGCAGAAGAAGGAGAAGGTGAAGTCTGGAGGGTGAAGCAGAAGAAGTTGAAGAAGGAGAAGGAGATGGTGAAGTATGGAGGGTGAATCAGAGGAAGCAGAAGAAGGAGAAGGAGAAGGTGAAGTCAGGAGGGTAAAGCAGAAGAGGTAGAAGAAGGAGAAGGAGAAGGTGAAGTCTGGAGGGTGAATCAGAAGAAGTAGAAGAAGGAGAAGGAGAAGGTGAAGTCTGGAGGGTGAATCAGAAGAAGTAGAAGAAGGAGAAGGAGAAGGTGAAGTCAGGAGTGTGAAGCAGAAGAGGTAGAAGAAGGAGAAGGAGAAGGTGAAGTCAGGAGGGTGAATCAGAAGAAGTAGACGAAGGAGAAGGAGAAGGTGAAGTCTGGAGGGTGAATCAGAGGAAGCAGAAGAAGGAGAAGGAGAAGGTGAAGTCAGGAGAGTGAAGCTGAAGAAGTAGAAGAAGGAGAAGGTGAAGTCAGGAGGGTGAATCAGAAGAAGCAGAAGAAGGAGAAGGAGAAGGTGAAGTCTGGAGGGTGAATCAGAAGAAGTAGAAGAAGGAGAAGGAGAAGGTGAAGGTGAAGTCTGGAGCGTGAATCTAAAGAAGGAGAAGAAGGAGAAGGAGAAGGTGAAGTCTGGAAGGTGAATCAGAAGAAGTAGAAGAAGGAGAAGGCGAAGGTGAAGTCAGGAGGGTGAAGCAAAAGAAGCAGAAGAAGGAGAAGGAGAAGGTGAAGTCTGGAGGGTGAATCAGAAGAAGCAGTAGAAGGAGAAGGAGAAGGTGAAGTCTGGAGGGTGAATCAGAGGAAGCAGAAAAAGGAGAAGGAGAAGGTGAAGTCAGGAGGGTGAAGCAGAAGAAGTAGAAGAAGGAGAAGGAGAAGGTGAACTCAGGAGGGTGAATCAGAAGAAGTAGAAGAAGGAGAAGGCGAAGGTGAAGTCTGGAGGGTGAATCAGAAGAAGCAGAAGAAGGAGAAGGAGAAGGTGAATTCTGGAGGGTGAATCAGAAGAAGTAGAAGAAGGAGAAGGAGAAGGTGAAGTCTGGAGGGTGAATCAGAAGAAGCAGAAGAAGGAGAAGTAGAAGGTGAAGTCTGGAGGGTGAATCAGAGGAAGCAGAAGAAGGAGAAGGAGAAGGTGAAGTCTGGAGGGTGAATCAGAAGAAGTAGAAGAAGGAGAAGGAGAAGGTGAAGTCTGGAGGGTGAATCAGAGGAAGCAGAAGAAGGAGATGGCGAAGGTGAAGTCTGGAGGGTGAATCGAAGAAGCAGAAGAAGGAGAAGGAGAAGTTGAAGTCTGGAGGGTGAAGCAGAAGAAGTAGAAGAAGGAGAAGGAGAAGGTGAAGTCTGGAGGGTGAATCAGAGGAAGCAGAAGAAGGAGAAGGAGAAGGTGAAGTCAGGAGAGTGAAGCTGAAGAAGTAGAAGAAGGAGAAGGTGAAGTCAGGAGGGTGAATCAGAAGAAGCAGAAGAAGGAGAAGGAGAAGGCGAAGTCTGGAGGTTGAATCAGAATAAAGTAGAAGAGGGAGAAGGAGAAGGTGAAGTCTGGAGGGTGCAGCAGAAGAGGCAGAAGAAGGAGAAGGAGAAGGTGAAGTCAGGAGGGTGAATCAGAAGAAGCAGAAGAAGGAGAAGGAGAAGCTGAAGTCTGGAGGGTGAATCAGAAGAAGTAGAAGAAGGAGAAGGAGAAGGTGAGGTCTGGAGGGTGAATCAGAAGAAGCAGAAGAAGCGGAAGGAGAAGGTGAAGTCAGGAGGGTGAATCAGAAGAAGCAGAAGAAGGAGAAGGAGAAGGTGAAGTTAGGAGGGTGAATCAGAAGAAGAAGAAGAAGGAGAAGGAGAAGGTGAAGTCAGGGGGGTGAAACAGAAGAAGTAGAAGAAGGAGAAGGAGAAGGTGAAGTCAGGAGGGTGAAGCAGAAGAAGCAGAAGAAGGAGAAGGAGAAGGTGAAGTCTGGAGGGCGCGGCAGAAGAAGCAGAAGAAGGAGAAGGAGAAGGTGAAGTCTGGAGGGTGAATCAGAGGAAGCAGAAGAAGGAGAAGGCGATGGTGAAGTCTGGAGGGTGAATCAGAAACAGTAGAAGAAGGAGAAGGAGAAGGTGAAGTCAGGAGGGTGAATCAGAAGAATTAGAAGAAGGAGAAGGAGAATGTGAAGTCTGGAGGGTGAATCAGAAGAAGCAGAAGAAGGGGAAGGAGAAGGTGAAGTCAGGAGGGTGAATCAGAAGAAGCAGATGAAGGAGAAGGAGAAGGTGAAGTCTGGAGGTTGAATCTGAGGAAGCAGAAGAAGGAGAAGGCGAAGGAGAAGATTGCAGGGTGAATCAGAAGAAGCAGAAGAAGGAGAAGGTGAATTCTGGAGGGTGAAGCAGAAGAAGTAGAAGAAGGAGAAGGAGAAGGTGAAGTATGGAGGGTGAATCAGAGGAAGCAGAAGAAGGAGAAGGAGAAGGTGTAGTCAGGAGAGTGAAGCAGAAGAGGTAGAAGAAGGAGAAGGAGAAGGTGAAGTCAGGAGGGTGAATCAGAAGAAGTAGAAGAAGGAGAAGGAGAAGGTGAAGTCTGGAGGGTGAATCAGAAGAAGTAGAAGAAGGAGAAGGAGAAGGTGAAGTCAGGAGGGTGAATCAGAGGAAGCAGAAGAAGGAGAAGGAGAGGGTGAAGTCTGGAGGGTGAATCAGAAGAAGTAGAAGAAGGAGAAGGAGAAGGTGAAGTCTGGAGGGTGAATCAGAAGAAGTAGAAGAAGGAGAAGGAGAAGGTGAAGTCTGGAGGGTGAATCAGAAGAAGCAGAAGAAGGAGAAGGAGTTGGTGAAGTCTGGAGGGTGAATCAGAAGAAGCAGAAGAAGGAGAAGGAGAAGGTGAAGTCTGGAGGGTGAATCAGAAGAAGCAGAAGAAGGAGAAGGAGAAGGTAAAGTCTGGAGGGTGAATCAGAAGAAGCAGAAGAAGGAGAAGGAGAAGGTGAAGTCAGGAGGGTGAATCAGAAGAAGGAGAAGAAGGAGAAGGAGAAGGTGAAGTCAGGAGGGTGAATCAGAGGAAGCAGAAGAAGGAGAAGGAGAAGGTGAAGTCTGGAGGGTGAATCTAAAGAAGGAGAAGAAGGAGAAGGAGAAGATGAAGTCTGGAAGGTGAATCAGAAGAAGTAGAAGAAGGAGAAGGCGAAGGTGAAGTCAGGAGGGTGAAGCAAAAGAAGCAGAAGAAGGAGAAGGAGAAGGTGAAGTCTGGAGGGTGAATCAGAAGAAGCAGAAGAAGGAGAAGGAGAAGGTGAAGTCTGGAGGGTGAATCAGAGGAAGCAGAAAAAGGAGAAGGAGAAGGTGAAGTCAGGAGGGTGAAGCAGAAGAAGTAGAAGAAGGAGAAGGAGAAGGTGAACTCAGGAGGGTGAATCAGAAGAAGTAGAAGAAGGAGAAGGCGAAGGTGAAGTCTGGAGGGTGAATCAGAAGAAGCAGAAGAAGGAGAAGGAGAAGGTGAATTCTGGAGGGTGAATCAGAAGAAGTAGAAGAAGGAGAAGGAGAAGGTGAAGTCTGGAGGGTGAATCAGAAGAAGCAGAAGAAGGAGAAGTAGAAGGTGAAGTCTGGAGGGTGAATCAGAGGAAGCAGAAGAAGGAGAAGGAGAAGGTGATGTCTGGAGGGTGAATCAGAAGAAGTAGAAGAAGGAGAAGGAGAAGGTGAAGTCTGGAGGGAGAATCAGAGGAAGCAGAAGAAGGAGATGGCGAAGGTGAAGTCTGGAGGTTGAATCGAAGAAGCAGAAGAAGGAGAAGGAGAAGTTGAAGTCTGGAGGGTGAAGCAGAAGAAGTAGAAGAAGGAGAAGGAGAAGGTGAAGTCTGGAGGGTGAATCAGAGGAAGCAGAAGAAGGAGAAGGAGAAGGTGAAGTCAGGAGAGTGAAGCTGAAGAAGTAGAAGAAGGAGAAGGTGATGTCAGGAGGGTGAATCAGAAGAAGCAGAAGAAGGAGAAGGAGAAGGCGAAGTCTGGAGGGTGAATCAGAATAAGTAGAAGAGGGAGAAGGAGAAGGTGAAGTCTGGAGGGTGTAGCAGAAGAGGCAGAAGAAGGAGAAGGAGAAGGTGAAGTCAGGAGGGTGAATCAGAAGAAGCAGAAGAAGGAGAAGGAGAAGGTGAAGTCTGGAGGGTGAATCAGAAGAAGTAGAAGAAGGAGAAGGAGAAGGTGAAGTCTGGAGGGTGAATCAGAAGAAGCAGAAGAAGGGGAAGGAGAAGGTGAAGTTAGGAGGGTGAATCAGAAGAAGCAGATGAAGGAGAAGGAGAAGGAGAAGTCTGGAGGTTGAATCTGAGGAAGCAGAAGAAGGAGAAGGCGAAGGTGAAGTCTGGAGGGTGAATCAGAAGAAGCAGAAGAAGGAGAAGGTGAAGTCTGGAGGGTGAAGCAGAAGAAGTTGAAGAAGGAGAAGGAGATGGTGAAGTATGGAGTGTGAATCAGAGGAAGCAGAAGAAGGAGAAGGAGAAGGTGAAGTCAGGAGGGTAAAGCAGAAGAGGTAGAAGAAGGAGAAGGAGAAGGTGAAGTCTGGAGGGTGAATCAGAAGAAGTAGAAGAAGGAGAAGGAGAAGGTGAAGTCTGGAGGGTGAATCAGAAGAAGTAGAAGAAGGAGAAGGAGAAGGTGAAGTCAGGAGTGTGAAGCAGAAGAGGTAGAAGAAGGAGAAGGAGAAGGTGAAGTCAGGAGGGTGAATCAGAAGAAGTAGAAGAAGGAGAAGGAGAAGGTGAAGTCTGGAGGGTGAATCAGAGGAAGCAGAAGAAGGAGAAGGAGAAGGTGAAGTCAGGAGAGTGAAGCTGAAGAAGTTGAAGAAGGAGAAGCTGAAGTCAGGAGGGTGAATCAGAAGAAGCAGAAGAAGGAGAAGGAGAAGGTGAAGTCTGGAGGGTGAATCAGAAGAAGTAGAAGAAGGAGAAGGAGAAGGTGAAGGTGAAGTCTGGAGCGTGAATCTAAAGAAGGAGAAGAAGGAGAAGGAGAAGGTGAAGTCTGGAAGGTGAATCAGAAGAAGTAGAAGAAGGAGAAGGCGAAGGTGAAGTCAGGAGGGTGAAGCAAAAGAAGCAGAAGAAGGAGAAGGAGAAGGTGAAGTCTGGAGGGTGAATCAGAAGAAGCAGAAGAAGGAGAAGGAGAAGGTGAAGTCTGGAGGGTGAATGAGAGGAAGCAGAAAAAGGAGAAGGAGAAGGTGAAGTCAGGAGGGTGAAGCAGAAGAAGTAGAAGAAGGAGAAGGAGAAGGTGAACTCAGGAGGGTGAATCAGAAGAAGTAGAAGAAGGAGAAGGCGAAGGTGAAGTCTGGAGGGTGAATCAGAAGAAGCAGAAGAAGGAGAAGGAGAAGGTGAATTCTGGAGGGTGAATCAGAAGAAGTAGAAGAAGGAGAAGGAGAAGGTGAAGTCTGGAGGGTGAATCAGAAGAAGCAGAAGAAGGAGAAGTAGAAGGTGAAGTCTGGAGGGTGAATCAGAGGAAGCAGAAGAAGGAGAAGGAGAAGGTAAAGTCTGGAGGGTGAATCAGAAGAAGTAGAAGAAGGAGAAGGAGAAGGTGAAGTCTGGAGGGTGAATCAGAGGAAGCAGAAGAAGGAGATGGCGAAGGTGAAGTCTGGAGGGTGAATCGAAGAAGCAGAAGAAGGAGAAGGAGTAGTTGAAGTCTGGAGGGTGAAGCAGAAGAAGTAGAAGAAGGAGAAGGAGAAGGTGAAGTCTGGAGGGTGAATCAGAGGAAGCAGAAGAAGGAGAAGGAGAAGGTGAAGTCAGGAGAGTGAAGCTGAAGAAGTAGAAGAAGGAGATGGTGAAGTCAGGAGGGTGAATCAGAAGAAGCAGAAGAAGGAGAAGGAGAAGGCGAAGTCTGGAGGTTGAATCAGAATAAAGTAGAAGAGGGAGAAGGAGAAGGTGAAGTCTGGAGGGTGCAGCAGAAGAGGCAGAAGAAGGAGAAGGAGAAGGTGAAGTCAGGAGGGTGAATCAGAAGAAGCAGAAGAAGGAGAAGGAGAAGCTGAAGTCTGGAGGGTGAATCAGAAGAAGTAGAAGAAGGAGAAGGAGAAGGTGAAGTCTGGAGGGTGAATCAGAAGAAGCAGAAGAAGCGGAAGGAGAAGGTGAAGTCAGGAGGGTGAATCAGAAGAAGCAGATGAAGGAGAAGGAGAAGGAGAAGTCTGGAGGTTGAATCTGAGGAAGCAGAAGAAGGAGAAGGCGAAGGTGAAGTCTGGAGGGTGAATCAGAAGAAGCAGAAGAAGGAGAAGGTGAAGTCTGGAGGGTGAAGCAGAAGAAGTTGAAGAAGGAGAAGGAGATGGTGAAGTATGGAGGGTGAATCAGAGGAAGCAGAAGAAGGAGAAGGAGAAGGTGAAGTCAGGAGGGTGAAGCAGAAGAGGTAGAAGAAGGAGAAGGAGAAGGTGAAGTCTGGAGGGTGAATCAGAAGAAGTAGAAGAAGGAGAAGGAGAAGGTGAAGTCTGGAGGGTGAATCAGAAGAAGTAGAAGAAGGAGAAGGAGAAGGTGAAGTCAGGAGTGTGAAGCAGAAGAGGTAGAAGAAGGAGAAGGAGAAGGTGAAGTCAGGAGGGTGAATCAGAAGAAGTAGAAGAAGGAGAAGGAGAAGGTGAAGTCTGGAGGGTGAATCAGAGGAAGCAGAAGAAGGAGAAGGAGAAGGTGAAGTCAGGAGAGTGAAGCTGAAGAAGTAGAAGAAGGAGAAGGTGAAGTCAGGAGGGTGAATCAGAAGAAGCAGAAGAAGGAGAAGGAGAAGGTGAAGTCTGGAGGGTGAATCAGAAGAAGTAGAAGAAGGAGAAGGAGAAGGTGAAGTCTGGAGCGTGTAGCAGAAGAGGCAGAAGAAGGAGAAGGAGAAGGTGAAGTCAGGAGGGTGAATCAGAAGAAGCAGAAGAAGGAGAAGGAGAAGGTGAAGTCTGGAGGGTGAATCAGAAGAAGTAGAAGAAGGAGAAGGAGAAGGTGAAGTCTGGAGGGTAAAGCAGAAGAAGTAGAAGAAGGAGAAGGAGAAGGTGAAGTCAGGAGGGTGAATCAGAAGAAGTAGAAGAAGGAGAAGGAGAAGGTGAAGTCAGGAGGGTGAATCAGAAGAAGCAGAAAAAGGAGAAGGAGAAGGTGAAGTCTGGAGGGTGAATCAGAAGAAGTAGAAGAAGGAGAAGGAGATGGTGAAGTCTGGAGGGTGAAGCAGAAGAAGCAGAAGAAGGAGAAGGAGAAGGTGAAGTCAGGAGGGTGAATCAGAAGACGCAGAAGAAGGAGAAGGAGAAGGTGAAGTCTGGAGGGTGAATCAGAAGAAGTGGAAGAAGGAGAAGGAGAAGGTGAAGTCTGGAGGGTGAAGCAGAACAAGTAGAAGAAGGAGAAGGAGAAGGTGAAGTCTGGAGGGTGAATCAGAGGAAGCAGAAGAAGGAGAAGGAGAAGGTGAAGCCAGGAGGGTGAAGCAGAAGAAGTAGAAGAAGGAGAAGGAGAAGGTGAAGTCAGGTGGGTGAATGAGAAGAAGTAGAAGAAGAAGGAGAAGGTGAAGTCTGGAGGGTGAATCAGAAGAAGCAGGAGAAGGAGAAGGTGAAGTCAGGAGGGTGAATCAGAAGCAGAAGAAGGAGAAGGAGAAGGTGAAGCCTGGAGGGTGAATCAGAAGAAGTAGAAGAAGGAGTTGGAGAAGTTGAAGTCAGGAGGGTGAATCAGAAGAAGTAGAAGAAGGAGAAGGCGAGGTGAAGTCTGGAGGGTGAATCAGAAGAAGCAGAAGAAGGAGAAGGAGAAAGTGAAGTCTGGAGGGTGAATCAGAAGAAGCAAAAGAAGGAGAAGGGGAAGGTGAAGTATGGAGGGTGAATCAGAGGAAGCAGAAGAAGGAGAAGGAGAAGGTGAAGTCTTGAGGGTGAATCAGAAGAAGTAGAAGAAGGAGAAGGAGAAGGTGAAGTCTGGAGGGTGAATCAGAGGAAGCAGAAGAAGGAGAAGGCGAAGGTGAAGTCTGGAGGGTGAATCAGAAGAATCAGAAGAAGGAGAAGGAGAAGGTGAAGTCTGGAGGGTGAAGCAGAAGAAGTAGAAGAAGGAGAAGGAGAAGGTGAAGTCAGGAGGGTGAATCAGAAGAAGTAGAAGAAGGAGAAGGAGAAGGTGAAGTCAGGAGGGTGAATCAGAAGAAGCAGAAGAAGGAGAAGTAGAAGGTGAAGTCAGGATGGTGAATAAGAAGAAACAGAAGAAGGAGAAGGAGAAGGTGAAGTCTGGAGGGTGAATCAGAGGAAGCAGAAGAAGGAGAAGGCGATGGTGAAGTCTGGAGGGTGAATCAGAAACAGTAGAAAAAGGAGAAGGAGAAGGTGAAGTCAGGAGGGTGAATGAGAAGAATTAGAAGAAGGAGAAGGAGAAGGTGAAGTCTGGAGGGTGAATCAGAAGAAGCAGAAGAAGGGGAAGGAGAAGGTGAAGTCAGGAGGGTGAATCAGAAGAAGCAGATGAAGGAGAAGGAGAAGGTGAAGTCTGGAGGGTGAATCAGAAGAAGCAGAAGAAGGAGAAGGTGAAGTCTGGAGGGTGAAGCAGAAGAAGTAGAAGAAGGAGAAGGAGAAGGTGAAGTCTGGAGGGTGAAGCAGAAGAAGTAGAAGAAGGAGAAGGAGAAGGTGAAGTCTGGAGGGTGAAGCAGAAGAAGTAGAAGAAGGAGAAGGAGAAGGTGAAGTCAGGAGGGTGAATCAGAAGAAGTAGAAGAAGGCGAAGGAGAAGGTGAAGTCTGGAGGGTGAATCAGAAGAAGCAGAAGAAGGAGAAGGAGAAGGTGAAGTCAGGATGGTGAATAAGAAGAAACAGAAGAAGGAGAAGGAGAAGGTGAAGTCTGGAGGGTGAATCAGAGGAAGCAGAAGAAGGAGAAGGCGATGGTGAAGTCTGGAGGGTGAATCAGAAACAGTAGAAAAAGGAGAAGGAGAAGGTGAAGTCAGGAGGGTGAATGAGAAGAATTGGAAGAAGGAGAAGGAGAAGGTGAAGTCTGGAGGGTGAATCAGAAGAAGCAGAAGAAGGGGAAGGAGAAGGTGAAGTCAGGAGGGTGAATCAGAAGAAGCAGATGAAGGAGAAGGAGAAGGTGAAGTCTGGAGGTTGAATCTGAGGAAGCAGAAGAAGGAGAAGGCGAAGGTGAAGTCTGGAGGGTGAATCAGAAGAAGCAGAAGAAGGAGAAGGTGAAGTCTGGAGGGTGAAGCAGAAGAAGTAGAAGAAGGAGAAGGAGAAGGTGAAGTAGGAGGGTGAATCAGAGGAAGCAGAAGAAGGAGAAGGAGAAGGTGAAGTCAGGAGGGTGAAGCAGAAGAGGTAGAAGAAGGAGAAGGAGAAGGTGAAGTCAGGAGGGTGAATCAGAAGAAGTAGAAGAAGGAGAAGGAAAAGGTGAAGTCTGGAGGGTGAATCAGAAGAAGTAGAAGAAGGAGAAGGAGAAGGTGAAGTAAGGAGGGTGAATCAGAGGAAGCAGAAGAAGGAGAAGGAGAGGGTGAAGTCTGGAGGGTGAATCAGAAGAAGTAGAAGAAGGAGAAGTAGAAGGTGAAGTCTGGAGGGTGAATCAGAAGAAGTAGAAGAAGGAGAAGGAGAAGGTGAAGTCTGGAGGGTGAATCAGAAGAAGCAGAAGAAGGAGAAGGAGTTGGTGAAGTCTGGAGGGTGAATCAGAAGAAGCAGAAGAAGGAGAAGGAGAAGGTGAAGTCTGGAGGGTGAATCAGAAGAAGCAGAAGAAGGAGAAGGAGAAGTTAAAGTCTGGAGGGTGAATCAGAAGAAGCAGATGAAGGAGAAGGAGAAGGTGAAGTCAGGAGGGTGAATCAGAAGAAGTAGAAGAAGGAGAAGGAGAAGGTGAAGTCAGGAGGGTGAATCAGAGGAAGCAGAAGAAGGAGAAGGAGAAGGTGAAGTCTGGAGGGTGAATCTAAAGAAGGAGAAGAAGGAGAAGGAGAAGGTGAAGTCTGGAGGGTGAATCAGAAGAAGTAGAAGAAGGAGAAGGCGAAGGTGAAGTCAGGAGGGTGAAGCAAAAGAAGCAGAAGAAGGAGAAGGAGAAGGTGAAGTCTGGAGGGTGAATCAGACGAAGCAGAAGAAGGAGAAGGAGAAGGTGAAGTCTGGAGCGTGAATCAGAGGAAGCAGAAAAAGGAGAAGGAGAAGATGAAGTCAAGAGGGTGAAGCAGAAGAAGTAGAAGAAGGAGAAGGAGAAGGTGAACTCAGGAGGGTGAATTAGAAGAAGTAGAAGAAGGAGAAGGCGAAGGTGAATTCTGGATGGTGAATCAGAAGAAGCAGAAGAAGGAGAAGGAGAAGGTGAATTCTGGAGGGTGAATCAGAAGAAGTAGAAGAAGGAGAAGGAGAAGGTGAAGTCTGGAGGGTGAATCAGAAGAAGCAGAAGAAGGAGAAGGAGAAGGTGAACTCTGGAGGGTGAATCAGAGGAAGCAGAAGAAGGAGAAGGAGAAGGTGAAGTCTGGAGGGTGAATCAGAAGAAGTAGAAGAAGGAGAAGGAGCAGTTGAAGTCTGGAGGGTGAATCAGAGGAAGCAGAAGAAGGAGATGGCGAAGGTGAAGTCTGGAGGGTGAATCGAAGAAGCAGAAGAAGGAGAAGGAGAAGGTGAAGTCTGGAGGGTGAAGCAGAAGAAGTAGAAGAAGGAGAAGGAGAAGGTGAAGTCTGGAGGGTGAATCAGAGGAAGCAGAAGAAGGAGAAGGAGAAGGTGAAGTCAGGAGGGTGAATCAGAAGAAGTAGAAGAAGGAGAAGGAGAAGGTGAAGTCTGGAGGGTGAATCAGAAGAAGCAGAAGAAGGAGAAGGAGAAGGTGAAGTCAGGATGGTGAATAAGAAGAAACAGAAGAAGGAGAAGGAGAAGGTGAAGTCTGGAGGGTGAATCAGAGGAAGCAGAAGAAGGAGAAGGCGATGGTGAAGTCTGGAGGGTGAATCAGAAACAGTAGAAAAAGGAGAAGGAGAAGGTGAAGTCAGGAGGGTGAATGAGAAGAATTAGAAGAAGGAGAAGGAGAAGGTGAAGTCTGGAGGGTGAATCAGAAGAAGCAGAAGAAGGGGAAGGAGAAGGTGAAGTCAGGAGGGTGAATCAGAAGAAGCAGATGAAGGAGAAGGAGAAGGTGAAGTCTGGAGGGTGAATCAGAAGAAGCAGAAGAAGGAGAAGGTGAAGTCTGGAGGGTGAAGCAGAAGAAGTAGAAGAAGGAGAAGGAGAAGGTGAAGTCTGGAGGGTGAAGCAGAAGAAGTAGAAGAAGGAGAAGGAGAAGGTGAAGTCTGGAGGGTGAAGCAGAAGAAGTAGAAGAAGGAGGAGGAGAAGGTGAAGTCAGGAGGGTGAATCAGAAGAAGTAGAAGAAGGAGAAGGAGAAGGTGAAGTCTGGAGGGTGAATCAGAAGAAGCAGAAGAAGGAGAAGGAGAAGTTGAAGTCAGGATGGTGAATAAGAAGAAACAGAAGAAGGAGAAGGAGAAGGTGAAGTCTGGAGGGTGAATCAGAGGAAGCAGAAGAAGGAGAAGGCGATGGTGAAGTCTGGAGGGTGAATCAGAAACAGTAGAAAAAGGAGAAGGAGAAGGTGAAGTCAGGAGGGTGAATGAGAAGAATTGGAAGAAGGAGAAGGAGAAGGTGAAGTCTGGAGGGTGAATCAGAAGAAGCAGAAGAAGGGGAAGGAGAAGGTGAAGTCAGGAGGGTGAATCAGAAGAAGCAGATGAAGGAGAAGGAGAAGGTGAAGTCTGGAGGTTGAATCTGAGGAAGCAGAAGAAGGAGAAGGCGAAGGTGAAGTCTGGAGGGTGAATCAGAAGAAGCAGAAGAAGGAGAAGGTGAAGTCTGGAGGGTGAAGCAGAAGAAGTAGAAGAAGGAGAAGGAGAAGGTGAAGTAGGAGGGTGAATCAGAGGAAGCAGAAGAAGGAGAAGGAGAAGGTGAAGTCAGGAGGGTGAAGCAGAAGAGGTAGAAGAAGGAGAAGGAGAAGGTGAAGTCAGGAGGGTGAATCAGAAGAAGTAGAAGAAGGAGAAGGAGAAGGTGAAGTCTGGAGGGTGAATCAGAAGAAGTAGAAGAAGGAGAAGGAGAAGGTGAAGTAAGGAGGGTGAATCAGAGGAAGCAGAAGAAGGAGAAGGAGAGGGTGAAGTCAGGAGGGTGAAGCAGAAGAAGTAGAAGAAGGAGAAGGAGAAGGTGAACTCAGGAGGGTGAATTAGAAGAAGTAGAAGAAGGAGAAGGCGAAGGTGAATTCTGGATGGTGAATCAGAAGAAGCAGAAGAAGGAGAAGGAGAAGGTGAATTCTGGAGGGTGAATCAGAAGAAGTAGAAGAAGGAGAAGGAGAAGGTGAAGTCTGGAGGGTGAATCAGAAGAAGCAGAAGAAGGAGAAGGAGGAGGTGAAGTCTGGAGGGTGAATCAGAGGAAGCAGAAGAAGGAGAAGGAGAAGGTGAAGTCTGGAGGGTGAATCAGAAGAAGTAGAAGAAGGAGAAGGAGCAGTTGAAGTCTGGAGGGTGAATCAGAGGAAGCAGAAGAAGGAGATGGCGAAGGTGAAGTCTGGAGGGTGAATCGAAGAAGCAGAAGAAGGAGAAGGAGAAGGTGAAGTCTGGAGGGTGAAGCAGAAGAAGTAGAAGAAGGAGAAGGAGAAGGTGAAGTCTGGAGGGTGAATCAGAGGAAGCAGAAGAAGGAGAAGGAGAAGGTGAAGTCAGGAGGTTGAAGCTGAAGAAGTAGAAGAAGGAGAAGGTGAAGTCAGGAGGGTGAATCAGAAGAAACAGAAGAAGGAGAAGGAGAAGGTGAAGTCTGGAGGGTGAATCAGAAGAAGTAGAAGAAGGAGAAGGAGAAGGTGAAGTCTGGAGGGTGTTGCAGAAGAGGCAGAAGAAGGAGAAGGAGAAGGTGAAGTCAGGAGGGTGAATCAGAAGAAGCAGAAGAAGGAGAAGGAGAAGGTGAAGTCTGGAGTGTGAATCAGAAGAAGTAGAAGAAGGAGAAGGAGAAGGTGCAGTATGGAGGGTGAAGCTGGAGAAGTAGAAGAAGGAGAAGGAGAAGGTGAAGTCAGGAGGGTGAATCAGAAGAAGTAGAAGAAGGAGAAGGAGATGGTGAAGTCAGGAGGGTGAATCAGAAGAAGCAGAAGAAGGAGAAGGAGAAGGTAAAGTCTGGAGGGTGAATCAGAAGAAGTAGAAGAAGGAGAAGGAGATGGTGAAGTCTGGAGGGTGAAGCAGAAGAAGCAGAAGAAGGAGAAGGAGAAGGTGAAGTCAGGAGGGTGAATCAGAAGACGCAGAAGAAGGAGAAGGAGAAGGTGAAGTCTGGAGGGTGAATCAGAAGAAGTGGAAGAAGGAGAAGGAGAAGGTGAAGTCTGGAGGGTGAATCAGATGAAACAGAAGAAGGAGAAGGCGAAGGTGAAGTCTGGAGGGTGAATCAGAAGAAGCAGTAGAAGGAGAAGGAGAAGGTGAAGTATGGAGGGTGAAGCAGAACAAGTAGAAGAAGGAGAAGGAGAAGGTGAAGTCTGGAGGGTGAATCAGAGGATGCAGAAGAAGGAGAAGGAGAAGGTGAAGCCAGGAGGGTGAAGCAGAAGAAGTAGAAGAAGGAAAAGGAGAAGGTGAAGTCAGGAGGGTGAATGAGAAGAAGTAGAAGAAGAAGGAGAAGGTGAAGTCTGGAGGGTGAATCAGAAGAAGCAGGAGAAGGAGAAGGTGAAGTCAGGAGGGTGAATCAGAAGAAGCAGAAGAAGGAGAAGGAGAAGGTGAAGCCTGGAGGGTGAATCAGCAGAAGTAGAAGAAGGAGAAGGAGAAGGTGAAGTCTGGAGGGTGAATCAGAAGAAGTAGAAGAAGGAGAAGGAGAAGGTGAAGTCTGGAGGGTGAATCAGAAGAAGCAGAAGAAGGAGAAGGGGAAGGTGAAGTCTGGAGGGTGAATCAGAGGAAGCAGAAGAAGGAGAAGGAAAAGGTGAAGTCTGCAGGGTGAATCAGAAGAAGTAGAAGAAGGAGAAGGAGAAGGTGAAGTCAGGAGGGTGAATCAGAAGAAACAGAAGAAGGAGAAGGAGAAGGTGAAGTCTGGAGGGTGAATCAGAAGAAGTAGAAGAAGGAGAAGGAGAAGGTGAAGTCTGGAGGGTGTTGCAGAAGAGGCAGAAGAAGGAGAAGGAGAAGGTGAAGTCAGGAGGGTGAATCAGAAGAAGCAGAAGAAGGAGAAGGAGAAGGTGAAGTCTGGAGTGTGAATCAGAAGAAGTAGAAGAAGGAGAAGGAGAAGGTGCAGTATGGAGGGTGAAGCTGAAGAAGTAGAAGAAGGAGAAGGAGAAGGTGAAGTCAGGAGGGTGAATCAGAAGAAGTAGAAGAAGGAGAAGGAGATGGTGAAGTCAGGAGGGTGAATCAGAAGAAGCAGAAGAAGGAGAAGGAGAAGGTAAAGTCTGGAGGGTGAATCAGAAGAAGTAGAAGAAGGAGAAGGAGATGGTGAAGTCTGGAGGGTGAAGCAGAAGAAGCAGAAGAAGGAGAAGGAGAAGGTGAAGTCAGGAGGGTGAATCAGAAGACGCAGAAGAAGGAGAAGGAGAAGGTGAAGTCTGGAGGGTGAATCAGAAGAAGTGGAAGAAGGAGAAGGAGAAGGTGAAGTCTGGAGGGTGAATTAGATGAAACAGAAGAAGGAGAAGGCGAAGGTGAAGTCTGGAGGGTGAATCAGAAGAAGCAGTAGAAGGAGAAGGAGAAGGTGAAGTATGGAGGGTGAAGCAGAACAAGTAGAAGAAGGAGAAGGAGAAGGTGAAGTCTGGAGGGTGAATCAGAGGATGCAGAAGAAGGAGAAGGAGAAGGTGAAGCCAGGAGGGTGAAGCAGAAGAAGTAGAAGAAGGAAAAGGAGAAGGTGAAGTCAGGAGGGTGAATGAGAAGAAGTAGAAGAAGAAGGAGAAGGTGAAGTCTGGAGGGTGAATCAGAAGAAGCAGGAGAAGGAGAAGGTGAAGTCAGGAGGGTGAATCAGAAGAAGCAGAAGAAGGAGAAGGAGAAGGTGAAGCCTGGAGGGTGAATCAGCAGAAGTAGAAGAAGGAGAAGGAGAAGGTGAAGTCTGGAGGGTGAATCAGAAGAAGTAGAAGAAGGAGAAGGAGAAGGTGAAGTCTGGAGGGTGAATCAGAAGAAGCAGAAGAAGGAGAAGGGGAAGGTGAAGTCTGGAGGGTGAATCAGAGGAAGCAGAAGAAGGAGAAGGAAAAGGTGAAGTCTGCAGGGTGAATCAGAAGAAGTAGAAGAAGGAGAAGGAGAAGGTGAAGTCTGGAGGGTGAATCAGAGGAAGCAGAAGAAGGAGAAGGCGAAGGTGAAGTCTGGAGGGTGAATCAGAAGAATCAGAAGAAGGAGAAGGAGAAGGTGAAGTCTGGAGGGTGAAGCAGAAGAAGTAGAAGAAGGAGAAGGAGAAGGTGAAGTCAGGAGGGTGAATCAGAAGAAGTAGAAGAAGGAGAAGGAGAAGGTGAAGTCTGGAGGGTGAATCAGAAGAAGCAGAAGAAGGAGAAGGAGAAGGTGAAGTCAGGATGGTGAATCAGAAGAAACAGAAGAAGGAGAAGGAGAAGGTGAAGTCTGGAGGGTGAATCAGAGGAAGCAGAAGAAGGAGAAGGCGATGGTGAAGTCTGGAGGGTGAATCAGAAACAGTAGAAAAAGGAGAAGGAGAAGGTGAAGTCAGGAGGGTGAATGAGAAGAATTAGAAGAAGGAGAAGGAGAAGGTGAAGTCTGGAGGGTGAATCAGAAGAAGCAGAAGAAGGGGAAGGAGAAGGTGAAGTCAGGAGGGTGAATCAGAAGAAGCAGATGAAGGAGAAGGAGAAGGTGAAGTCTGGAGCTTGAATCTGAGGAAGCAGAAGAAGGAGAAGGCGAAGGTGAAGTCTGGAGGGTGAATCAGAAGAAGCAGAAGAAGGAGAAGGTGAAGTCTGGAGGATGAAGCAGAAGAAGTAGAAGAAGGAGAAGGAGAAGGTGAAGTATGGAGGGTGAATCAGAGGAAGCAGAAGAAGGAGAAGGAGAAGGTGAAGTCAGGAGGGTGAAGCAGAAGAGGTAGAAGAAGGAGAAGGAGAAGGTGAAGTCAGGAGGGTGAATCAGAAGAAGTAGAAGAAGGAGAAGGAGAAGGTGAAGTCTGGAGGGTGAATCAGAAGAAGTAGAAGAAGGAGAAGGAGAAGGTGAAGTCAGGAGGGTGAATCAGAGGAAGCAGAAGAAGGAGAAGGAGAGGGTGAAGTCTGGAGGGTGAATCAGAAGAAGTAGAAGAAGGAGAAGTAGAAGGTGAAGTCTGGAGGGTGAATCAGAAGAAGTAGAAGAAGGAGAAGGAGAAGGTGAAGTCTGGAGGGTGAATCAGAAGAAGTAGAAGAAGGAGAAGGAGTTGGTGAAGTCTGGAGGGTGAATCAGAAGAAGCAGAAGAAGGAGAAGGAGAAGGTGAAGTCTGGAGGGTGAATCAGAAGAAGCAGAAGAAGGAGAAGGAGAAGGTGAAGTCTGGAGGGTGAATCAGAAGAAGCAGAAGAAGGAGAAGGAGAAGGTGCAGTCTGGAGGGTGAAGCTGAAGAAGTAGAAGAAGGAGAAGGAGAAGGTGAAGTCAGGAGGGTGAATCAGAAGAAGTAGAAGAAGGAGAAGGAGATGGTGAAGTCAGGAGGGTGAATCAGAAGAAGCAGAAGAAGGAGAAGGAGAAGGTAAAGTCTGGAGGGTGAATCAGAAGAAGTAGAAGAAGGAGAAGGAGATGGTGAAGTCTGGAGGGTGAAGCAGAAGAAGCAGAAGAAGGAGAAGGAGAAGGTGAAGTCAGGAGGGTGAATCAGAAGACGCAGAAGAAGGAGAAGGAGAAGGTGAAGTCTGGAGGGTGAATCAGAAGAAGTGGAAGAAGGAGAAGGAGAAGGTGAAGTCTGGAGGGTGAATCAGATGAAACAGAAGAAGGAGAAGGCGAAGGTGATGTCTGGAGGGTGAATCAGAAGAAGCAGTAGAAGGAGAAGGAGAAGGTGAAGTATGGAGGGTGAAGCAGAACAAGTAGAAGAAGGAGAAGGAGAAGGTGAAGTCTGGAGGGTGAATCAGAGGATGCAGAAGAAGGAGAAGTAGAAGGTGAAGCCAGGAGGGTGAAGCAGAAGAAGTAGAAGAAGGAAAAGGAGAAGGTGAAGTCAGGAGGGTGAATGAGAAGAAGTAGAAGAAGAAGGAGAAGGTGAAGTCTGGAGGGTGAATCAGAAGAAGCAGGAGAAGGAGAAGGTGAAGTCAGGAGGGTGAATCAGAAGAAGCAGAAGAAGGAGAAGGAGAAGGTGAAGCCTGGAAGGTGAATCAGCAGAAGTAGAAGAAGGAGAAGGAGAAGGTGAAGTCTGGAGGATGAATCAGAAGAAGTAGAAGAAGGAGAAGGAGAAGGTGAAGTCTGGAGGGTGAATCAGAAGAAGCAGAAGAAGGAGAAGGGGAAGGTGAAGTCTGGAGGGTGAATCAGAGGAAGCAGAAGAAGGAGAAGGAAAAGGTGAAGTCTGCAGGGTGAATCAGAAGAAGTAGAAGAAGGAGAAGGAGAAGGTGAAGTCTGGAGGGTGAATCAGAGGAAGCAGAAGAAGGAGAAGGCGAAGGTGAAGTCTGGAGGGTGAATCAGAAGAATCAGAAGAAGGAGAAGGAGAAGGTGAAGTCTGGAGGGTGAAGCAGAAGAAGTAGAAGAAGGAGAAGGAGAAGGTGAAGTCAGGAGGGTGAATCAGAAGAAGTAGAAGAAGGAGAAGGAGAAGGTGAAGTCTGGAGGGTGAATCAGAAGAAGCAGAAGAAGGAGAAGGAGAAGGTGAAGTCAGGATGGTGAATCAGAAGAAACAGAAGAAGGAGAAGGAGAAGGTGAAGTCTGGAGGGTGAATCAGAGGAAGCAGAAGAAGGAGAAGGCGATGGTGAAGTCTGGAGGGTGAATCAGAAACAGTAGAAAAAGGAGAAGGAGAAGGTGAAGTCAGGAGGGTGAATGAGAAGAATTAGAAGAAGGAGAAGGAGAAGGTGAAGTCTGGAGGGTGAATCAGAAGAAGCAGAAGAAGGGGAAGGAGAAGGTGAAGTCAGGAGGGTGAATCAGAAGAAGCAGATGAAGGAGAAGGAGAAGGTGAAGTCTGGAGCTTGAATCTGAGGAAGCAGAAGAAGGAGAAGGCGAAGGTGAAGTCTGGAGGGTGAATCAGAAGAAGCAGAAGAAGGAGAAGGTGAAGTCTGGAGGGTGAAGCAGAAGAAGTAGAAGAAGGAGAAGGAGAAGGTGAAGTATGGAGGGTGAATCAGAGGAAGCAGAAGAAGGAGAAGGAGAAGGTGAAGTCAGGAGGGTGAAGCAGAAGAGGTAGAAGAAGGAGAAGGAGAAGGTGAAGTCAGGAGGGTGAATCAGAAGAAGTAGAAGAAGGAGAAGGAGAAGGTGAAGTCTGGAGGGTGAATCAGAAGAAGTAGAAGAAGGAGAAGGAGAAGGTGAAGTCAGGAGGGTGAATCAGAGGAAGCAGAAGAAGGAGAAGGAGAGGGTGAAGTCTGGAGGGTGAATCAGAAGAAGTAGAAGAAGGAGAAGTAGAAGGTGAAGTCTGGAGGGTGAATCAGAAGAAGTAGAAGAAGGAGAAGGAGAAGGTGAAGTCTGGAGGGTGAATCAGAAGAAGTAGAAGAAGGAGAAGGAGTTGGTGAAGTCTGGAGGGTGAATCAGAAGAAGCAGAAGAAGGAGAAGGAGAAGGTGAAGTCTGGAGGGTGAATCAGAAGAAGCAGAAGAAGGAGAAGGAGAAGGTAAAGTCTGGAGGGTGAATCAGAAGAAGCAGATGAAGGAGAAGGAGAAGGTGAAGTCAGGAGGGTGAATCAGAAGAAGTAGAAGAAGGAGAAGGAGAAGGTGAAGTCAGGAGGGTGAATCAGAGGAAGCGGAAGAAGGAGAAGGAGAAGGTGAAGTCTGGAGGGTGAATCTAAAGAAGGAGAAGAAGGAGAAGGAGAAGGTGAAGTCTGGAGGGTGAATCAGAAGAAGTAGAAGAAGGAGAAGGCGAAGGTGAAGTCAGGAGGGTGAAGCAAAAGAAGCAGAAGAAGGAGAAGGAGAAGGTGAAGTCTGGAGGGTGAATCAGAAGAAGTAGAAGAAGGAGAAGGAGAAGGTGTAGTCTGGAGGGTGAATCAGAAGAAGTAGTCGAAGGAGAAGGTGAAGTCTGGAGGGTGAATCAGAAGAAGCAGAAGAAGGAGAAGGAGAAGATGAAGTCTGGAGTGTGAATCAGAAGAAGTAGAAGAAGGAGAAGGAGAAGGTGAAGTCTGGAGGGTGAATCAGAAGAAGCAGAAGAAGGAGAAGGAGAAGGTGAAGTCTGGAGGGTGAATCAGAAGAAGCAGAAGAAGGAGAAGGAGAAGGTGAAGTCTGGAGGCTGAATCAGAAGAAGCAGAAGAAGGAGAAGGAGAAGGTGAAGTCAGGAGGGTGAATCAGAAGAAGCAGAAGAAGGAGAAGGAGATGGTGAAGTCTGGAGGGTGAATCAGAAGAAGCAGAAGAAGGAGAAGGAGAAGGTGAAGACTGGAGGGTGAATCAGAAGAAGTAGACGAAGGAGAAGGAGAAGGTGAAGTCTGGAGGGTGAATCAGTAGAAGCAGAAGAAGGAGAAGGAGAAGGTGAAGTCTGGAGGGTGAGTCAGAAGAAGTAGAAGAAGGAGAAGGAGAAGGTGAAGTCTGGAGAGTGTATCAGAAGAAGCAGAAGAAGGAGAAGGAGAAGGTTAAGTCTGGAGGGTGAATCAGAAGAAGCAGAAGAAGGAGAAGGAGAAGCTGAAGTCTGGAGAGTGAATCAGAAGAAGCAGAAAAAGGAGAAGGAGAAGGTGAAGACTGGAGGGTGAATCAGAAGAAGTAGAAGAAGGAGAAGGAGAAGGTGAAGTCTGGAGTGTGAATCAGAAGAAGTAGAAGAAGGAGAAGGAGAAGGCGAAGTCTGGAGGGTGAATCAGAAGAAGCAGAAGAAGGAGAAGGAGAAGATGAAGTCTGGAGGGTGAATCAGAATAAGTAGAAGAAGGAGAAGGAGAAGGTGAGGTCTGGAGGGTGAATCAGAAGAAGCAGAAGAAGGAGAAGGAGAAGGTGAAGTCTGAAGGGTGAATCAGAAGAAGCAGAAGAAGGAGAAGGAGAAGGTGAAGTCTGGAGGGTGAATCAGAAGAAGCAGAAGAAGGAGAAGGAGAAGGTGAAGTCTGGAGGGTGAATCTGAAGATGCAGAAGAAGGAGAAGGAGAAGGTGAAGTCTGGAGGGTGAATCAGAAGAAGTAGAAGAAGGAGAAGGAGAAGGTGAAGTCTGGAGGGTGAATCAGAAGAAGTAGAAAAAGGAGAAGGAGAAGGTGAAGTCTGGAGGGTGAATCAGAAGAAGCAGAAGAAGGAGAAGGAGAAGGTGAAGTCTGGAGGGTGAATCAGAAGAAGCAGAAGAAGGAGAAGAAGAAGATGAAGTCTGGAGGGTGAATCAGAAGAAGTAGAAGAAGGAGAAGGAGAAGGTGAAGTCTGGAGGATGAATCAGAAGAAGCAGAAGAAGGAGAAGCAGAAGGTGAAGTCTGGAGGGTGAATCAGAAGAAGCAGAATAAGGAGAAGGAGAAGGTAAAGTCTGGAGGGTGAATCAGAAGAAGCAGAAGAAGGAGAAGGAGAAGGTGAAGTCTGGAGGGTGAATCAGAAGAAGTAGAAGAAGGAGAAGGAGAAGGTGAAGTCTGGAGGGTGAAGCAGAAGAAGTAGAAGAAGGAGAAGGAGAAGGTGAAGTCAAGAGGGTGAATCAGAAGAAGTAGAAGAAGGAGAAGGAGAAGGTGAAGTCAGGAGGGTGAATCAGAAGAAGCAGAAGAAGGAGAAGGAGAAGGTGAAGTCTGGAGGGTGAATCAGAAGACGTAGAAGAAGGAGAAGGAGAAGGTGAAGTCTGGAGGGTGAAGCAGAAGAAGCAGAAGAAGGAGAAGGAGAAGGTGAAGACTGGAGGGTGTATCAGAAGAAGTAGAAGAAGGAGAAGGAGAAGGTCAAGTCTGGAGGGTGAATCAGAAGAAGTAGAAGAAGGAGAAGGAGAAGGTGAAGTCTGGAGGGTGAATCAGAAGAAGCAGAAGAAGGAGAAGGAGAAGGTGAATTCCGGAGGCTGAATCAGAAGAAGTAGAAGAAGGAGAAGGAGAAGGTGAGGTCTGGAGGGTGAATCAGAAGAAGCAGAAGAAGGAGAAGGAGAAGGTGAAGTCTGGAGGGTGAATCAGAAGAAGCAGAAGAAGGAGAAGGAGGAGGTGAAGTCTGGAGGGTGAATCAGAAGAAGCAGAAGAAGGAGAAGGAGAAGGTGAAGTCAGGAGGGTGAATCAGAAGAAGCAGAAGAAGGAGAAGGAGAAGGTGAAGTTAGGAGGGTGAATCAGAAGAAGCAGAAGAAGGAGAAGGAGAAGGTGAAGTCAGGGGGGTGAAGCAGAAGAAGTAGAAGAAGGAGAAGGAGAAGGTGAAGTCAGGAGGGTGAAGCAGAAGAAGGAGAAGAAGGAGAAGGAGAAGGTGAAGTCTGGAGGGCGCAGCAGAAGAAGCAGAAGAAGGAGAAGGAGAAGGTGAAGTCTGGAGGGTGAAGCAGAAGAAGCAGAAGAAGGAGAAGGAGAAGGTGAAGTCTGGAGGGTGAATCAGAAGAGGTAGAAGAAGGAGAAGGAGAAGGTGAAGTCAGGAGGGTGAAGCAGAAGAAGCAGAAGAAGGAGAAGGTGAAGTCTGGAGGGTGAAGCAGAAGAAGCAGAAGAAGGAGAAGGAGAAGGTGAAGTCTGGAGGGTGAAGCATAAGAAGCAGAAGAAGGAGAAGGAGAAGGTGAAGTCTGGAGGGTGAATCAGAAGAAGTAGAAGAAGGAGAAGGAGAAGGTGAAGTCAGGAGGGTGAAGCAGAAGAAGCAGAAGAAGGAGAAGGAGAAGGTGAAGTCTGGAGGGTGAAGCAGAAGAAGCAGAAGAAGGAGAAGGAGAAGGTGAAGTCTGGAGGGTGAAGCAGAAGAAGCAGAAGAAGGAGAAGGAGAAGGTGAAGTCAGGAGGGTGAATCAGACGAAGTAGAAGAAGGAGAAGGTGAAGTCTGGAGGGTGAATCAGAAGAAGTAGAAGAAGGAGAAGGAGAAGGTGAAGTCTGGAGGGTGAATCAGAAGAAGTAGAAGAAGGAGAAGGAGAAGGTGAGGTCTGGAGGGTGAATCAGAAGAAGCAGAAGAAGGAGAAGGAGAAGGTGAAGTCTGAAGGGTGAATCAGAAGAAGCAGAAGTAGGAGAAGGAGAAGGTGAAGTCTGGAGGGTGAATCAGAAGAAGCAGAAGAAGGAGAAGGAGAAGGTGAAGTCTGGAGGGTGAATCAGAAGAAGCAGAAGAAGGAGAAGGAGAAGGTGAAGTCTGGAGGGTGAATCAGAAGAAGTAGAAGAAGGAGAAGGAGAAGGTGAAGTCTGGAGGGTGAATCAGAAGAACCAGAAGAAGGAGAAGGAGAAGGTGAAGTCTGGAGGGTGAATCAGAAGAAGCAGAAGAAGGAGAAGGAGAAGATGAAGTCTGGAGGGTGAATCACAAGAAGTAGAAGAAGGAGAAGGAGAAGGTGAAGTCTGGAGGATGAATCAGAAGAAGCAGAAGAAGGAGAAGCAGAAGGTAAAGTCTGGAGGGTGAATCAGAAGAAGCAGAAGAAGGGGAAGGAGAAGGTGAAGTCTGCAGGGTGAATCAGAAGAAGCAGAATAAGGAGAAGGAGAAGGTGAAGTCTGGAGGGTGAATCAGAAGAAGCATAAAAGGAGAAGGAGAAGGTGAAGTCTGGAGGGTGAATCAGAAGAAGTAGAAGAAGGAGAAGGAGAAGGTGAAGTCTGGAGGGTGAAGCAGAAGAAGTAGAAGAAGGAGAAGGAGAAGGTGAAGTCAAGAGGGTGAATCAGAAGAAGTAGAAGAACTAGAAGGAGAAGGTGAAGTCAGGAGGGTGAATCAGAAGAAGCAGAAAAGGAGAAGAAGAAGGTGAAGTCTGTAAGGTGAATCAGAAGAATCAGAAGAAGGAGAAGGAGAAGGTGAAGTCTGGAGGGTGAATCAGAAGAAGCAGAAGAAAGAGAAGGAGAAGGTGAAGTCTGGAGGGTGAAGCAGAAGAAGCAGAAGAAGGAGAAGGAGAAGGTGAAGACTGTAGGGTGAATCAGAAGAAGTAGAAGAAGGAGAAGGAGAAGGTGAAGTCTGGAGGGTGAATCAGAAGAAGTAGAAGAAGGAGAAGGAGAAGGTGAAGTCTGGAGAGTGAATCAGAAGAAGCAGAAGAAGGAGAAGGAGAAGGTGAAGTCTGGAGGGTGAATCAGAAGAAGTAGAAGAAGGAGAAGGAGAAGGTGAGGTCTGGAGGGTGAATCAGAAGAAGCAGAAGAAGGAGAAGGAGAAGGTGAAGTCTGGAGGGTGAATCAGAAGAAGCAGAAGAAGGAGAAGGAGAAGGTGAAGTCTGGAGGGTGAATCAGAAGAAGCAGAAGAAGGAGAAGGAGAAGGTGAAGTCAGGAGGGTGAATCAGAAGAAGCAGAAGAAGGAGAAGGAGAAGGTGAAGTTAGGAGGGTGAATCAGAAGAAGCAGAAGAAGGAGAAGGAGAAGGTGAAGTCAGGGGTGTGAAGCAGAAGAAGTAGAAGAAGAAGAAGGAGAAGGTGAAGTCAGGAGGGTGAAGCAGAAGAAGGAGAAGAAGGAGTAGGTGAAGTCTGGAGGGCGCAGCAGAAGAAGCAGAAGAAGGAGAAGGAGAAGGTGAACTCTGGAGGGTGAAGCAGAAGAAGCAGAAGAAGGAGAAGGAGAAGGTGAAGTCTGGAGGGTGAATCAGAAGAGGTAGAAGAAGGAAAAGGAGAAGGTGAAGTCAGGAGGTTGAAGCAGAAGAAGCAGAAGAAGGAGAAGGTGAAGGTGAAGTCTGGAGGGTGAAGCAGAAGAAGCAGAAGAAGGAGAAGGAGAAGGTGAAGTCTGGAGGGCGAAGCAGAAGAAGCAGAAGAAGGAGAAGGAGAAGGTGAAGTCTGGAGGGTGAAGCAGAAGAAGCAGAAGAAGGAGAAGGAGAAGGTGAAGTCTGGAGGGTGAATCAGAAGAAGTAGAAGAAGGAGAAGGAGAAGGTGAAGTCAGGAGGGTGAAGCAGAAGAAGCAGAAGAAGGAGAAGGAGAAGGTGAAGTCTGGAGGGTGAAGCAGAAGAAGCAGAAGAAGGAGAAGGAGAAGGTGAAGTCTGGAGGGTGAAGCAGAAGACGCAGAAGAAGGAGAAGGAGAAGGTGAAGTCAGGAGGGTGAATCAGAAGAAGCAGAAGAAGGAGAAGGAGAAGGTGAAGTCTGGAGGGTGAATCAGAAGAAGTAGAAGAAGGAGAATGAGAAGGTGAAGTCTGGAGGGTGAATCAGAAGAAGTAGAAGAAGGAGAAGGAGAAGGTGAAGTCTGGAGGGTGAATCAGAAGAAGCAGAAGAAGGAGAAGGAGAAGGTGAAGTCTGGAGGGTGAATCAGAAGAAGTAGAAGAAGGAGAAGGAGAAGGTGCAGTCTGGAGGGTGAATCAGAAGAAGCAGAAAAAGGAGATGGCGAAGGTGAAGTCTGGAGGGTGTAGCAGAAGAGGCAGAAGAAGGAGAAGGAGAAGGTGAAGTCAGGAGGGTGAATCAGAAGAAGCAGAAGAAGGAGAAGGAGAAGGTGAAGTCTGGAGTGTGAATCAGAAGAAATAGAAGAAGGAGAAGGAGAAGGTGCAGTCTGGAGGGTGAAGCTGAAGAAGTAGAAGAAGGAGAAGGAGAAGGTGAAGTCAGGAGGTTGAAGCTGAAGAAGTAGAAGAAGGAGAAGGTGAAGTCAGGAGGGTGAATCAGAAGAAACAGAAGAAGGAGAAGGAGAAGGTGAAGTCTGGAGGGTGAATCAGAAGAAGTAGAAGAAGGAGAAGGAGAAGGTGAAGTCTGGAGGGTGTAGCAGAAGAGGCAGAAGAAGGAGAAGGAGAAGGTGAAGTCAGGAGGGTGAATCAGAAGAAGCAGAAGAAGGAGAAGGAGAAGGTGAAGTCTGGAGTGTGAATCAGAAGAAGTAGAAGAAGGAGAAGGAGAAGGTGCAGTCTGGAGGGTGAAGCTGAAGAAGTAGAAGAAGGAGAAGGAGAAGGTGAAGTCAGGAGGGTGAATCAGAAGAAGTAGAAGAAGGAGAAGAAGAAGGTGAAGTCAGGAGGGTGAATCAGAAGAAGCAGAAGAAGGAGAAGGAGAAGGTAAAGTCTGGAGGGTGAATCAGAAGACGTAGAAGAAGGAGAAGGAGATGGTGAAGTCTGGAGGGTTAAGCAGAAGAAGCAGAAGAAGGAGAAGGAGAAGGTGAAGTCAGGAGGGTGAATCAGAAGACACAGAAGAAGGAGAAGGAGAAGGTGAAGTCTGGAGGGTGAATCAGAAGAAGTGGAAGAAGGAGAAGGAGAAGGTGAAGTCTGGAGGGTGAATCAGATGAAACAGAAGAAGGAGAAGGCGAAGGTGAAGTCTGGAGGGTGAATCAGAAGAAGCAGTAGAAGGAGAAGGAGAAGGTGAAGTATGGAGGGTGAAGCAGAACAAGTAGAAGAAGGAGAAGGAGAAGGTGAAGTCTGGAGGGTGAATCAGAGGATGCAGAAGAAGGAGAAGGAGAAGGTGAAGCCAGGAGGGTGAAGCAGAAGAGGTAGAAGAAGGAAAAGGAGAAGGTGAAGTCAGGAGGGGGAATGAGAAGAAGTAGAAGAAGAAGGAGAAGGTGAAGTCTGGAGGGTGAATCAGAAGAAGCAGGAGAAGGAGAAGGTGAAGTCAGGAGGGTGAATCAGAAGAAGCTGAAGAAGGAGAAGGAGAAGGTGAAGCCTGGAGGGTGAATCAGCAGAAGTAGAAGAAGGAGAAGGAGAAGGTGAAGTCTGGAGGGTGAATCAGAAGAAGTAGAAGAAGGAGAAGGAGAAGGTGAAGTCTGGAGGGTGAATCAGAAGAAGCAGAAGAAGGAGAAGGGGAAGGTGAAGTCTGGAGGGTGAATCAGAGGAAGCAGAAGAAGGAGAAGGAGAAGGTGAAGTCTGCAGGGTGAATCAGAAGAAGTAGAAGAAGGAGAAGGAGAAGGTGAAGTCTGGAGGGTGAATCAGAGGAAGCAGAAGAAGGAGAAGGCGAAGGTGAAGTCTGGAGGGTGAATCAGAAGAATCAGAAGAAGGAGAAGGAGAAGGTGAAGTCTGGAGGGTGAAGCAGAAGAAGTAGAAGAAGGAGAAGGAGTAGGTGAAGTCAGGAGGGTGAATCAGAAGAAGTAGAAGAAGGAGAAGGAGAAGGTGAAGTCTGGAGGGTGAATCAGAAGAAGCAGAAGAAGGAGAAGGAGAAGGTGAAGTCAGGATGGTGAATCAGAAGAAACAGAAGAAGGAGAAGGAGAAGGTGAAGTCTGGAGGGTGAATCAGAGGAAGCAGAAGAAGGAGAAGGCGATGGTGAAGTCTGGAGGGTGAATCAGAAACAGTAGAAAAAGGAGAAGGAGAAGGTGAAGTCAGGAGGGTGAATGAGAAGAATTAGAAGAAGGAGAAGGAGAAGGTGAAGTCTGGAGGGTGAATCAGAAGAAGCAGAAGAAGGGGAAGGAGAAGGTGAAGTCAGGAGGGTGAATCAGAAGAAGAAGATGAAGGAGAAGGAGAAGGTGAAGTCTGGGGCTTGAATCTGAGGAAGCAGAAGAAGGAGAAGGCGAAGGTGAAGTCTGGAGGGTGAATCAGATGCAGCAGAAGAAGGAGAAGGTGAAGTCTGGAGGGTGAAGCAGAAGAAGTAGAAGAAGGAGAAGGAGAAGGTGAAGTATGGACGGTGAATCAGAGGAAGCAGAAGAAGGAGAAGGAGAAGGTGAAGTCAGGAGGGTGAAGCAGAAGAGGTAGAAGAAGGAGAAGGAGAAGGTGAAGTCAGGAGGGTGAATCAGAAGAAGTAGAAGAAGGAGAAGGAGAAGGTGAAGTCTGGAGGGTGAATCAGAAGAAGTAGAAGAAGGAGAAGGAGAAGGTGAAGTCAGGAGGGTGAATCAGAGGAAGCAGAAGAAGGAGAAGGGGAGGGTGAAGTCTGGAGGGTGAATCAGAAGAAGTAGAAGAAGGAGAAGTAGAAGGTGAAGTCTGGAGGGTGAATCAGAAGAAGTAGAAGAAGGAGAAGGAGAAGGTGAAGTCTGGAGGGTGAATCAGAAGAAGTAGAAGAAGGAGAAGGAGTTGGTGAAGTCTGGAGGGTGAATCAGAAGAAGCAGAAGAAGGAGAAGGAGAAGGTGAAGTCTGGAGGGTGAATCAGAAGAAGCAGAAGAAGGAGAAGGAGAAGGTAAAGTCTGGAGGGTGAATCAGAAGAAGCAGATGAAGGAGAAGGAGAAGGTGAAGTCAGGAGGGTGAATCAGAAGAAGTAGAAGAAGGAGAAGGAGAAGGTGAAGTCAGGAGGGTGAATCAGAGGAAGCAGAAGAAGGAGAATGAGAAGGTGAAGTCTGGAGGGTGAATCTAAAGAAGGAGAAGAAGGAGAAGGAGAAGGTGAAGTCTGGAGGGTGAATCAGAAGAAGTAGAAGAAGGAGAAGGCGAAGGTGAAGTCTGGAGGGTGAATCAGATGAAACAGAAGAAGGAGAAGGCGAAGGTGAAGTCTGGAGGGTGAATCAGAAGAAGCAGTAGAAGGAGAAGGAGAAGGTGAAGTATGGAGGGTGAAGCAGAACAAGTAGAAGAAGGAGAAGGAGAAGGTGAAGTCTGGAGGGTGAATCAGAGGATGCAGAAGAAGGAGAAGGAGAAGGTGAAGCCAGGAGGGTGAAGCAGAAGAGGTAGAAGAAGGAAAAGGAGAAGGTGAAGTCAGGAGGGTGAATGAGAAGAAGTAGAAGAAGAAGGAGAAGGTGAAGTCTGGAGGGTGAATCAGAAGAAGCAGGAGAAGGAGAAGGTGAAGTCAGGAGGGTGAATCAGAAGAAGCTGAAGAAGGAGAAGGAGAAGGTGAAGCCTGGAGGGTGAATCAGCAGAAGTAGAAGAAGGAGAAGGAGAAGGTGAAGTCTGGAGGGTGAATCAGAAGAAGTAGAAGAAGGAGAAGGAGAAGGTGAAGTCTGGAGGGTGAATCAGAAGAAGCAGAAGAAGGAGAAGGGGAAGGTGAAGTCTGGAGGGTGAATCAGAGGAAGCAGAAGAAGGAGAAGGAGAAGGTGAAGTCTGCAGGGTGAATCAGAAGAAGTAGAAGAAGGAGAAGGAGAAGGTGAAGTCTGGAGGGTGAATCAGAGGAAGCAGAAGAAGGAGAAGGCGAAGGTGAAGTCTGGAGGGTGAATCAGAAGAATCAGAAGAAGGAGAAGGAGAAGGTGAAGTCTGGAGGGTGAAGCAGAAGAAGTAGAAGAAGGAGAAGGAGAAGGTGAAGTCAGGAGGGTGAATCAGAAGAAGTAGAAGAAGGAGAAGGAGAAGGTGAAGTCTGGAGGGTGAATCAGAAGAAGCAGAAGAAGGAGAAGGAGAAGGTGAAGTCAGGATGGTGAATCAGAAGAAACAGAAGAAGGAGAAGGAGAAGGTGAAGTCTGGAGGGTGAATCAGAGGAAGCAGAAGAAGGAGAAGGCGATGGTGAAGTCTGGAGGGTGAATCAGAAACAGTAGAAAAAGGAGAAGGAGAAGGTGAAGTCAGGAGGGTGAATGAGAAGAATTAGAAGAAGGAGAAGGAGAAGGTGAAGTCTGGAGGGTGAATCAGAAGAAGCAGAAGAAGGGGAAGGAGAAGGTGAAGTCAGGAGGGTGAATCAGAAGAAGAAGATGAAGGAGAAGGAGAAGGTGAAGTCTGGTTCTTGAATCTGAGGAAGCAGAAGAAGGAGAAGGCGAAGGTGAAGTCTGGAGGGTGAATCAGAAGAAGCAGAAGAAGGAGAAGGTGAAGTCTGGAGGGTGAAGCAGAAGAAGTAGAAGAAGGAGAAGGAGAAGGTGAAGTATGGACGGTGAATCAGAGGAAGCAGAAGAAGGAGAAGGAGAAGGTGAAGTCAGGAGGGTGAAGCAGAAGAGGTAGAAGAAGGAGAAGGAGAAGGTGAAGTCAGGAGGGTGAATCAGAAGAAGTAGAAGAAGGAGAAGGAGAAGGTGAAGTCTGGAGGGTGAATCAGAAGAAGTAGAAGAAGGAGAAGGAGAAGGTGAAGTCAGGAGGGTGAATCAGAGGAAGCAGAAGAAGGAGAAGGGGAGGGTGAAGTCTGGAGGGTGAATCAGAAGAAGTAGAAGAAGGAGAAGTAGAAGGTGAAGTCTGGAGGGTGAATCAGAAGAAGTAGAAGAAGGAGAAGGAGAAGGTGAAGTCTGGAGGGTGAATCAGAAGAAGTAGAAGAAGGAGAAGGAGTTGGTGAAGTCTGGAGGGTGAATCAGAAGAAGCAGAAGAAGGAGAAGGAGAAGGTGAAGTCTGGAGGGTGAATCAGAAGAAGCAGAAGAAGGAGAAGGAGAAGGTAAGGTCTGGAGGGTGAATCAGAAGAAGCAGATGAAGGAGAAGGAGAAGGTGAAGTCAGGAGGGTGAATCAGAAGAAGTAGAAGAAGGAGAAGGAGAAGGTGAAGTCAGGAGGGTGAATCAGAGGAAGCAGAAGAAGGAGAATGAGAAGGTGAAGTCTGGAGGGTGAATCTAAAGAAGGAGAAGAAGGAGAAGGAGAAGGTGAAGTCTGGAGGGTGAATCAGAAGAAGTAGAAGAAGGAGAAGGCGAAGGTGAAGTCAGGAGGGTGAAGCAAAAGAAGCAGAAGAAGGAGAAGGAGAAGGTGAAGTCTGGAGGGTGAATCAGAAGAAGTAGAAGAAGGAGAAGGAGAAGGTGTAGTCTGGAGGGTGAATCAGAAGAAGTAGTCGAAGGAGAAGGTGAAGTCTGGAGGGTGAATCAGAAGAAGCAGAAGAAGGAGAAGGAGAAGATGAAGTCTGGAGTGTGAATCAGAAGAAGTAGAAGAAGGAGAAGGAGAAGGTGAAGTCTGGAGGGTGAATCAGAAGAAGCAGAAGAAGGAGAAGGAGAAGGTGAAGTCTGGAGGGTGAATCAGAAGAAGCAGAAGAAGGAGAAGGAGAAGGTGAAGTCTGGAGGCTGAATCAGAAGAAGAAGAAGGAGAAGGAGAAGGTGAAGTCTTGAGGGTGAATCAGAAGAAGCAGAAGAAGTAGAAGGAGAAGGTGAAGACTGGAGGGTGAATCAGAATAAGTAGAAGAAGGAGAAGGAGAAGGTGAAGTCTGGAGGGTGAATCAGAAGAAGTAGAAGAAGGAGAAGGAGAAGGTGAAGTCTGGAGGGTGTATCAGAAGAAGCAGAAGAAGGAGAAGGAGAAGGTGAAGTCTGGAGAGTGAATCAGAAGAAGCAGAAGAAGGAGAAGGAGAAGGTGAAGTCTGGAGAGTGAATCAGAAGAAGCAGAAAAAGGAGAAGGAGAAGGTGAAGACTGGAGGTTGAATCAGAAGAAGTAGAAGAAGGAGAAGGAGAAGGTGAAGTCTGGAGGGTGAATCAGAAGAAGTAGAAGAAGGAGAAGGAGAAGGCGAAGTCTGGAGGGTGAATCAGAAGAAGCAGAAGAAGGAGAAGGAGAAGATGAAGTCTGGAGGGTGAATCAGAAGAAGTAGAAGAAGGAGAAGGAGAAGGTGAGGTCTGGAGGGTGAATCAGAAGAAGCAGAAGAAGGAGAAGGAGAAGGTGAAGTCTGAAGGGTGAATCAGAAGAAGCAGAAGAAGGAGAAGGAGAAGGTGAAGTCTGGAGGGTGAATCAGAAGAAGCAGAAGAAGGAGAAGGAGAAGGTGAAGTCTGGAGGGTGAATCAGAAGAAGCAGAAGAAGGAGAAGGAGAAGGTGAAGTCTGGAGGGTGAATCAGAAGAAGTAGAAGAAGGAGAAGGAGAAGGTGAAGTCTGGAGGGTGAATCAGAAGAAGTAGAAGAAGGAGAAGGAGAAGGTGAAGTCTGGAGGGTGAATGAGAAGAAGCAGAAGAAGGAGAAGGAGAAGGTGAAGTCTGGAGGGTGAATCAGAAGAAGCAGAAGAAGGAGAAGAAGAAGATGAAGTCTGGAGGGTGAATCAGAAGAAGTAGAAGAAGGAGAAGGAGAAGGTGAAGTCTGGAGGATGAATCAGAAGAAGCAGAAGAAGGAGAAGCAGAAGGTGAAGTCTGGAGGGTGAATCAGAAGAAGCAGAATAAGGAGAAGGAGAAGGTAAAGTCTGGAGGGTGAATCAGAAGAAGCAGAAGAAGGAGAAGGAGAAGGTGAAGTCTGGAGGGTGAATCAGAAGAAGTAGAAGAAGGAGAAGGAGAAGGTGAAGTCTGGAGGGTGAAGCAGAAGAAGTAGAAGAAGGAGAAGGAGAAGGTGAAGTCAAGAGGGTGAATCAGAAGAAGTAGAAGAAGGAGAAGGAGAAGGTGAAGTCAGGAGGGTGAATCAGAAGAAGCAGAAGAAGGAGAAGGAGAAGGTGAAGTCTGGAGGGTGAATCAGAAGACGTAGAAGAAGGAGAAGGAGAAGGTGAAGTCTGGAGGGTGAAGCAGAAGAAGCAGAAGAAGGAGAAGGAGAAGGTGAAGACTGGAGGGTGAATCAGAAGAAGTAGAAGAAGGAGAAGGAGAAGGTCAAGTCTGGAGGGTGAATCAGAAGAAGTAGAAGAAGGAGAAGGAGAAGGTGAAGTCTGGAGGGTGAATCAGAAGAAGCAGAAGAAGGAGAAGGAGAAGGTGAATTCCGGAGGGTGAATCAGAAGAAGTAGAAGAAGAAGAAGGAGGAGGTGAGGTCTGGAGGGTGAATCAGAAGAAGCAGAAGAAGGAGAAGGAGAAGGTGAAGTCTGGAGGGTGAATCAGAAGAAGCAGAAGAAGGAGAAGGAGGAGGTGAAGTCTGGAGGGTGAATCAGAAGAAGCAGAAGAAGGAGAAGGAGAAGGTGAAGTCAGGAGGGTGAATCAGAAGAAGCAGAAGAAGGAGAAGGAGAAGGTGAAGTTAGGAGGGTGAATCAGAAGAAGCAGAAGAAGGAGAAGGAGAAGGTGAAGTCAGGGGGGTGAAGCAGAAGAAGTAGAAGAAGGAGAAGGAGAAGGTGAAGTCAGGAGGGTGAAGCAGAAGAAGGAGAAGAAGGAGAAGGAGAAGGTGAAGTCTGGAGGGCGCAGCAGAAGAAGCAGAAGAAGGAGAAGGAGAAGGTGAAGTCTGGAGGGTGAAGCAGAAGAAGCAGAAGAAGGAGAAGGAGAAGGTGAAGTCTGGAGGGTGAATCAGAAGAGGTAGAAGAAGGAGAAGGAGAAGGTGAAGTCAGGAGGGTGAAGCAGAAGAAGCAGAAGAAGGAGAAGGTGAAGTCTGGAGGGAGAAGCAGAAGAAGCAGAAGAAGGAGAAGGAGAAGGTGAAGTCTGAAGGGCGAAGCAGAAGAAGAGAAGAAGGAGAAGGTGATGTCTGGAGGGTGAAGCATAAGAAGCAGAAGAAGGAGATGGAGAAGGTGATGTCTGGAGGGTGAATCAGAAGAAGTAGAAGAAGGAGAAGGAGAAGGTGAAGTCAGGAGGGTGAAGCAGAAGAAGCAGAAGAAGGAGAAGGAGAAGGTGAAGTCTGGAGGGTGAAGCAGAAGAAGCAGAAGAAGGAGAAGGAGAAGGAGAAGTCTGGAGGGTGAAGCAGAAGAAGCAGAAGAAGGAGAAGGAGAAGGTGAAGTCAGGAGGGTGAATCAGACGAAGTAGAAGAAGGAGAAGGTGAAGTCTGGAGGGTGAATCAGAAGAAGTAGAAGAAGGAGAAGGAGAAGGTGAAGTCTGGAGGGTGAATCAGAAGAAGTAGAAGAAGGAGAAGGAGAAGGTGAGGTCTGGAGGGTGAATCAGAAGAAGCAGAAGAAGGAGAAGAAGAAGGTGAAGTCTGAAGGGTGAATCAGAAGAAGCAGAAGTAGGAGAAGGAGAAGGTGAGGTCTGGAGGGTGAATCAGAAGAAGCAGAAGAAGGAGAAGGAGAAGGTGAAGTCTGGAGGGTGAATCAGAAGAAGCAGAAGAAGGAGAAGGAGAAGGTGAAGTCTGGAGGGTGAATCAGAAGAAGTAGAAGAAGGAGAAGGAGAAGGTGAAGTCTGGAGGGTGAATCAGAAGAAGTAGAAGAAGGAGAAGGAGAAGGTGAAGTCTGGAGGGTGAATCAGAAGAACCAGAAGAAGGAGAAGGAGAAGGTGAAGTCTGGAGGGTGAATCAGAAGAAGCAGAAGAAGGAGAAGGAGAAGATGAAGTCTGGAGGGTGAATCAGAAGAAGTAGAAGAAGGAGAAGGAGAAGGTGAAGTCTGGAGGATGAATCAGAAGAAGCAGAAGAAGGAGAAGCAGAAGGTGAAGTCTGGAGGGTGAATCAGAAGAAGCAGAAGAAGGGGAAGGAGAAGGTGAAGTCTGCAGGGTGAATCAGAAGAAGCAGAATAAGGAGAAGGAGAAGGTGAAGTCTGGAGGGTGAAGCAGAAGAAGTAGAAGAAGGAGAAGGTGAAGTCTGGAGGGTGAATCAGAAGAAGCAGAAGAAGGAGAAGGAGAAGATGAAGTCTGGAGTGTGAATCAGAAGAAGTAGAAGAAGGAGAAGGAGAAGGTGAAGTCTGGAGGGTGAATCAGAAGAAGCAGAAGAAGGAGAAGGAGAAGGTGAAGTCTGGAGGGTGAATCAGAAGAAGCAGAAGAAGGAGAAGGAGAAGGTGAAGTCTGGAGGCTGAATCAGAAGAAGAAGAAGGAGAAGGAGAAGGTGAAGTCTTGAGGGTGAATCAGAAGAAGCAGAAGAAGTAGAAGGAGAAGGTGAAGACTGGAGGGTGAATCAGAATAAGTAGAAGAAGGAGAAGGAGAAGGTGAAGTCTGGAGGGTGAATCAGAAGAAGTAGAAGAAGGAGAAGGAGAAGGTGAAGTCTGGAGGGTGTATCAGAAGAAGCAGAAGAAGGAGAAGGAGAAGGTGAAGTCTGGAGAGTGAATCAGAAGAAGCAGAAGAAGGAGAAGGAGAAGGTGAAGTCTGGAGAGTGAATCAGAAGAAGCAGAAAAAGGAGAAGGAGAAGGTGAAGACTGGAGGTTGAATCAGAAGAAGTAGAAGAAGGAGAAGGAGAAGGTGAAGTCTGGAGGGTGAATCAGAAGAAGTAGAAGAAGGAGAAGGAGAAGGCGAAGTCTGGAGGGTGAATCAGAAGAAGCAGAAGAAGGAGAAGGAGAAGATGAAGTCTGGAGGGTGAATCAGAAGAAGTAGAAGAAGGAGAAGGAGAAGGTGAGGTCTGGAGGGTGAATCAGAAGAAGCAGAAGAAGGAGAAGGAGAAGGTGAAGTCTGAAGGGTGAATCAGAAGAAGCAGAAGAAGGAGAAGGAGAAGGTGAAGTCTGGAGGGTGAATCAGAAGAAGCAGAAGAAGGAGAAGGAGAAGGTGAAGTCTGGAGGGTGAATCAGAAGAAGCAGAAGAAGGAGAAGGAGAAGGTGAAGTCTGGAGGGTGAATCAGAAGAAGTAGAAGAAGGAGAAGGAGAAGGTGAAGTCTGGAGGGTGAATCAGAAGAAGTAGAAGAAGGAGAAGGAGAAGGTGAAGTCTGGAGGGTGAATGAGAAGAAGCAGAAGAAGGAGAAGGAGAAGGTGAAGTCTGGAGGGTGAATCAGAAGAAGCAGAAGAAGGAGAAGAAGAAGATGAAGTCTGGAGGGTGAATCAGAAGAAGTAGAAGAAGGAGAAGGAGAAGGTGAAGTCTGGAGGATGAATCAGAAGAAGCAGAAGAAGGAGAAGCAGAAGGTGAAGTCTGGAGGGTGAATCAGAAGAAGCAGAATAAGGAGAAGGAGAAGGTAAAGTCTGGAGGGTGAATCAGAAGAAGCAGAAGAAGGAGAAGGAGAAGGTGAAGTCTGGAGGGTGAATCAGAAGAAGTAGAAGAAGGAGAAGGAGAAGGTGAAGTCTGGAGGGTGAAGCAGAAGAAGTAGAAGAAGGAGAAGGAGAAGGTGAAGTCAAGAGGGTGAATCAGAAGAAGTAGAAGAAGGAGAAGGAGAAGGTGAAGTCAGGAGGGTGAATCAGAAGAAGCAGAAGAAGGAGAAGGAGAAGGTGAAGTCTGGAGGGTGAATCAGAAGACGTAGAAGAAGGAGAAGGAGAAGGTGAAGTCTGGAGGGTGAAGCAGAAGAAGCAGAAGAAGGAGAAGGAGAAGGTGAAGACTGGAGGGTGAATCAGAAGAAGTAGAAGAAGGAGAAGGAGAAGGTCAAGTCTGGAGGGTGAATCAGAAGAAGTAGAAGAAGGAGAAGGAGAAGGTGAAGTCTGGAGGGTGAATCAGAAGAAGCAGAAGAAGGAGAAGGAGAAGGTGAATTCCGGAGGGTGAATCAGAAGAAGTAGAAGAAGAAGAAGGAGGAGGTGAGGTCTGGAGGGTGAATCAGAAGAAGCAGAAGAAGGAGAAGGAGAAGGTGAAGTCTGGAGGGTGAATCAGAAGAAGCAGAAGAAGGAGAAGGAGGAGGTGAAGTCTGGAGGGTGAATCAGAAGAAGCAGAAGAAGGAGAAGGAGAAGGTGAAGTCAGGAGGGTGAATCAGAAGAAGCAGAAGAAGGAGAAGGAGAAGGTGAAGTTAGGAGGGTGAATCAGAAGAAGCAGAAGAAGGAGAAGGAGAAGGTGAAGTCAGGGGGGTGAAGCAGAAGAAGTAGAAGAAGGAGAAGGAGAAGGTGAAGTCAGGAGGGTGAAGCAGAAGAAGGAGAAGAAGGAGAAGGAGAAGGTGAAGTCTGGAGGGCGCAGCAGAAGAAGCAGAAGAAGGAGAAGGAGAAGGTGAAGTCTGGAGGGTGAAGCAGAAGAAGCAGAAGAAGGAGAAGGAGAAGGTGAAGTCTGGAGGGTGAATCAGAAGAGGTAGAAGAAGGAGAAGGAGAAGGTGAAGTCAGGAGGGTGAAGCAGAAGAAGCAGAAGAAGGAGAAGGTGAAGTCTGGAGGGAGAAGCAGAAGAAGCAGAAGAAGGAGAAGGAGAAGGTGAAGTCTGAAGGGCGAAGCAGAAGAAGAGAAGAAGGAGAAGGTGATGTCTGGAGGGTGAAGCATAAGAAGCAGAAGAAGGAGATGGAGAAGGTGATGTCTGGAGGGTGAATCAGAAGAAGTAGAAGAAGGAGAAGGAGAAGGTGAAGTCAGGAGGGTGAAGCAGAAGAAGCAGAAGAAGGAGAAGGAGAAGGTGAAGTCTGGAGGGTGAAGCAGAAGAAGCAGAAGAAGGAGAAGGAGAAGGAGAAGTCTGGAGGGTGAAGCAGAAGAAGCAGAAGAAGGAGAAGGAGAAGGTGAAGTCAGGAGGGTGAATCAGACGAAGTAGAAGAAGGAGAAGGTGAAGTCTGGAGGGTGAATCAGAAGAAGTAGAAGAAGGAGAAGGAGAAGGTGAAGTCTGGAGGGTGAATCAGAAGAAGTAGAAGAAGGAGAAGGAGAAGGTGAGGTCTGGAGGGTGAATCAGAAGAAGCAGAAGAAGGAGAAGAAGAAGGTGAAGTCTGAAGGGTGAATCAGAAGAAGCAGAAGTAGGAGAAGGAGAAGGTGAAGTCTGGAGGGTGAATCAGAAGAAGCAGAAGAAGGAGAAGGAGAAGGTGAAGTCTGGAGGGTGAATCAGAAGAAGCAGAAGAAGGAGAAGGAGAAGGTGAAGTCTGGAGGGTGAATCAGAAGAAGTAGAAGAAGGAGAAGGAGAAGGTGAAGTCTGGAGGGTGAATCAGAAGAAGTAGAAGAAGGAGAAGGAGAAGGTGAAGTCTGGAGGGTGAATCAGAAGAACCAGAAGAAGGAGAAGGAGAAGGTGAAGTCTGGAGGGTGAATCAGAAGAAGCAGAAGAAGGAGAAGGAGAAGATGAAGTCTGGAGGGTGAATCAGAAGAAGTAGAAGAAGGAGAAGGAGAAGGTGAAGTCTGGAGGATGAATCAGAAGAAGCAGAAGAAGGAGAAGCAGAAGGTGAAGTCTGGAGGGTGAATCAGAAGAAGCAGAAGAAGGGGAAGGAGAAGGTGAAGTCTGCAGGGTGAATCAGAAGAAGCAGAATAAGGAGAAGGAGAAGGTGAAGTCTGGAGGGTGAAGCAGAAGAAGTAGAAGAAGGAGAAGGAGAAGGTGAAGTCAAGAGGGTGAATCAGAAGAAGTAGAAGAAGGAGAAAGAGAAGGTGAAGTCAGGAGGGTGAATCAGAAGAAGCAGAAGAAAGAGAAGGAGGTGAAGTCTGGAGGGTGAAGCAGAAGAAGCAGAAAAGGAGAAGGAGAAGGTGAAGTCTGTAGGGTGAATCAGAAGAATCAGAAGAAGGAGAAGGAGAAGGTGAAGTCTGGAGGGTGAATCAGAAGAAGCAGAAGAAAGAGAAGGAGAAGGTGAAGTCTGGAGGGTGAAGCAGAAGAAGCAGAAGAAGGAGAAGGAGAAGGTAAAGACTGTAGGGTGAATCAGAAGAAGTAGAAGAAGGAGAAGGAGAAGGTGAAGTCAGGAGGGTGAATCAGAAGAAGCAGAAGAAGGAGAAGGAGAAGGTGAATTCTGGAGGGTGAATCAGAAGACGTAGAAGAAGGAGAAGGAGAAGGTGAAGTCTGGAGGGTGAAGCAGAAGAAGCAGAAGAAGGAGAAGGAGAAGGTGAAGACTGGAGGGTGAATCAGAAGAAGTAGAAGAAGGAGAAGGAGAAGGTCAAGTCTGGAGGGTGAATCAGAAGAAGTAGAAGAAGGAGAAGGAGAAGGTGAAGTCTGGAGGGTGAATCAGAAGAAGCAGAAGAAGGAGAAGGAGAAGGTGAATTCCGGAGGGTGAATCAGAAGAAGTAGAAGAAGAAGAAGGAGAAGGTGAGGTCTGGAGGGTGAATCAGAAGAAGCAGAAGAAGGAGAAGGAGAAGGTGAAGTCTGGAGGGTGAATCAGAAGAAGCAGAAGAAGGAGAAGGAGGAGGTGAAGTCTGGAGGGTGAATCAGAAGAAGCAGAAGAAGGAGAAGGAGAAGGTGAAGTCAGGAGGGTGAATCAGAAGAAGCAGAAGAAGGAGAAGGAGAAGGTGAAGTTAGGAGGGTGAATCAGAAGAAGCAGAAGAAGGAGAAGGAGAAGGTGAAGTCAGGGGGGTGAAGCAGAAGAAGTAGAAGAAGGAGAAGGAGAAGGTGAAGTCAGGAGGGTGAATCAGAAGAAGTAGAAGAAGGAGAAGGAGAAGGCGAAGTCTGGAGGGTGAATCAGAAGAAGCAGAAGAAGGAGAAGGAGAAGATGAAGTCTGGAGGGTGAATCAGAAGAAGTAGAAGAAGGAGAAGGAGAAGGTGAGGTCTGGAGGGTGAATCAGAAGAAGCAGAAGAAGGAGAAGGAGAAGGTGAAGTCTGAAGGGTGAATCAGAAGAAGCAGAAGAAGGAGAAGGAGAAGGTGAAGTCTGGAGGGTGAATCAGAAGAAGCAGAAGAAGGAGAAGGAGAAGGTGAAGTCTGGAGGGTGAATCAGAAGAAGCAGAAGAAGGAGAAGGAGAAGGTGAAGTCTGGAGGGTGAATCAGAAGAAGTAGAAGAAGGAGAAGGAGAAGGTGAAGTCTGGAGGGTGAATGAGAAGAAGTAGAAGAAGGAGAAGGAGAAGGTGAAGTCTGGAGGGTGAATCAGAAGAAGCAGAAGAAGGAGAAGAAGAAGATGAAGTCTGGAGGGTGAATCAGAAGAAGTAGAAGAAGGAGAAGGAGAAGGTGAAGTCTGGAGGATGAATCAGAAGAAGCAGAAGAAGGAGAAGCAGAAGGTGAAGTCTGGAGGGTGAATCAGAAGAAGCAGAATAAGGAGAAGGAGAAGGTAAAGTCTGGAGGGTGAATCAGAAGAAGCAGAAGAAGGAGAAGGAGAAGGTGAAGTCTGGAGGGTGAATCAGAAGAAGTAGAAGAAGGAGAAGGAGAAGGTGAAGTCTGGAGGGTGAAGCAGAAGAAGTAGAAGAAGGAGAAGGAGAAGGTGAAGTCAAGAGGGTGAATCAGAAGAAGTAGAAGAAGGAGAAGGAGAAGGTGAAGTCAGGAGGGTGAATCAGAAGAAGCAGAAGAAGGAGAAGGAGAAGGTGAAGTCTGGAGGGTGAATCAGAAGACGTAGAAGAAGGAGAAGGAGAAGGTGAAGTCTGGAGGGTGAAGCAGAAGAAGCAGAAGAAGGAGAAGGAGAAGGTGAAGACTGGAGGGTGAATCAGAAGAAGTAGAAGAAGGAGAAGGAGAAGGTCAAGTCTGGAGGGTGAATCAGAAGAAGTAGAAGAAGGAGAAGGAGAAGGTGAAGTCTGGAGGGTGAATCAGAAGAAGCAGAAGAAGGAGAAGGAGAAGGTGAATTCCGGAGGGTGAATCAGAAGAAGTAGAAGAAGAAGAAGGAGAAGGTGAGGTCTGGAGGGTGAATCAGAAGAAGCAGAAGAAGGAGAAGGAGAAGGTGAAGTCTGGAGGGTGAATCAGAAGAAGCAGAAGAAGGAGAAGGAGGAGGTGAAGTCTGGAGGGTGAATCAGAAGGAGCAGAAGAAGGAGAAGGAGAAGGTGAAGTCAGGAGGGTGAATCAGAAGAAGCAGAAGAAGGAGAAGGAGAAGGTGAAGTTAGGAGGGTGAATCAGAAGAAGCAGAAGAAGGAGAAGGAGAAGGTGAAGTCAGGGGGGTGAAGCAGAAGAAGTAGAAGAAGGAGAAGGAGAAGGTGAAGTCAGGAGGGTGAAGCAGAAGAAGGAGAAGAAGGAGAAGGAGAAGGTGAAGTCTGGAGGGCGCAGCAGAAGAAGCAGAAGAAGGAGAAGGAGAAGGTGAAGTCTGGAGGGTGAAGCAGAAGAAGCAGAAGAAGGAGAAGGAGAAGGTGAAGTCTGGAGGCTGAATCAGAAGAGGTAGAAGAAGGAGAAGGAGAAGGTGAAGTCAGGAGGGTGAAGCAGAAGAAGCAGAAGAAGGAGAAGGTGAAGTCTGGAGGGTGAAGCAGAAGAAGCAGAAGAAGGAGAAGGAGAAGGTGAAGTCTGAAGGGCGAAGCAGAAGAAGAGAAGAAGGAGAAGGAGAAGGTGATGTCTGGAGGGTGAAGCATAAGAAGCAGAAGAAGGAGAAGGAGAAGGTGATGTCTGGAGGGTGAATCAGAAGAAGTAGAAGAAGGAGAAGGAGAAGGTGAAGTCAGGAGGGTGAAGCAGAAGAAGCAGAAGAAGGAGAAGGAGAAGGTGAAGTCTGGAGGGTGAAGCAGAAGAAGCAGAAGAAGGAGAAGGAGAAGGTGAAGTCTGGAGGGTGAAGCAGAAGAAGCAGAAGAAGGAGAAGGAGAAGGTGAAGTCAGGTGGGTGAATCAGACGAAGTAGAAGAAGGAGAAGGTGAAGTCTGGAGGGTGAATCAGAAGATGTAGAAGAAGGAGAAGGAGAAGGTGAAGTCTGGAGGGTGAATCAGAAGAAGTAGAAGAAGGAGAAGGAGAAGGTGAGGTCTGGAGGGTGAATCAGAAGAAGCAGAAGAAGGAGAAGGAGAAGGTGAAGTCTGAAGGGTGAATCAGAAGAAGCAGAAGTAGGAGAAGGAGAAGGTGAAGTCTGGAGGGTGAATCAGAAGAAGCAGAAGAAGGAGAAGGAGAAGGTGAAGTCTGGAGGGTGAATCAGAAGAAGCAGAAGAAGGAGAAGGAGAAGGTGAAGTCTGGAGGGTGAATCAGAAGAAGTAGAAGAAGGAGAAGGAGAAGGTGAAGTCTGGAGGGTGAATCAGAAGAAGTAGAAGAAGGAGAAGGAGAAGGTGAAGTCTGGAGGGTGAATCAGAAGAACCAGAAGAAGGAGAAGGAGAAGGTGAAGTCTGGAGGGTGAATCAGAAGAAGCAGAAGAAGGAGAAGGAGAAGATGAAGTCTGGAGGGTGAATCAGAAGAAGTAGAAGAAGGAGAAGGAGAAGGTGAAGTCTGGAGGATGAATCAGAAGAAGCAGAAGAAGGAGAAGCAGAAGGTGAAGTCTGGAGGGTGAATCAGAAGAAGCAGAAGAAGGGGAAGGAGAAGGTGAAGTCTGCAGGGTGAATCAGAAGAAGCAGAATAAAGAGAAGGAGAAGGTGAAGTCTGGAGGGTGAATCAGAAGAAGCATAAGAAGGAGAAGGAGAAGGTGAAGTCTGGAGGGTGAATCAGAAGAAGTAGAAGCAGGAGAAGGAGAAGGTGAAGTCTGGAGGGTGAAGCAGAAGAAGTAGAAGAAGGAGAAGGAGAAGGTGAAGTCAAGAGGGTGAATCAGAAGAAGTAGAAGAAGGAGAAGGAGAAGGTGAAGTCAGGAGGGTGAATCAGAAGAAGCAGAAAAGGAGAAGGAGAAGGTGAAGTCTGTAGGGTGAATCAGAAGAATCAGAAGAAGGAGAAGGAGAAGGTGAAGTCTGGAGGGTGAATCAGAAGAAGCAGAAGAAAGAGAAGGAGAAGGTGAAGTCTGGAGGGTGAAGCAGAAGAAGCAGAAGAAGGAGAAGGAGAAGGTAAAGACTGTAGGGTGAATCAGAAGAAGTAGAAGAAGGAGAAGGAGAAGGTGAAGTCTGGAGGGTGAATCAGAAGAAGTAGAAGAAGGAGAAGGAGAAGGTGAAGTCTGGAGAGTGAATCAGAAGAAGCAGAAGAAGGAGAAGGAGAAGGTGAATTCTGGAGGGTGAATCAGAAGAAGTAGAAGAAGGAGAAGGAGAAGGTGAGGTCTGGAGGGTGAATCAGAAGAAGCAGAAGAAGGAGAAGGAGAAGGTGAAGTCTGGAGGGTGTATCAGAAGAAGCAGAAGAAAGAGAAGGAGAAGGTGAAGTCTGGAGGGTGAATCAGAAGAAGCAGAAGAAGGAGAAGGAGAAGGTGAAGTCAGGAGGGTGAATCAGAAGAAGCAGAAGAAGGAGAAGGAGAAGGTGAAGTTAGGAGGGTGAATCAGAAGAAGCAGAAGAAGGAGAAGGAGAAGGTGAAGTCAGGGGTGTGAAGCAGAAGAAGTAGAAGAAGAAGAAGGAGAAGGTGAAGTCAGGAGGGTGAAGCAGAAGAAGGAGAAGAAGGAGTAGGTGAAGTCTGGAGGGCGCAGCAGAAGAAGCAGAAGAAGGAGAAGGAGAAGGTGAACTCTGGAGGGTGAAGCAGAAGAAGCAGAAGAAGGAGAAGGAGAAGGTGAAGTCTGGAGGGTGAATCAGAAGAGGTAGAAGAAGGAGAAGGAGAAGGTGAAGTCAGGAGGTTGAAGCAGAAGAAGCAGAAGAAGGAGAAGGAGCAGGTGAAGTCTGGAGGGTGAAGCAGAAGAAGCAGAAGAAGGAGAAGGAGAAGGTGAAGTCTGGAGGGCGAAGCAGAAGAAGCAGAAGAAGGAGAAGGAGAAGGTGAAGTCTGGAGGGTGAATCAGAAGAAGTAGAAGAAGGAGAAGGAGAAGGTGAAGTCAGGAGTGTGAAGCAGAAGAAGCAGAAGAAGGAGAAGGAGAAGGTGAAGTCTGGAGGGTGAAGCAGAAGAAGCAGAAGAAGGAGAAGGAGAAGGTGAACTCTGTAGGGTGAAGCAGAAGAAGCAGAAGAAGGAGAAGGAGAAGGTGAAGTCTGGAGGGTGAATCAGAAGAAGTAGAAGAAGGAGAAGGAGAAGGTGAAGTCAGGAGTGTGAAGCAGAAGAAGCAGAAGAAGGAGAAGGAGAAGGTGAAGTCTGGAGGGTGAAGCAGAAGAAGCAGAAGAAGGAGAAGGAGAAGGTGAAGTCTGGAGGGTGAAGCAGAAGACGCAGAAGAAGGAGAAGGAGAAGGTGAAGTCAGGAGGGTGAATCAGAAGAAGCAGAAGAAGGAGAAGGAGAAGGTGAAGTCTGGAGGGTGAATCAGAAGAAGTAGAAGAAGGAGAAGGAGAAGATGAAGTCTGGAGGGTGAATCAGAAGAAGTAGAAGAAGGAGAAGGAGAAGGTGAAGTCTGGAGGGTGAATCACAAGAAGCAGATGAAGGAGAAGGAGAAGGTGAAGTCTGGAGGGTGAATCAGAAGAAGTAGAAGAAGGAGAAGGAGAAGGTGAAGTCTGGAGGGTGAATCTGAAGAAGTAGTCGAAGGAGAAGGAGAAGGTGAAGTCTGGAGGGTGAATCAGAAGAAGCAGAAGAAGGAGAAGGAGAAGATGAAGTCTGGATTGTGAATCAGAAGAAGTAGAAGAACGAGAAGGAGAAGGTGAAGTCTGGAGGGTGAATCAGAAGAAGCAGAAGAAGGAGATGGAGAAGGTGAAGTCTGGAGGGTGAATCAGAAGAAGCAGAAGAAGGAGAAGGAGAAGGTGAAGTCTGGAGGCTGAATCAGAAGAAGCAGAAGAAGGAGAAGGAGAAGGTGAAGTCTTGAGGGTGAATCAGAAGAAGCAGAAGAAGTAGAAGGAGAAGGTGAACTCTGGAGGGTGAATCAGAAGAAGTAGAAGAAGGAGAAGGAGAAGGTGAAGTCTGGAGGGTGAATCAGAAGAAGCAGAAGAAGGAGAAGGAGAAGGTGAAGTCAGGAGGGTGAATCAGAAGAAGCAGAAGAAGGAGAAGGAGATGGTGAAGTCTCGAGGGTGAATCAGAAGAAGCAGAAGAAGGAGAAGGAGAAGGTGAAGACTGGAGGGTGAATCGTAAGAAGTAGAAGAAGGAGAAGGAGAAGGTGAAGTCTGGAGGGTGAATCAGAAGAAGAAAAGAAGGAGAAGGAGAAGGCGAAGTCTGGAGTGTGAATCAGAAGAAGCAGAAGAAGGAGAAGGAGAAGGTGAAGTCTGGAGGGTGAATCAGAAGAAGCAGAAGAAGGAGAAGGAGAAGATGAAGTCTGGAGGGTGAATCAGAAGAAGGAGAAGAAGGAGAAGGAGAAGGTGAGGTCTGGAGGGTGAATCAGAAGAAGCAGAAGAAGGAGAAGGAGAAGGTGAAGTCTGGAGGGTGAATCAGAAGAAGTAGAAGAAGGAGAAGGTGAAGTCTGGAGGTTGAATCAGAAGAAGTAGAAGAAGGAGAAGGAGAAGGTGAAGTCTGGAGGGTGAATCAGAAGAAGCAGAAGAAGGAGAAGGAGAAGGTGAAGTCTGGAGGGTGAATCAGAAGAAGCAGAAGAAGGAGAAGAAGAAGATGAAGTCTGGCGTGTGAATCAGAAGAAGCAGAAGAAGGAGAAGGAGAAGGTGAAGTCTGGAGGGTGAATCAGAAGAAGCAGAAGAAGGAGAAGGAGAAGGTGAAGTCTGGAGGGTGAATCAGAAGAAGCAGAAGAAGGAGAAGGAGAAGGTGAAGTCTGGAGGGCGAAGCAGAAGAAGCAGAAGAAGGAGAAGGAGAAGGTGAAGTCTGGAGGGTGAAGCAGAAGAAGCAGAAGAAGGAGAAGGAGAAGGTGAAGTCTGGAGGGTGAATCAGAAGAAGTAGAAGAAGGAGAAGGAGAAGGTGAAGTCAGGAGGGTGAAGCAGAAGAAGCAGAAGAAGGAGAAGGAGAAGGTGAAGTCTGGAGGGTGAAGCAGAAGAAGCAGAAGAAGGAGAAGGAGAAGGTGAAGTCTGGAAGGCGAAGCAGAAGAAGCAGAAGAAGGAGAAGGTGAAGTCTGGAGGGTGAAGCAGAAGAAGCAGAAGAAGGAGAAGGAGAAGGTGAAGTCTGGAGGGTGAATCAGAAGAAGTAGAAGAAGGAGAAGGAGAAGGTGAAGTCAGGAGGGTGAAGCAGAAGAAGCAGAAGAAGGAGAAGGAGAAGGTGAAGTCTGGAGGGTGAAGCAGAAGAAGCAGAAGAAGGAGAAGGAGAAGGTGAAGTCTGGAGGGTGAAGCAGAAGAAGCAGAAGAAGGAGAAGGAGAAGGTGAAGTCAGGAGGGTGAATCAGAAGAAGCAGAAGAAGGAGAAGGAGAAGGTGAAGACTGGAGGGTGAATCAGAAGAAGTAGAAGAAGGAGAAGGAGAAGGTGAAGTCTGGAGGGTGAATCAGAAGAAGTAGAAGAAGGAGAAGGAGAAGGTGAAGTCTGGAGGGTGAATCAGAAGAAGCAGAAGAAGGAGAAGGAGAAGGTGAAGTCTGGAGGGTGAATCAGAAGAAGTAGAAGAAGGAGAAGGAGAAGGTGTAGTCTGGAGGGTGAATCAGAAGAAGTAGTCGAAGGAGAAGGAGAAGGTGAAGTCTGGAGGGTGAATCAGAAGAAGCAGAAGAAGGAGAAGGAGAAGATGAAGTCTGGAGTGTGAATCAGAAGAAGTAGAATAAGGAGAAGGAGAAGGTGAAGTCTGGAGGGTGAATCAGAAGAAGCAGAAGAAGGAGAAGGAGAAGGTGAAGTCTGGAGGGTGAATCAGAAGAAGCAGAAGAAGGAGAAGGAGAAGGTGAAGTCTGGAGGCTGAATCAGAAGAAGCAGAAGAAGGAGAAGGAGAAGGTGAAGTCTTGAGGGTGAATCAGAAGAAGCAGAAGAAGTAGAAGGAGAAGGTGAAGTCTGGAGGGTGAATCAGAAGAAGTAGAAGAAGGAGAAGGAGAAGGTGAAGTCTGGAGGGTGAATCAGAAGAAGCAGAAGAAGGAGAAGGAGAAGGTGAAGTCAGGAGGGTGAATCAGAAGAAGCAGAAAAAGGAGAAGGAGATGGTGAAGTCTGGAGGGTGAATCAGAAGAAGCAGAAGAAGGAGAAGGAGAAGGTGAAGACTGGAGGGTGAATCAGAAGAAGTAGACGAAGGAGAAGGAGAAGGTGAAGTCTGGAGGGTGAATCAGAAGAAGCAGAAGGAGGAGAAGGAGAAGGTGAAGTCTGGAGGGTGAATCAGAAGAAGTAGAAGAAGGGGAAGGAGAAGGTGAAGTCTGGAGGGTGAATCAGAAGAAGCAGAAGAAGGAGAAGGAGAAGGTGAAGTCTGGAGGGTGAATCAGAAGAAGCAGAAGAAGGAGAAGGAGAAGGTGAAGTCTGGAGAGTGAATCAGAAGAAGTAGAAGAAGGGGAAGGAGAAGGTGAAGTCTGGAGGGTGAATCAGAAGAAGTAGAAGAAGGAGAAGGAGAAGGCGAAGTCTGGAGGGTGAATCAGAAGAAGCAGAAGAAGGAGAAGGAGAAGGTGAAGTCTGGAGGGTGAATCAGAAGAAGCAGAAGAAGGAGAAGGAGAAGATGAAGTCTGGAGGGTGAATCAGAAGAAGTAGAAGAAGGAGAAGGAGAAGGTGAGGTCTGGAGGGTGAATCAGAAGAAGCAGAAGAAGGAGAAGGAGAAGGTGAAGTCTGAAGGGTGAATCAGAAGAAGCAGAAGAAGGAGAAGGAGAAGGTGAAGTCTGGAGGGTGAATCAGAAGAAGCAGAAGAAGGAGAAGGAGAAGGTGAAGTCTGGAGGGTGAATCATAAGAAGCAGAAGATGGAGAAGGAGAAGGTGATGTCTGGAGGGTGAATCAGAAGAAGTAGAAGAAGGAGAAGGAGAAGGTGAAGTCTGGAGGGTGAAGCAGAAGAAGTCGAAGAAGGAGAAGGAGAAGGTGAAGTCAGGAGGGTGAAGCAGAAGAAGCAGAAGAAGGAGAAGGTGATGTCTGGAGGGTGAAGCATAAGAAGCAGAAGAAGGAGAAGGAGAAGGTGATGTCTGGAGGGTGAATCAGAAGAAGTAGAAGAAGGAGAAGGAGAAGGTGAAGTCAGGAGGGTGAAGCAGAAGAAGCAGAAGAAGGAGAAGGAGAAGGTGAGGTCTGGAGGGTGAATCAGAAGAAGCAGAAGAAGGAGAAGGAGAAGGTGAAGTCTGAAGGGTGAATCAGAAGAAGCAGAAGTAGGAGAAGGAGAAGGTGAAGTCTGGAGGGTGAATCAGAAGAAGCAGAAGAAGGAGAAGGAGAAGGTGAAGTCTGGAGGGTGAATCAGAAGAAGCAGAAGAAGGAGAAGGAGAAGGTGAAGTCTGGAGGGTGAATCAGAAGAAGTAGAAGAAGGAGAAGGAGAAGGTGAAGTCTGGAGGGTGAATCAGAAGAAGTAGAAGAAGGAGAAGGAGAAGGTGAAGTCTGGAGGGTGAATCAGAAGAACCAGAAGAAGGAGAAGGAGAAGGTGAAGTCTGGAGGGTGAATCAGAAGAAGCAGAAGAAGGAGAAGGAGAAGATGAAGTCTGGAGGGTGAATCAGAAGAAGTAGAAGAAGGAGAAGGAGAAGGTGAAGTCTGGAGGATGAATCAGAAGAAGCAGAAGAAGGAGAAGCAGAAGGTGAAGTCTGGAGGGTGAATCAGAAGAAGCAGAAGAAGGGGAAGGAGAAGGTGAAGTCTGCAGGGTGAATCAGAAGAAGCAGAATAAGGAGAAGGAGAAGGTGAAGTCTGGAGGGTGAATCAGAAGAAGCATAAGAAGGAGAAGGAGAAGGTGAAGTCTGGAGGGTGAATCAGAAGAAGTAGAAGAAGGAGAAGGAGAAGGTGAAGTCTGGAGGGTGAAGCAGAAGAAGTAGAAGAAGGAGAAGGAGAAGGTGAAGTCAAGAGGGTGAATCAGAAGAAGTAGAAGAAGGAGAAGGAGAAGGTGAAGTCAGGAGGGTGAATCAGAAGAAGCAGAAAAGGAGAAGGAGAAGGTGAAGTCTGTAGGGTGAAACAGAAGAATCAGAAGAAGGAGAAGGAGAAGGTGAAGTCTGGAGGGTGAATCAGAAGAAGCAGAAGAAAGAGAAGGAGAAGGTGAAGTCTGGAGGGTGAAGCAGAAGAAGCAGAAGAAGGAGAAGGAGAAGGTAAAGACTGTAGGGTGAATCAGAAGAAGTAGAAGAAGGAGAAGGAGAAGGTGAAGTCTGGAGGGTGAATCAGAAGAAGTAGAAGAAGGAGAAGGAGAAGGTGAAGTCTGGAGAGTGAATCAGAAGAAGCAGAAGAAGGAGAAGGAGAAGGTGAATTCTGGAGGGCGAATCAGAAGAAGTAGAAGAAGGAGAAGGAGAAGGTGAGGTCTGGAGGGTGAATCAGAAGAAGCAGAAGAAGGAGAAGGAGAAGGTGAAGTCTGGAGGGTGAATCAGAAGAAGCAGAAGAAGGAGAAGGAGAAGGTGAAGTCTGGAGGGTGAATCAGAAGAAGCAGAAGAAGGAGAAGGAGAAGGTGAAGTCAGGAGGGTGAATCAGAAGAAGCAGAAGAAGGAGAAGGAGAAGGTGAAGTTAGGAGGGTGAATCAGAAGAAGCAGAAGAAGGAGAAGGAGAAGGTGAAGTCAGGGGTGTGAAGCAGAAGAAGTAGAAGAAGAAGAAGGAGAAGGTGAAGTCAGGAGGGTGAAGCAGAAGAAGGAGAAGAAGGAGTAGGTGAAGTCTGGAGGGCGCAGCAGAAGAAGCAGAAGAAGGAGAAGGAGAAGGTGAACTCTGGAGGGTGAAGCAGAAGAAGCAGAAGAAGGAGAAGGAGAAGGTGAAGTCTGGAGGGTGAATCAGAAGAGGTAGAAGAAGGAGAAGGAGAAGGTGAAGTCAGGAGGTTGAAGCAGAAGAAGCAGAAGAAGGAGAAGGAGCAGGTGAAGTCTGGAGGGTGAAGCAGAAGAAGCAGAAGAAGGAGAAGGAGAAGGTGAAGTCTGGAGGGCGAAGCAGAAGAAGCAGAAGAAGGAGAAGGAGAAGGTGAAGTCTGGAGGGTGAAGCAGAAGAAGCAGAAGAAGGAGAAGGAGAAGGTGAAGTCTGGAGGGTGAATCAGAAGAAGTAGAAGAAGGAGAAGGAGAAGGTGAAGTCAGGAGTGTGAAGCAGAAGAAGCAGAAGAAGGAGAAGGAGAAGGTGAAGTCTGGAGGGTGAAGCAGAAGAAGCAGAAGAAGGAGAAGGAGAAGGTGAAGTCTGGAGGGTGAAGCAGAAGACGCAGAAGAAGGAGAAGGAGAAGGTGAAGTCAGGAGGGTGAATCAGAAGAAGCAGAAGAAGGAGAAGGAGAAGGTGAAGTCTGGAGGGTGAATCAGAAGAAGTAGAAGAAGGAGAAGGAGAAGGTGAAGTCTGGAGGGCGAATCAGAAGAAGTAGAAGAAGGAGAAGGAGAAGGTGAAGTCTGGAGGGTGAATCAGAAAAAGCAGAAGAAGGAGAAGGAGAAGGTGAAGTCTGGAGGGTGAATCAGAAGAAGTAGAAGAAGGAGAAGGAGAAGGTGTAGTCTGGAGGGTGAATCTGAAGAAGTAGTCGAAGGAGAAGGAGAAGGTGAAGTCTGGAGGGTGAATCAGAAGAAGCAGAAGAAGGAGAAGGAGAAGATGAAGTCTGGAGTGTGAATCAGAAGAAGTAGAAGAACGAGAAGGAGAAGGTGAAGTCTGGAGGGTGAATCAGAAGAAGCAGAAGAAGGAGATGGAGAAGGTGAAGTCTGGAGGGTGAATCAGAAGAAGCAGAAGAAGGAGAAGGAGAAGGTGAAGTCTGGAGGCTGAATCAGAAGAAGCAGAAGAAGGAGAAGGAGAAGGTGAAGTCTTGAGGGTGAATCAGAAGAAGCAGAAGAAGTAGAAGGAGAAGGTGAAGTCTGGAGGGTGAATCAGAAGAAGTAGAAGAAGGAGAAGGAGAAGGTGAAGTCTGGAGGGTGAATCAGAAGAAGCAGAAGAAGGAGAAGGAGAAGGTGAAGTCAGGAGGGTGAATCAGAAGAAGCAGAAGAAGGAGAAGGAGATGGTGAAGTCTCGAGGGTGAATCAGAAGAAGCAGAAGAAGGAGAAGGAGAAGGTGAAGACTGGAGGGTGAATCGTAAGAAGTAGAAAAAGGAGAAGGAGAAGGTGAAGTCTGGAGGGTGAATCAGAAGAAGAAAAGAAGGAGAAGGAGAAGGCGAAGTCTGGAGTGTGAATCAGAAGAAGCAGAAGAAGGAGAAGGAGAAGGTGAAGTCTGGAGGGTGAATCAGAAGAAGCAGAAGAAGGAGAAGGAGAAGATGAAGTCTGGAGGGTGAATCAGAAGAAGGAGAAGAAGGAGAAGGAGAAGTAGAAGGTGAGGTCTGGAGGGTGAATCAGAAGAAGCAGAAGAAGCAGAAGGAGAAGGTGAAGTCTGGAGGATGAATCAGAAGAAGCAGAAGACGGAGAAGGAGAAGGTGAAGTCTGGAGGGTGAATCAGAAGAAGCAGAAGAAGGAGAAGGAGAAGGTGAAGTCTGGAGGGTGAATCAGAAGAAGTAGAAGAAGGAGAAGGAGAAGGTGAAGTCTGGAGGTTGAATCAGAAGAAGTAGAAGAAGGAGAAGGAGAAGGTGAAGTCTGGAGGGTGAATCAGAAGAAGCAGAAGAAGGAGAAGGAGAAGGTGAAGTCTGGAGGGTGAATCAGAAGAAGCAGAAGAAGGAGAAGGGGAAGATGAAGTCTGGCGTGTGAATCAGAAGAAGTAGAAGAAGGAGAAGGAGAAGTTGAAGTCTGGAGGGTGACTCAGAAGAAGCAGAAGAAGGAGAAGGAGAAGGTGAAGTCTGGAGGGTGAATCAGAAGAAGCAGAAGAAGGAGAAGGAGAAGGTGAAGTCTGGAGGGCGAAGCAGAAGAAGGAGAAGGAGAAGGTGAAGTCTGGAGGGTGAAGCAGAAGAAGCAGAAGAAGGAGAAGGAGAAGGTGAAGTCTGGAGGGTGAATCAGAAGAAGTAGAAGAAGGAGAAGGAGAAGGTGAGGTCAGGAGGGTGAAGCAGAAGAAGCAGAAGAAGGAGAAGGAGAAGGTGAAGTCTGGAGGGTGAAGCAGAAGAAGCAGAAGAAGGAGAAGGAGAAGGTGAAGTCTGGAAGGCGAAGCAGAAGAAGCAGAAGAAGGAGAAGGTGAAGTCTGGAGGGTGAAGCAGAAGAAGCAGAAGAAGGAGAAGGAGAAGGTGAAGTCTGGAGGGTGAATCAGAAGAAGTAGAAGAAGGAGAAGGAGAAGGTGAAGTCAGGAGGGTGAAGCAGAAGAAGCAGAAGAAGGAGAAGGAGAAGGTGAAGTCTGGAGGGTGAAGCAGAAGAAGCAGAAGAAGGAGAAGGAGAAGGTGAAGTCTGGAGGGTGAAGCAGAAGAAGCAGAAGAAGGAGAAGGAGAAGGTGAAGTCAGGAGGGTGAATCAGAAGAAGCAGAAGAAGGAGAAGGAGAAGGTGAAGTCTGGAGGGTGAATCAGAAGAAGTAGAAGAAGGAGAAGGAGAAGGTGAAGTCTGGAGGGTGAATCAGAAGAAGTAGACGAAGGAGAAGGAGAAGGTGAAGTCTGGAGGGTGAATCAGAAGAAGCAGAAGAAGGAGAAGGAGAAGGTGAAGTCTGGAGGGTGAATCAGAAGAAGTAGAAGAAGGAGAAGGAGAAGGTGTAGTCTGGAGGGTGAATCAGAAGAAGTAGTCGAAGGAGAAGGAGAAGGTGAAGTCTGGAGGGTGAATCAGAAGAAGCAGAAGAAGGAGAAGGAGAAGATGAAGTCTGGAGTGTGAATCAGAAGAAGTAGAAGAAGGAGAAGGAGAAGGTGAAGTCTGGAGGGTGAATCAGAAGAAGCAGAAGAAGGAGAAGGAGAAGGTGAAGTCTGGAGGCTGAATCAGAAGAAGCAGAAGAAGGAGAAGGAGAAGGTGAAGTCTTGAGGGTGAATCAGAAGAAGCAGAAGAAGTAGAAGGAGAAGGTGAAGTCTGGAGGGTGAATCAGAAGAAGTAGAAGAAGGAGAAGGAGAAGGTGAAGTCTGGAGGGTGAATCAGAAGAAGCAGAAGAAGGAGAAGGAGAAGGTGAAGTCAGGAGGGTGAATCAGAAGAAGCAGAAAAAGGAGAAGGAGATGGTGAAGTCTGGAGGGTGAATCAGAAGAAGCAGAAGAAGGAGAAGGAGAAGGTGAAGACTGGAGGGTGAATCAGAAGAAGTAGACGAAGGAGAAGGAGAAGGTGAAGTCTGGAGGGTGAATCAGAAGAAGCAGAAGGAGGAGAAGGAGAAGGTGAAGTCTGGAGGGTGAATCAGAAGATGTAGAAGAAGGGGAAGGAGAAGGTGAAGTCTGGAGGGTGAATCAGAAGAAGCAGAAGAAGGAGAAGGAGAAGGTGAAGTCTGGAGGGTGAATCAGAAGAAGCAGAAGAAGGAGAAGGAGAAGGTGAAGTCTGGAGAGTGAATCAGAAGAAGCAGAAAAAGGATAAGGAGAAGGTGAAGACTGGAGGGTGAATCAGAAGAAGTAGAAGAAGGGGAAGGAGAAGGTGAAGTCTGGAGGGTATATCAGAAGAAGCAGAAGAAGGAGAAGGAGAAGGTGAAGTCTGGAGGGTGAATCAGAAGAAGCAGAAGAAGGAGAAGGAGAAGGTGAAGTCTGGAGAGTGAATCAGAAGAAGCAGAAAAAGGAGAAGGAGAAGGTGAAGACTGGAGGGTGAATCAGAAGAAGTAGAAGAAGGGGAAGGAGAAGGTGAAGTCTGGAGGGTGAATCAGAAGAAGTAGAAGAAGGAGAAGGAGAAGGCGAAGTCTGGAGGGTGAATCAGAAGAAGCAGAAGAAGGAGAAGGAGAAGGTGAAGTCAGGAGGGTGAATCAGAAGAAGCAGAAAAGGAGAAGGAGAAGGTGAAGTCTGTAGGGTGAATCAGAAGAATCAGAAGAAGGAGAAGGAGAAGGTGAAGTCTGGAGGGTGAATCAGAAGAAGCAGAAGAAAGAGAAGGAGAAGGTGAAGTCTGGAGGGTGAAGCAGAAGAAGCAGAAGAAGGAGAAGGAGAAGGTAAAGACTGTAGGGTGAATCAGAAGAAGTAGAAGAAGGAGAAGGAGAAGGTGAAGTCTGGAGGGTGAATCAGAAGAAGTAGAAGAAGGAGAAGGAGAAGGTGAAGTCTGGAGAGTGAATCAGAAGAAGCAGAAGAAGGAGAAGGAGAAGGTGAATTCTGGAGGGTGAATCAGAAGAAGTAGAAGAAGGAGAAGGAGAAGGTGAGGTCTGGAGGGTGAATCAGAAGAAGCAGAAGAAGGAGAAGGAGAAGGTGAAGTCTGGAGGGTGAATCAGAAGAAGCAGAAGAAGGAGAAGGAGAAGGTGAAGTCTGGAGGGTGAATCAGAAGAAGCAGAAGAAGGAGAAGGAGAAGGTGAAGTCAGGAGGGTGAATCAGAAGAAGCAGAAGAAGGAGAAGGAGAAGGTGAAGTTAGGAGGGTGAATCAGAAGAAGCAGAAGAAGGAGAAGGAGAAGGTGAAGTCAGGGGTGTGAAGCAGAAGAAGTAGAAGAAGAAGAAGGAGAAGGTGAAGTCAGGAGGGTGAAGCAGAAGAAGGAGAAGAAGGAGTAGGTGAAGTCTGGAGGGCGCAGCAGAAGAAGCAGAAGAAGGAGAAGGAGAAGGTGAACTCTGGAGGGTGCAGCAGAAGAAGCAGAAGAAGGAGAAGGAGAAGGTGAAGTCTGGAGGGTGAATCAGAAGAGGTAGAAGAAGGAGAAGGAGAAGGTTAAGTCAGGAGGTTGAAGCAGAAGAAGCAGAAGAAGGAGAAGGAGCAGGTGAAGTCTGGAGGGTGAAGCAGAAGAAGCAGAAGAAGGAGAAGGAGAAGGTGAAGTCTGGAGGGCGAAGCAGAAGAAGCAGAAGAAGGAGAAGGAGAAGGTGAAGTCTGGAGGGTGAAGCAGAAGAAGCAGAAGAAGGAGAAGGAGAAGGTGAAGTCTGGAGGGTGAATCAGAAGAAGTAGAAGAAGGAGAAGGAGAAGGTGAAGTCAGGAGTGTGAAGCAGAAGAAGCAGAAGAAGGAGAAGGAGAAGGTGAAGTCTGGAGGGTGAAGCAGAAGAAGCAGAAGAAGGAGAAGGAGAAGGTGAAGTCTGGAGGGTGAAGCAGAAGACGCAGAAGAAGGAGAAGGAGAAGGTGAAGTCAGGAGGGTGAATCAGAAGAAGCAGAAGAAGGAGAAGGAGAAGGTGAAGTCTGGAGGGTGAATCAGAAGAAGTAGAAGAAGGAGAAGGAGAAGGTGAAGTCTGGAGGGTGAATCAGAAGAAGTAGAAGAAGGAGAAGGAGAAGGTGAAGTCTGGAGGGTGAATCAGAAAAAGCAGAAGAAGGAGAAGGAGAAGGTGAAGTCTGGAGGGTGAATCAGAAGAAGTAGAAGAAGGAGAAGGAGAAGGTGTAGTCTGGAGGGTGAATCTGAAGAAGTAGTCGAAGGAGAAGGAGAAGGTGAAGTCTGGAGGGTGAATCAGAAGAAGCAGAAGAAGGAGAAGGAGAAGATGAAGTCTGGAGTGTGAATCAGAAGAAGTAGAAGAACGAGAAGGAGAAGGTGAAGTCTGGAGGGTGAATCAGAAGAAGCAGAAGAAGGAGATGGAGAAGGTGAAGTCTGGAGGGTGAATCAGAAGAAGCAGAAGAAGGAGAAGGAGAAGGTGAAGTCTGGAGGCTGAATCAGAAGAAGCAGAAGAAGGAGAAGGAGAAGGTGAAGTCTTGAGGGTGAATCAGAAGAAGCAGAAGAAGTAGAAGGAGAAGGTGAAGTCTGGAGGGTGAATCAGAAGAAGTAGAAGAAGGAGAAGGAGAAGGTGAAGTCTGGAGGGTGAATCAGAAGAAGCAGAAGAAGGAGAAGGAGAAGGTGAAGTCAGGAGGGTGAATCAGAAGAAGCAGAAGAAGGAGAAGGAGATGGTGAAGTCTCGAGGGTGAATCAGAAGAAGCAGAAGAAGGAGAAGGAGAAGGTGAAGACTGGAGGGTGAATCGTAAGAAGTAGAAGAAGGAGAAGGAGAAGGTGAAGTCTGGAGGGTGAATCAGAAGAAGCAGAAGAAGGAGAAGGAGAAGATGAAGTCTGGAGGGTGAATCAGAAGAAGGAGAAGAAGGAGAAGGAGAAGGTGAAGTCAGGAGGGTGAAGCAGAAGAAGCAGAAGAAGGAGAAGGAGAAGGCGAAGTCTGGAGTGTGAATCAGAAGAAGCAGAAGAAGGAGAAGGAGAAGGTGAAGTCTGGAGGGTGAATCAGAAGAAGCAGAAGAAGGAGAAGGAGAAGATGAAGTCTGGAGGGTGAATCAGAAGAAGGAGAAGAAGGAGAAGGAGAAGGTGAGGTCTGGAGGGTGAATCAGAAGAAGCAGAAGAAGCAGAAGGAGAAGGTGAAGTCTGGAGGATGAATCAGAAGAAGCAGAAGACGGAGAAGGAGAAGGTGAAGTCTGGAGGGTGAATCAGAAGAAGCAGAAGAAGGAGAAGGAGAAGGTGAAGTCTGGAGGGTGAATCAGAAGAAGTAGAAGAAGGAGAAGGAGAAGGTGAAGTCTGGAGGTTGAATCAGAAGAAGTAGAAGAAGGAGAAGGAGAAGGTGAAGTCTGGAGGGTGAATCAGAAGAAGCAGAAGAAGGAGAAGGAGAAGGTGAAGTCTGGAGGGTGAATCAGAAGAAGCAGAAGAAGGAGAAGGAGAAGATGAAGTCTGGCGTGTGAATCAGAAGAAGTAGAAGAAGGAGAAGGAGAAGGTGAAGTCTGGAGGGTGACTCAGAAGAAGCAGAAGAAGGAGAAGGAGAAGGTGAAGTCTGGAGGGTGAATCAGAAGAAGCAGAAGAAGGAGAAGGAGAAGGTGAAGTCTGGAGGGCGAAGCAGAAGAAGGAGAAGGAGAAGGTGAAGTCTGGAGGGTGAAGCAGAAGAAGCAGAAGAAGGAGAAGGAGAAGGTGAAGTCTGGAGGGTGAATCAGAAGAAGTAGAAGAAGGAGAAGGAGAAGGTGAAGTCAGGAGGGTGAAGCAGAAGAAGCAGAAGAAGGAGAAGGAGAAGGTGAAGTCTGGAGGGTGAAGCAGAAGAAGCAGAAGAAGGAGAAGGAGAAGGTGAAGTCTGGAAGGCGAAGCAGAAGAAGCAGAAGAAGGAGAAGGTGAAGTCTGGAGGGTGAAGCAGAAGAAGCAGAAGAAGGAGAAGGAGAAGGTGAAGTCTGGAGGGTGAATCAGAAGAAGTAGAAGAAGGAGAAGGAGAAGGTGAAGTCAGGAGGATGAAGCAGAAGAAGCAGAAGAAGGAGAAGGAGAAGGTGAAGTCTGGAGGGTGAAGCAGAAGAAGCAGAAGAAGGAGAAGGAGAAGGTGAAGTCTGGAGGGTGAAGCAGAAGAAGCAGAAGAAGGAGAAGGAGAAGGTGAAGTCAGGAGGGTGAATCAGAAGAAGCAGAAGAAGGAGAAGGAGAAGGTGAAGTCTGGAGGGTGAATCAGAAGAAGTAGAAGAAGGAGAAGGAGAAGGTGAAGTCTGGAGGGTGAATCAGAAGAAGTAGACGAAGGAGAAGGAGAAGGTGAAGTCTGGAGGGTGAATCAGAAGAAGCAGAAGAAGGAGAAGGAGAAGGTGAAGTCTGGAGGGTGAATCAGAAGATGTAGAAGAAGGAGAAGGAGAAGGTGTAGTCTGGAGGGTGAATCAGAAGAAGTAGTCGAAGGAGAAGGAGAAGGTGAAGTCTGGAGGGTGAATCAGAAGAAGCAGAAGAAGGAGAAGGAGAAGATGAAGTCTGGAGTGTGAATCAGAAGAAGTAGAAGAAGGAGAAGGAGAAGGTGAAGTCTGGAGGGTGAATCAGAAGAAGCAGAAGAAGGAGAAGGAGAAGGTGAAGTCTGGAGGCTGAATCAGAAGAAGCAGAAGAAGGAGAAGGAGAAGGTGAAGTCTTGAGGGTGAATCAGAAGAAGCAGAAGAAGTATAAGGAGAAGGTGAAGTCTGGAGGGTGAATCAGAAGAAGTAGAAGAAGGAGAAGGAGAAGGTGAAGTCTGGAGGGTGAATCAGAAGAAGCAGAAGAAGGAGAAGGAGAAGGTGAAGTCAGGAGGGTGAATCAGAAGAAGCAGAAAAAGGAGAAGGAGATGGTGAAGTCTGGAGGGTGAATCAGAAGAAGCAGAAGAAGGAGAAGGAGAAGGTGAAGACTGGAGGGTGAATCAGAAGAAGTAGACGAAGGAGAAGGAGAAGGTGAAGTCTGGAGGGTGAATCAGAAGAAGCAGAAGGAGGAGAAGGAGAAGGTGAAGTCTGGAGGGTGAATCAGAAGAAGTAGAAGAAGGGGAAGGAGAAGGTGAAGTCTGGAGGGTGAATCAGAAGAAGCAGAAGAAGGAGAAGGAGAAGGTGAAGTCTGGAGGGTGAATCAGAAGAAGCAGAAGAAGGAGAAGGAGAAGGTGAAGTCTGGAGAGTGAATCAGAAGAAGCAGAAAAAGGAGAAGGAGAAGGTGAAGACTGGAGGGTGAATCAGAAGAAGTAGAAGAAGGGGAAGGAGAAGGTGAAGTCTGGAGGGTGAATCAGAAGAAGTAGAAGAAGGAGAAGGAGAAGGCGAAGTCTGGAGGGTGAATCAGAAGAAGCAGAAGAAGGAGAAGGAGAAGGTGAAGTCTGGAGGGTGAATCAGAAGAAGCAGAAGAAGGAGAAGGAGAAGATGAAGTCTGGAGGGTGAATCAGAAGAAGTAGAAGAAGGAGAAGGAGAAGGTGAGGTCTGGAGGGTGAATCAGAAGAAGCACAAGAAGGAGAAGGAGAAGGTGAAGTCTGAAGGGTGAATCAGAAGAAGCAGAAGAAGGAGAAGGAGAAGGTGAAGTCTGGAGGGTGAATCAGAAGAAGCAGAAGAAGGAGAAGGAGAAGGTGATGTCTGGAGGGTGAATCATAAGAAGCAGAAGATGGAGAAGGAGAAGGTGATGTCTGGAGGGTGAATCAGAAGAAGTAGAAGAAGGAGAAGGAGAAGGTGAAGTCTGGAGGGTGAATCAGAAGAAGTCGAAGAAGGAGAAGGAGAAGGTGAAGTCTGGAGGGTGAATCAGAAGAAGCAGAAGAAGGAGAAGGAGAAGGTGAAGTCTGGAAGGTGAATCAGAAGAAGCAGAAGAAGGAGAAGGAGAAGATGAAGTCTGGAGGGTGAATCAGAAGAAGTAGAAGAAGGAGAAGGAGAAGGTGAAGTCTGGAGGATGAATCAGAAGAAGCATAAGAAGGAGAAGCAGAAGTTGAAGTCTGGAGGGTGAATCAGAAGAAGCAGAAGAAGGGGAAGGAGAAGGTGAAGTCTGGAGGGTGAATCAAAAGAAGCAGAATAAGGAGAAGGAGAAGGTGAAGTCTGGAGGGTGAATCAGAAGAAGCAGAAGAAGGAGAAGGAGAAGGTGAAGTCTGGAGGGTGAATCAGAAGAAGTAGAAGAAGGAGAAGGAGAAGGTGAAGTCTGGAGGGTGAAGCAGAAGAAGTAGAAGAAGGAGAAGGAGAAGGTGAAGTCAAGAGGGTGAATCAGAAGAAGTAGAAGAAGGAGAAGGAGAAGGTGAAGTCAGGAGGGTGAATCAGAAGAAGCAGAAGAAGGAGAAGGAGAAGGTGAAGTCTGGAGGGTGAATCAGAAGAATCAGAAGAAGGAGAAGGAGAAGGTGAAGTCTGGAGGGTGAATCAGAAGAAGCAGAAGAAAGAGAAGGAGAAGGTGAAGTCTGGAGGGAGAAGCAGAAGAAGCAGAAGAAGGAGAAGGAGAAGGTGAAGACTGGAGGGTGAATCAGAAGAAGTAGAAGAAGGAGAAGGAGAAGGTCAAGTCTGGAGGGTGAATCAGAAGAAGTAGAAGAAGGAGAAGGAGAAGGTAAAGTCTGGAGGGTGAATCAGAAGAAGCAGAAGAAGGAGAAGGAGAAGGTGAATTCTGGAGGGTGCATCAGAAGAAGTAGAAGAAGGAGAAGGAGAAGGTGAGGTCTGGAGGGTGAATCAGAAGAAGCAGAAGAAGGAGAAGGAGAAGGTGAAGTCTGGAGGGTGAATCAGAAGAAGCAGAAGAAGGAGAAGGAGAAGGTGAAGTCTGGAGGGTGAATCAGAAGAAGCAGAAGAAGGAGAAGGAGAAGGTGAAGTCAGGAGGGTGAATCAGAAGAAGCAGAAGAAGGAGAAGGAGAAGGTGAAGTTAGGAGGGTGAATCAGAAGAAGCAGAAGAAGGAGAAGGAGAAGGTGAAGTCAGGGGGGTGAAGCAGAAGAAGTAGAAGAAGGAGAAGGAGAAGGTGAAGTCAGGAGGGTGAAGCAGAAGAAGGAGAAGAAGGAGAAGGAGAAGGTGAAGTCTGGAGGGCGCAGCAGAAGAAGCAGAAGAAGGAGAAGGAGAAGGTGAAGTCTGGAGGGTGAAGCAGAAGAAGCAGAAGAAGGAGAAGGAGAAGGTGAAGTCTGGAGGGTGAATCAGAAGAGGTAGAAGAAGGAGAAGGAGAAGGTGAAGTCAGGAGGGTGAAGCAGAAGAAGCAGAAGAAGGAGAAGGTAAAGTCTGGAGGGTGAAGCAGAAGAAGCAGAAGAAGGAGAAGGAGAAGGTGAAGTCTGGAGGGCGAAGCAGAAGAAGCAGAAGAAGGAGAAGGAGAAGGTGAAGTCTGGAGGGTGAAGCAGAAGAAGCAGAAGAAGGAGAAGGAGAAGGTGAAGTCTGGAGGGTGAATCAGAAGAAGTAGAAGAAGGAGAAGGAGAAGGTGAAGTCTGGAGGGTGAATCAGAAGAAGTAGACGAAGGAGAAGGAGAAGGTGAAGTCTGGAGGGTGAATCAGAAGAAGCAGAAGAAGGAGAAGGAGAAGGTGAAGTCTGGAGGGTGAATCAGAAGAAGTAGAAGAAGGAGAAGGAGAAGGTGTAGTCTGGAGGGTGAATCAGAAGATGTAGTCGAAGGAGAAGGAGAAGTTGAAGTCTGGAGGGTGAATCAGAAGAAGCAGAAGAAGGAGAAGGAGAAGATGAAGTCTGGAGTGTGAATCAGAAGAAGTAGAAGAAGGAGAAGGAGAAGGTGAAGTCTGGAGGGTGAATCAGAAGAAGCAGAAGAAGGAGAAGGAGAAGGTGAAGTCTGGAGGCTGAATCAGAAGAAGCAGAAGAAGGAGAAGGAGAAGGTGAAGTCTTGAGGGTGAATCAGAAGAAGCAGAAGAAGTAGAAGGAGAAGGTGAAGTCTGGAGGGTGAATCAGAAGAAGTAGAAGAAGGAGAAGGAGAAGGTGAAGTCTGGAGGGTGAATCAGAAGAAGCAGAAGAAGGGAGAAGGAGAAGGTGAAGTCAGGAGGGTGAATCAGAAGAAGCAGAAAAAAGGAGAAGGAGATGGGAAGTCTGGAGGGTGAATCAGAAGAAGCAGAAGAAGGAGAAGGAGAAGGTGAAGACTGGAGGGTGAATCAGAAGAAGTAGACGAAGGAGAAGGAGAAGGTGAAGTCTGGAGGGTGAATCAGAAGAAGCAGAAGGAGGAGAAGGAGAAGGTGAAGTCTGGAGGGTGAATCAGAAGAAGTAGAAGAAGGGGAAGGAGAAGGTGAAGTCTGGAGGGTGAATCAGAAGAAGCAGAAGAAGGAGAAGGAGAAGGTGAAGTCTGGAGGGTGAATCAGAAGAAGCAGAAGAAGGAGAAGGAGAAGGTGAAGTCTGGAGAGTGAATCAGAAGAAGCAGAAAAAGGAGAAGGAGAAGGTGAAGACTGGAGGGTGAATCAGAAGAAGTAGAAGAAGGGGAAGGAGAAGGTGAAGTCTGGAGGGTGAATCAGAAGAAGTAGAAGAAGGAGAAGGAGAAGGGCGAAGTCTGGAGGGTGAATCAGAAGAAGCAGAAGAAGGAGAAGGAGAAGGTGAAGTCTGGAGGGTGAATCAGAAGAAGCAGAAGAAGGAGAAGGAGAAGATGAAGTCTGGAGGGTGAATCAGAAGAAGTAGAAGAAGGAGAAGAGAAGGTGAGGTCTGGAGGGTGAATCAGAAGAAGCAGAAGAAGGAGAAGGAGAAGGTGAAGTCTGAAGGGTGAATCAGAAGAAGCAGAAGAAGGAGAAGGAGAAGGTGAAGTCTGGAGGGTGAATCAGAAGAAGCAGAAGAAGGAGAAGGAGAAGGTGATGTCTGGAGGGTGAATCATAAGAAGCAGAAGATGGAGAAGGAGAAGGTGATGTCTGGAGGGTGAATCAGAAGAAGTAGAAGAAGGAGAAGGAGAAGGTGAAGTCTGGAGGGTGAATCAGAAGAAGTCGAAGAAGGAGAAGGAGAAGGTGAAGTCTGGAGGGTGAATCAGAAGAAGCAGAAGAAGGAGAAGGAGAAGGTGAAGTCTGGAAGGTGAATCAGAAGAAGCAGAAGAAGGAGAAGGAGAAGATGAAGTCTGGAGGGTGAATCAGAAGAAGTAGAAGAAGGAGAAGGAGAAGGTGAAGTCTGGAGGATGAATCAGAAGAAGCATAAGAAGGAGAAGCAGAAGTTGAAGTCTGGAGGGTGAATCAGAAGAAGCAGAAGAAGGGGAAGGAGAAGGTGAAGTCTGGAGGGTGAATCAAAAGAAGCAGAATAAGGAGAAGGAGAAGGTGAAGTCTGGAGGGTGAATCAGAAGAAGCAGAAGAAGGAGAAGGAGAAGGTGAAGTCTGGAGGGTGAATCAGAAGAAGTAGAAGAAGGAGAAGGAGAAGGTGAAGTCTGGAGGGTGAAGCAGAAGAAGTAGAAGAAGGAGAAGGAGAAGGTGAAGTCAAGAGGGTGAATCAGAAGAAGTAGAAGAAGGAGAAGGAGAAGGTGAAGTCAGGAGGGTGAATCAGAAGAAGCAGAAGAAGGAGAAGGAGAAGGTGAAGTCTGGAGGGTGAATCAGAATAATCAGAAGAAGGAGAAGGAGAAGGTGAAGTCTGGAGGGAGAAGCAGAAGAAGCAGAAGAAGGAGAAGGAGAAGGTGAAGACTGGAGGGTGAATCAGAAGAAGTAGAAGAAGGAGAAGGAGAAGGTCAAGTCTGGAGGGTGAATCAGAAGAAGTAGAAGAAGGAGAAGGAGAAGGTAAAGTCTGGAGGGTGAATCAGAAGAAGCAGAAGAAGGAGAAGGAGAAGGTGAATTCTGGAGGGTGCATCAGAAGAAGCAGAAGAAGGAGAAGGAGAAGGTGAAGTCTGGAGGGTGAATCAGAAGAAGCAGAAGAAGGAGAAGGAGAAGGTGAAGTCTGGAGGGTGAATCAGAAGAAGCAGAAGAAGGAGAAGGAGAAGGTGAAGTCTGGAGGGTGAATCAGAAGAAGCAGAAGAAGGAGAAGGAGAAGGTGAAGTCAGGAGGGTGAATCAGAAGAAGCAGAAGAAGGAGAAGGAGAAGGTGAAGTTAGGAGGGTGAATCAGAAGAAGCAGAAGAAGGAGAAGGAGAAGGTGAAGTCAGGGGGGTGAAGCAGAAGAAGTAGAAGAAGGAGAAGGAGAAGGTGAAGTCAGGAGGGTGAAGCAGAAGAAGGAGAAGAAGGAGAAGGAGAAGGTGAAGTCTGGAGGGCGCAGCAGAAGAAGCAGAAGAAGGAGAAGGAGAAGGTGAAGTCTGGAGGGTGAAGCAGAAGAAGCAGAAGAAGGAGAAGGAGAAGGTGAAGTCTGGAGGGTGAATCAGAAGAGGTAGAAGAAGGAGAAGGAGAAGGTGAAGTCAGGAGGGTGAAGCAGAAGAAGCAGAAGAAGGAGAAGGTAAAGTCTGGAGGGTGAAGCAGAAGAAGCAGAAGAAGGAGAAGGAGAAGGTGAAGTCTGGAGGGCGAAGCAGAAGAAGCAGAAGAAGGAGAAGGAGAAGGTGAAGTCTGGAGGGTGAAGCAGAAGAAGCAGAAGAAGGAGAAGGAGAAGGTGAAGTCTGGAGGGTGAATCAGAAGAAGTAGAAGAAGGAGAAGGAGAAGGTGAAGTGCGGAGGGTGAAGCAGAAGAAGCAGAAGAAGGAGAAGGAGAAGGTGAAGTCTGGAGGGTGAAGCAGAAGAAGCAGAAGAAGGAGAAGGAGAAGGTGAAGTCAGGAGGGTGAATCAGACGAAGTAGAAGAAGGAGAAGGAGAAGGTGAAGTCTGGAGGGTGAATCAGAAGAAGTAGAAGAAGGAGAAGGAGAAGGTGAAGTCTGGAGGGTGAATCAGAAGAAGTAGAAGAAGGAGAAGGAGAAGGTGAAGTCTGGAGGGTGAATCAGAAGAAGAAGAAGAAGGAGAGAGAGAAGGTGAAGTCTGGAGGGTGAATCAGAAGAAGTAGAAGAAGGAGAAGGAGAAGGTGAGGTCTGGAGGGTGAATCAGAAGAAGCAGAAGAAGGAGAAGGAGAAGGTGAAGTGTGAAGGGTGAATCAGAAGAAGCAGAAGAAGGAGAAGGTGAAGTCTGGAGGGTGAATCAGAAGAAGCAGAAGAAGGAGAAGGAGAAGGTGAAGTCTGGAGGGTGAATCAGAAGAAGCAGAAGAAGGAGAAGGAGAAGGTGAAGTCTGGAGGGTGAATCAGAAGAAGTAGAAGAAGGAGAAGGAGAAGGTGAAGTCTGGAGGGTGAATCAGAAGAAGTAGAAGAAGGAGAAGGAGAAGGTGAAGTCTGGATGGTGAATCAGAAGAAGCAGAAGAAGGAGAAGGAGAAGATGAAGTCTGGAGGGTGAATCAGAAGAAGTAGAAGAAGGAGAAGGAGATGGTGAAGTCTGGAGGATGAATCAGAAGAAGCAGAAGAAGGAGAAGCAGAAGGTGAAGTCTGGAGGGTGAATCAGAAGAAGCAGAAGAAGGAGAAGGAGAAGGTGAAGTCTGGAGGGTGAATCAGAAGAAGCAGAAGAAGGAGAAGGAGAAGGTGAAGTCAGGAGGGTGAATCAGAAGAAGCAGAAGAAGGAGAAGAAGAAGGTGAAGTTAGGAGGGTGAATCAGAAGAAGCAGAAGAAGGAGAAGGAGAAGGTGAAGTCAGGGGGCTGAAGCAGAAGAAGTAGAAGAAGGAGAAGGAGAAGGTGAAGTCAGGAGGGTGAAGCAGAAGAAGCAGAAGAAGGAGATGGAGAAGGTGAAGTCTGGAGGGCGCAGCAGAAGAAGCAGAAGAAGGAGAAGGAGAAGGTGAAGTCTGGAGGGTGAAGCAGAAGAAGCAGAAGAAGGAGAAGGAGAAGGTGAAGTCTGGAGGGTGAATCAGAAGAAGTAGAAGAAGGAGAAGGAGAAGGTGAATTCAGGAGGGTGAAGCAGAAGAAGCAGAAGAAGGAGAAGTAGATGGTGAAGTCTGGAGGGTGAAGCAGAAGAAGCAGAAGAAGGAGAAGGAGAAGGTGAAGTCTGGAGGGCGAAGCACAAGAAGCAGAAGAAGGAGAAGGAGAAGGTGAAGTCTGGAGGGTGAAGCAGAAGAAGTAGAAGAAGGAGAAGGAGAAGGCGAAGTCAGGAGGGTGAAGCAGAAGAAGCAGAAGAAGGAGAAGGAGAAGGTGAAGATTGGAGGGTGAAGCAGAAGAAGCAAAAGAAGGAGAAGGAGAAGGTGAAGTCTGGAGGGTGAAGCAGAAGAAGCAGAAGAAGGAGAAGGAGAAGGTGAAGTCAGGAGGGTGAATCAGAAGAAGTAAAAGAAGGAGAAGGAGAAGGTGAAGTCTGGAGGGTGAATCAGAAGAAGTAGAAGAAGGAGAAGGAGAAGGTGAAGTCTGGAAGGTGAATCAGAAGAAGTAGAAGAAGGAGAAGGAGAAGGTGAAGTCTGGAGGGTGAATCAGAAGAAGTAGAAGAAGGAGAAGGAGAAGGTGAAGTCTGGAGGGAGAAGCAGAAGAAGTAGAAGAAGGAGAAGGAGAAGGTGAAGTCTGGAGGGTGAATCAGAAGAAGTAGAAGAAGGAGAAGGAGATGGTGAAGTCTGGAGGGTGAATCAGAAGAAGTAGAAGAAGGAGGAGGAGAAGGTGAAGTCTGGAGGGTGAATCAGAAGAAGCAGAAGAAGGAGAAGGAGAAGGTGAAGTCTGGAGGGTTAATCAGAAGAAGTAGAAGAAGGAGAAGGAGAAGGTGTAGTCTGGAGGGTGAATCAGAAGAAGTAGACGAAGGAGAAGGAGAAGGTGAAGTCTGGAGGGTGAATCAGAAGAAGCAGAAGAAGGAGAAGGAGAAGGTGAAGTCTGGAGGGTGAATCAGAAGAAGTAGAAGAAGGAGAAGGAGAAGATGAAGTCTGGAGGGTGAATCAGAAGAAGCAGAAGAAGGAGAAGGAGAAGGTGAAGTCTGGAGGGTGAATCAGAAGAAGCAGAAGAAGGAGAAGGAGAAGGTGAAGTCTGGAGAGTGAATCAGAAGAAGCAGAAAAAGGAGAAGGAGAAGGTGAAGACTGGAGGGTTAATCAGAAGAAGTAGAAGGAGAAGGAGAAGGTGAAGTCTGGAGGGTGAATCAGAAGAAGTAGAAGAAGGAGAAGGAGAAGGCGAAGTCTGGAGGGTGAATCAGAAGAAGCAGAAGAAGGAGAAGGAGAAGGTGAAGTCTGGAGGGTGAATCAGAAGAAGCAGAAGAAGGAGAAGGAGAAGATGAAGTCTGGAGGGTGAATCAGAAGAAGTAGAAGAAGGAGAAGGAGAAGGTGAGGTCTGGAGGGTGAATCAGAAGAAGCAGAAGAAGGAGAAGGAGAAGGTGAAGTCTGAAGGGTGAATCAGAAGAAGCAGAAGAAGGAGAAGGAGAAGGTGAAGTCTGGAGGGTGAATCAGAAGAAGCAGAAGAAGGAGAAGGAGAAGGTGAAGTCTGGATGGTGAATCAGAAGAAGCAGAAGAAGGAGAAGGAGAAGGTGAAGTCTGGAGGGTGAATCAGAAGAAGTAGAAGAAGGAGAAGGAGAAGGTGAAGTCTGGAGGGTGAATCAGAAGAAGTAGAAGAAGGAGAAGGAGAAGGTGAAGTCTGGAGGGTGAATCAGAAGAAGCAGAAGAAGGAGAAGGAGAAGGTGAAGTCTGGAGGGTGAATCAGAAGAAGCAGAAGAAGGAGAAGGAGAAGATGAAGTCTGGAGGGTGAATCAGAAGAAGTAGAAGAAGGAGAAGGAGAAGGTGAAGTCTGGAGATGAATCAGAAGAAGCAGAAGAAGGAGAAGCAGAAGGTGAAGTCTGGAGGGTGAATCAGAAGAAGCAGAAGAAGGGAAGGAGAAGGTGAAGTCTGGAGGGTGAATGAGAAGAAGCAGAATAAGGAGAAGGAGAAGGTGAAGTCTGGAGAGTGAATCAGAAGAAGCAGAAGAAGGAGAAGGAGAAGGTGAAGTCTGGAGGGTGAATCAGAAGAAGTAGAAGAAGGAGAAGGAGAAGGTGAAGTCTGGAGGGTGAAGCAGAAGAAGTAGAAGAAGGAGAAGGAGAAGGTGAAGTCAAGAGGGTGAATCAGAAGAAGTAGAAGAAGGAGAAGGAGAAGGTGAAGTCTGGAGGGTGAATCAGAAGAAGCAGAAGAAAGAGAAGGAGAAGGTGAAGTCTGGAGGGTGAAGCAGAAGAAGCAGAAGAAGGAGAAGGAGAAGGTGAAGACTGGAGGGTGAATCAGAAGAAGTAGAAGAAGGAGAAGGAGAAGGTGAAGTCTGGAGGGTGTATCAGAAGAAGTAGAAGAAGGAGAAGGAGAAGGTGAAGTCTGGAGGGTGAATCAGAAGAAGCAGAAGAAGCAGAAGAAGGAGAAGGAGAAGGTGAATTCTGGAGGGTGAATCAGAAGAAGTAGAAGAAGGAGAAGGAGAAGATGAGGTCTGGAGGGTGAATCAGAAGAAGCAGAAGAAGGAGAAGGAGAAGGTGAAGTCTGGAGGGTGAATCAGAAGAAGCAGAAGAAGGAGAAGCAGAAGGTGAAGTCTGGAGGGTGAATCAGAAGAAGCAGAAGAAGGGGAAGGAGAAGGTGAAGTCTGGAGGGTGAATCAGAAGAAGCAGAATAAGGAGAAGGAGAAGGTGAAGTCTGGAGGGTGAATCAGAAGAAGCAGAAGAAGGAGAAGGAGAAGGTGAAGTCTGGAGGTGAATCAGAAGAAGTAGAAGAAGGAGAAGGAGAAGGTGAAGTCTGGAGGGTGAAGCAGAAGAAGTAGAAGAAGGAGAAGGAGAAGGTGAAGTCAAGAGGGTGAATCAGAAGAAGCAGAAGAAGGAGAAGCAGAAGGTGAAGTCTGGAGGGTGAATCAGAAGAAGCAGAAGAAGGGGAAGGAGAAGGTGACGTCTGGAGGGTGAATCAGAAGAAGCAGAATAAGGAGAAGGAGAAGGTGAAGTCTGGAGGGTGAATCAGAAGAAGCAGAAGAAGGAGAAGGAGAAGGTGAAGTCTGGAGGGTGAATCAGAAGAAGTAGAAGAAGGAGAAGGAGAAGGTGAAGTCTGGAGGGTGAAGCAGAAGAAGTAGGAGAAGGAGAAGGAGAAGGTTAAGTCAAGAGGGTGAATCAGAAGAAGTAGAAGAAGGAGAAGGAGAAGGTGAAGTCAGGAGGGTGAAGCAGAAGAAGCAGAAGAAGGAGATGGAGAAGGTGAAGTCTGGAGGGCGCAGCAGAAGAAGCAGAAGAAGGAGAAGGAGAAGGTGAAGTCTGGAGGGTGAAGCAGAAGAAGCAGAAGAAGGAGAAGGAGAAGGTGAAGTCTGGAGGGTGAATCAGAAGAAGTAGAAGAAGGAGAAGGAGAAGGTGAATTCAGGAGGGTGAAGCAGAAGAAGCAGAAGAAGGAGAAGTAGATGGTGAAGTCTGGAGGGTGAAGCAGAAGAAGCAGAAGAAGGAGAAGGAGAAGGTGAAGTCTGGAGGGCGAAGCACAAGAAGCAGAAGAAGGAGAAGGAGAAGGTGAAGTCTGGAGGGTGAAGCAGAAGAAGTAGAAGAAGGAGAAGGAGAAGGCGAAGTCAGGAGGGTGAAGCAGAAGAAGCAGAAGAAGGAGAAGGAGAAGGTGAAGATTGGAGGGTGAAGCAGAAGAAGCAAAAGAAGGAGAAGGAGAAGGTGAAGTCTGGAGGGTGAAGCAGAAGAAGCAGAAGAAGGAGAAGGAGAAGGTGAAGTCAGGAGGGTGAATCAGAAGAAGTAAAAGAAGGAGAAGGAGAAGGTGAAGTCTGGAGGGTGAATCAGAAGAAGTAGAAGAAGGAGAAGGAGAAGGTGAAGTCTGGAAGGTGAATCAGAAGAAGTAGAAGAAGGAGAAGGAGAAGGTGAAGTCTGGAGGGTGAATCAGAAGAAGTAGAAGAAGGAGAAGGAGAAGGTGAAGTCTGGAGGGAGAAGCAGAAGAAGTAGAAGAAGGAGAAGGAGAAGGTGAAGTCTGGAGGGTGAATCAGAAGAAGTAGAAGAAGGAGAAGGAGATGGTGAAGTCTGGAGGGTGAATCAGAAGAAGTAGAAGAAGGAGGAGGAGAAGGTGAAGTCTGGAGGGTGAATCAGAAGAAGCAGAAGAAGGAGAAGGAGAAGGTGAAGTCTGGAGGGTTAATCAGAAGAAGTAGAAGAAGGAGAAGGAGAAGGTGTAGTCTGGAGGGTGAATCAGAAGAAGTAGACGAAGGAGAAGGAGAAGGTGAAGTCTGGAGGGTGAATCAGAAGAAGCAGAAGAAGGAGAAGGAGAAGGTGAAGTCTGGAGGGTGAATCAGAAGAAGTAGAAGAAGGAGAAGGAGAAGATGAAGTCTGGAGGGTGAATCAGAAGAAGCAGAAGAAGGAGAAGGAGAAGGTGAAGTCTGGAGGGTGAATCAGAAGAAGCAGAAGAAGGAGAAGGAGAAGGTGAAGTCTGGAGAGTGAATCAGAAGAAGCAGAAAAAGGAGAAGGAGAAGGTGAAGACTGGAGGGTTAATCAGAAGAAGTAGAAGAAGGAGAAGGAGAAGGTGAAGTCTGGAGGGTGAATCAGAAGAAGTAGAAGAAGGAGAAGGAGAAGGCGAAGTCTGGAGGGTGAATCAGAAGAAGCAGAAGAAGGAGAAGGAGAAGGTGAAGTCTGGAGGGTGAATCAGAAGAAGCAGAAGAAGGAGAAGGAGAAGATGAAGTCTGGAGGGTGAATCAGAAGAAGTAGAAGAAGGAGAAGGAGAAGGTGAGGTCTGGAGGGTGAATCAGAAGAAGCAGAAGAAGGAGAAGGAGAAGGTGAAGTCTGAAGGGTGAATCAGAAGAAGCAGAAGAAGGAGAAGGAGAAGGTGAAGTCTGGAGGGTGAATCAGAAGAAGCAGAAGAAGGAGAAGGAGAAGGTGAAGTCTGGATGGTGAATCAGAAGAAGCAGAAGAAGGAGAAGGAGAAGGTGAAGTCTGGAGGGTGAATCAGAAGAAGTAGAAGAAGGAGAAGGAGAAGGTGAAGTCTGGAGGGTGAATCAGAAGAAGTAGAAGAAGGAGAAGGAGAAGGTGAAGTCTGGAGGGTGAATCAGAAGAAGCAGAAGAAGGAGAAGGAGAAGGTGAAGTCTGGAGGGTGAATCAGAAGAAGCAGAAGAAGGAGAAGGAGAAGATGAAGTCTGGAGGGTGAATCAGAAGAAGTAGAAGAAGGAGAAGGAGAAGGTGAAGTCTGGAGATGAATCAGAAGAAGCAGAAGAAGGAGAAGCAGAAGGTGAAGTCTGGAGGGTGAATCAGAAGAAGCAGAAGAAGGGAAGGAGAAGGTGAAGTCTGGAGGGTGAATGAGAAGAAGCAGAATAAGGAGAAGGAGAAGGTGAAGTCTGGAGAGTGAATCAGAAGAAGCAGAAGAAGGAGAAGGAGAAGGTGAAGTCTGGAGGGTGAATCAGAAGAAGTAGAAGAAGGAGAAGGAGAAGGTGAAGTCTGGAGGGTGAAGCAGAAGAAGTAGAAGAAGGAGAAGGAGAAGGTGAAGTCAAGAGGGTGAATCAGAAGAAGTAGAAGAAGGAGAAGGAGAAGGTGAAGTCTGGAGGGTGAATCAGAAGAAGCAGAAGAAAGAGAAGGAGAAGGTGAAGTCTGGAGGGTGAAGCAGAAGAAGCAGAAGAAGGAGAAGGAGAAGGTGAAGACTGGAGGGTGAATCAGAAGAAGTAGAAGAAGGAGAAGGAGAAGGTGAAGTCTGGAGGGTGTATCAGAAGAAGTAGAAGAAGGAGAAGGAGAAGGTGAAGTCTGGAGGGTGAATCAGAAGAAGCAGAAGAAGCAGAAGAAGGAGAAGGAGAAGGTGAATTCTGGAGGGTGAATCAGAAGAAGTAGAAGAAGGAGAAGGAGAAGATGAGGTCTGGAGGGTGAATCAGAAGAAGCAGAAGAAGGAGAAGGAGAAGGTGAAGTCTGGAGGGTGAATCAGAAGAAGCAGAAGAAGGAGAAGCAGAAGGTGAAGTCTGGAGGGTGAATCAGAAGAAGCAGAAGAAGGGGAAGGAGAAGGTGAAGTCTGGAGGGTGAATCAGAAGAAGCAGAATAAGGAGAAGGAGAAGGTGAAGTCTGGAGGGTGAATCAGAAGAAGCAGAAGAAGGAGAAGGAGAAGGTGAAGTCTGGAGGTGAATCAGAAGAAGTAGAAGAAGGAGAAGGAGAAGGTGAAGTCTGGAGGGTGAAGCAGAAGAAGTAGAAGAAGGAGAAGGAGAAGGTGAAGTCAAGAGGGTGAATCAGAAGAAGCAGAAGAAGGAGAAGCAGAAGGTGAAGTCTGGAGGGTGAATCAGAAGAAGCAGAAGAAGGGGAAGGAGAAGGTGACGTCTGGAGGGTGAATCAGAAGAAGCAGAATAAGGAGAAGGAGAAGGTGAAGTCTGGAGGGTGAATCAGAAGAAGCAGAAGAAGGAGAAGGAGAAGGTGAAGTCTGGAGGGTGAATCAGAAGAAGTAGAAGAAGGAGAAGGAGAAGGTGAAGTCTGGAGGGTGAAGCAGAAGAAGTAGGAGAAGGAGAAGGAGAAGGTTAAGTCAAGAGGGTGAATCAGAAGAAGTAGAAGAAGGAGAAGGAGAAGGTGAAGTCAGGAGGGTGAATCAGAAGAAGCAGAAGAAGGAGAAGGAGAAGGTAAAGTCTGGAGGGTGAATCAGAAGAATCAGAAGAAGGAGAAGGAGAAGGTGAAGTCTGGAGGGTGAATCAGAAGAAGCAGAAGAAAGAGAAGGAGAAGGTGAAGTCTGGAGGGTGAAGCAGAAGAAGCAGAAGAAGGAGAAGGAGAAGGTGAAGACTGGAGGGTGAATCAGAAGAAGCAGAAGAAGGAGAAGGAGAAGGTGAAGTCTGGAGGGTGAATCAGAAGAAGTAGAAGAAGGAGAAGGAGAAGGTGAAGTCTGGAGGGTGAATCAGAAGAAGCAGAAGAAGGAGAAGGAGAAGGTGAAGTCTGGAGGGTGAATCAGAAGAAGCAGAAGAAGGAGAAGGAGAAGGTGAAGTCTGGAGGGTGAATCAGAAGAAGCAGAAGAAGGAGAAGGAGAAGGTGAAGTCAGGAGGGTGAATCAGAAGAAGCAGAAGAAGGAGAAGGAGAAGGTGAAGTTAGGAGGGTGAATCAGAAGAAGCAGAAGAAGGAGAAGGAGAAGGTGAAGTCAGGGGGGTGAAGCAGAAGAAGTAGAAGAAGGAGAAGGAGAAGGTGAAGTCAGGAGGGTGAAGCAGAAGAAGGAGAAGAAGGAGAAGGTGAAGTCTGGAGGGCGCAGCAGAAGAAGCAGAAGAAGGAGAAGGAGAAGGTGAAGTCTGGAGGGTGAAGCAGAAGAAGCAGAAGAAGGAGAAGGAGAAGGTGAAGTCAGGAGGGTGAATCAGACGAAGTAGAAGAAGGAGAAGGAGAAGGTGAAGTCTGGAGGGTGAATCAGAAGAAGTAGAAGAAGGAGAAGGAGAAGGTGAAGTCTGGAGGGTGAATCAGAAGAAGGAGAAGGAGAAGGTGAAGTCTGGAGGGTGAATCAGAGGAAGCAGAAGAAGGAGAAGGAGAAGGTGAAGTCTGAAGGGTGAATCAGAAGAAGCAGAAGAAGGAGAAGGAGAAGGTGAAGTCTGGAGGGTGAATCAGAAGAAGCAGAAGAAGGAGAAGGAGAAGGTGAAGTCTGGAGGGTGAATCAGTAGAAGCAGAAGAAAGAGAAGGAGAAGGTGAAGTCTGGAGGGTGAAGCAGAAGAAGCAGAAGAAGGAGAAGGAGAAGGTGAAGTCTGGAGGGTGAAACAGAAGAAGCAGAAGAAGGAGAAGGAGAAGATGAAGTCTGGAGGGTGAATCAGAAGAAGTAGAAGAAGGAGAAGGAGAAAGTGAAGTCTGGAGGATGAATCAGAAGAAGCAGAAGAAGGAGAAGCAGAAGGTGAAGTCTGGAGGGTGAATCAGAAGAAGCAGAAGAAGGGGAAGGAGAAGGTGAAGTCTGCAGGGTGAATCAGAAGAAGCAGAATAAGGAGAAGGAGAAGGTGAAGTCTGGAGGGTGAATCAGAAGAAGTAGAAGAAGGAGAAGGAGAAGGTGAAGTCTGGAGGGTGAATCAGAAGAAGTAGAAGAAGGAGAAGGAGAAGGTGAAGTCTGGAGATGAATCAGAAGAAGCAGAAGAAGGAGAAGCAGAAGGTGAAGTCTGGAGGGTGAATCAGAAGAAGTAGAAGAAGGGGAAGGAGACGGTGAAGTCTGGAGGGTGAATCAGAAGAAGCAGAATAAGGAGAATGAGAAGGTGAAGTCTGGAGGGTGAATCAGAAGAAGCAGAAGAAGGAGAAGGAGAAGGTGAAGTCTGGAGGGTGAATCAGAAGAAGTAGAAGAAGGAGAAGGAGAAGGTGAAGTCTGGAGGGTGAAGCAGAAGAAGTAGAAGAAGGAGAAGGAGAAGGTGAAGTCAAGAGGGTGAATCAGAAGAAGTAGAAGAAGGAGAAGGAGAAGGTGAAGTCAGGATGGTGAATCAGAAGAAGCAGAAGAAGGAGAAGGAGAAGGTGAAGTCTGGAGGGTGAATCAGAAGAATCAGAAGAAGGAGAAGGAGAAGGTGAAGTCTGGAGGGTGAATCAGAAGAAGCAGAAGAAAGAGAAGGAGAAGGTGAAGTCTGGAGGGTGAAGCAGAAGAAGCAGAAGAAGGAGAAGGAGAAGGTGAAGACTGGAGGGTGAATCAGAAGAAGTAGAAGAAGGAGAAGGAGAAGGTGAAGTCTGGAGGGTGAATCAGAAGAAGTAGAAGAAGGAGAAGGAGAAGGTGAAGTCTGGAGGGTGAATCAGAAGAAGCAGAAGAAGGAGAAGGAGAAGGTGAATTCTGGAGGGTGAATCAGAAGAAGTAGAAGAAGGAGAAGGAGAAGGTGAGGTCTGGAGGGTGAATCAGAAGAAGCAGAAGAAGGAGAAGGAGAAGGTGAAGTCTGGAGGGTGAATCAGAAGAAGCAGAAGAAAGAGAAGCAGAAGGTGAAGTCTGGAGGGTGAATCAGAAGAAGCAGAAGAAGGGGAAGAAGAAGGTGAAGTCTGGAGGGTGAATCAGAAGAAGCAGAATAAGGAGAAGGAGAAGGTGAAGTCTGGAGGGTGAATCAGAAGAAGCAGAAGAAGGACAAGGAGAAGGTGAAGTCTGGAGGGTGAATCAGAAGAAGTAGAAGAAGGAGAAGGAGAAGGTGAAGTCTGGAGGGTGAAGTAGAAGAAGTAGAAGAAGGAGAAGGAGAAGGTGAAGTCAAGAGGGTGAATCAGAAGAAGCAGAAGAAGGAGAAGCAGAAGGTGAAGTCTGGAGGGTGAATCAGAAGAAGCAGAAGAAGGGGAAGGAGAAGGTGAAGTCTGGAGGGTGAACCAGAAGAAGCAGAATAAGGAGAAGGAGAAGGTGAAGTCTGGAGGGTGAATCAGAAGAAGCAGAAGAAGGAGAAGGAGAAGGTGAAGTCTGGAAGGTGAATCAGAAGAAGTAGAAGAAGGAGAAGGAGAAGGTGAAGTCTGGAGGGTGAAGCAGAAGAAGTAGAAGAAGGAGAAGGAGAAGGTGAAGTCAAGAGGGTGAATCAGAAGAAGTAGAAGAAGGAGAAGGAGAAGGTGAAGTCAGGAGGGTGAATCAGAAGAAGCAGAAGAAGGAGAAGGAGAAGTTGAAGTCTGGAGGGTGAATCAGAAGAATCAGAAGAAGGAGAAGGAGAAGGTGAAGTCTGGAGGGTGAATCAGAAGAAGCAGAAGAAAGAGAAGGAGAAGGTGAAGTCTGGAGGGTGAAGCAGAAGAAGCAGAAGAAGGAGAAGGAGAAGGTGAAGACTGGAGGGTGAATCAGAAGAAGCAGAAGAAGGAGAAGGAGAAGGTGAAGTCTGGAGGGTGAATCAGAAGATGTAGAAGAAGGAGAAGGAGAAGGTGAAGTCTGGAGGGTGAATCAGAAGAAGCAGAAGAAGGAGAAGGAGAAGCTGAATTCTGGAGGGTGAATCAGAAGAAGTAGAAGAAGGAGAAGGAGAAGGTGAGGTCTGGAGGGTGAATCAGAAGAAGCAGAAGAAGGAGAAGGAGAAGGTGAAGTCTGGAGGGTGAATCAGAAGAAGCAGAAGAAGGAGAAGGAGAAGGTGAAGTCTGGAGGGTGAATCAGAAGAAGCAGAAGAAGGAGAAGGAGAAGGTGAATTCAGGAGGGTGAATCAGAAGAAGCAGAAGAAGGAGAAGGAGAAGGTGAAGTTAGGAGGGTGAATCAGAAGAAGCAGAAGAAGGAGAAGGAGAAGGTGAAGTCAGGGGGGTGAAGCAGAAGAAGTAGAAGAAGGAGAAGGAGAAGGTGAAGTCAGGAGGGTGAAGCAGAAGAAGGAGAAGAAGGAGAAGGAGAAGGTGAAGTCTGGAGGGTGAAGCAGAAGAAGCAGAAGAAGGAGAAGGAGAAGGTGAAGTCTGGAGGGTGAATCAGAAGAGGTAGAAGAAGGAGAAGGAGAAGGTGAAGTCAGGAGGTTAAAGCAGAAGAAGCAGAAGAAGGAGAAGGTGAAGTCTGGAGGGTGAAGCAGAAGAAGCAGAAGAAGGAGAAGGAGAAGGTGAAGTCTGGAGGGCGAAGCAGAAGAAGCAGAAGAAGGAGAAGGAGAAGGTGAAGTCTGGAGGGTGAAGCAGAAGAAGCAGAAGAAGGAGAAGGAGAAGGTGAAGTCTGGAGGGTGAATCAGAAGAAGTAGAAGAAGGAGAAGGAGAAGGTGAAGTCAGGAGGGTGAAGCAGAAGAAGCAGAAGAAGGAGAAGGAGAAGGTGAAGTCTTGAGGGTGAAGCAGAAGAAGCAGAAGAAGGAGAAGGAGAAGGTGAAGTCTGGAGGGTGAAGCATAAGAAGCAGAAGAAGGAGAAGGAGAAGGTGAAGTCAGGAGGGTGAAGCAGAAGAAGCAGAAGAAGGAGAAGGAGAAGGTGAAGTCTGGAGCGTGAATCAGAAGAGGTAGAAGAAGGAGAAGGAGAAGGTGAAGTCAGGAGGTTAAAGCAGAAGAAGCAGAAGAAGGAGAAGGTGAAGTCTGGAGGGTGAAGCAGAAGAAGCAGAAGAAGGAGAAGGAGAAGGTGAAGTCTGGAGGGCGAAGCAGAAGAAGCAGAAGAAGGAGAAGGAGAAGGTGAAGTCTGGAGGGTGAAGCAGAAGAAGCAGAAGAAGGAGAAGGAGAAGGTGAAGTCTGGAGGGTGAATCAGAAGAAGTAGAAGAAGGAGAAGGAGAAGGTGAAGTCAGGAGGGTGAAGCAGAAGAAGCAGAAGAAGGAGAAGGAGAAGGTGAAGTCTGGAGGGTGAAGCAGAAGAAGCAGAAGAAGGAGAAGGAGAAGGTGAAGTCTGGAGGGTGAAGCATAAGAAGCAGAAGAAGGAGAAGGAGAAGGTGAAGTCAGGAGGGTGAATCAGACGAAGTAGAAGAAGGAGAAGGAGAAGGTGAAGTCTGGAGGGTGAATCAGAAGAAGTAGAAGAAGGAGAAGGAGAAGGTGAAGTCTGGAGGGTGAATCAGAAGAAGTAGAAGAAGGAGAAGGAGAAGGTGAGGTCTGGAGGGTGAATCAGAAGAAGCAGAAGAAGGAGAAGGAGAAGGTGAAGTCTGGAGGGTGAATCAGAAGAAGTAGAAGAAGGAGAAGGAGAAGATGAGGTCTGGAGGGTGAATCAGAAGAAGCAGAAGAAGGAGAAGGAGAAGGTGAAGTCTGAAGGGTGAATCAGAAGAAGCAGAAGAAGGAGAAGGAGAAGGTGAAGTCTGGAGGGTGAATCAGAGGAAGCAGAAGAAGGAGAAGGAGAAGGTGAAGTCTGGAGGGTGAATCAGAAGAAGCAGAAGAAGGAGAAGGAGAAGGTGAAGCCTGGAGGGTGAATCAGAAGAAGTAGAAGAAGGAGAAGGAGAAGGTGAAGTCTGGAGGGTGAATCAGAAGAAGTAGAAGAAGGAGAAGGAGAAGGTAAAGTCTGGAGGGTGAATGAGAAGAAGCAGAAGAAGGAGAAGGAGAAGGTGAAGTCTGGAGGGTGAAACAGAAGAAGCAGAAGAAGGAGAAGGAGAAGATGAAGTCTGGAGGGTGAATCAGAAGAAGTAGAAGAAGGAGAAGGAGAAAGTGAAGTCTGGAGGATGAATCAGAAGAAGCAGAAGAAGGAGAAGCAGAAGGTGAGGTCTGGAGGGTGAATCAGAAGAAGCAGAAGAAGGGGAAGGAGAAGGTGAAGTCTGCAGGGTGAATCAGAAGAAGCAGAATAAGGAGAAGGAGAAGGTGAAGTCTGGAGGGTGAATCAGAAGAAGCAGAAGAAGGAGAAGGAGAAGGTGAAGTCTGGAGGGTGAATCAGAAGAAGTAGATGAAGGAGAAGGAGAAGGTGAAGTCTGGAGGGTGAAGCAGAAGAAGTAGAAGAAGGAGAAGGAGAAGGTGAAGTCAAGAGGGTGAATCAGAAGAAGTAGAAGAAGGAGAAGGAGAAGGTGAAGTCAGGAGGGTGAATCAGAAGAAGCAGAAGAAGGAGAAGGAGAAGGTGAAGTCTGGAGGGTGAATCAGAAGAAGCAGAAGAAGGAGAAGGAGAAGGTGAAGTCTGGAGGGTGAATCAGAAGAAGCAGAAGAAAGAGAAGGAGAAGGTGAAGTCTGGAGGGTGAAGCAGAAGAAGCAGAAGAAAGAGAAGGAGAAGGTGAAGACTGTAGGGTGAATCAGAAGAAGTAGAAGAAGGAGAAGGAGAAGGTGAAGTCTGGAGGGTGAATCAGAAGAAGTAGAAGAAGGAGAAGGAGAAGGTGAAGTCTGGAGGGTGAATCAGAAGAAGCAGAAGAAGGAGAAGGAGAAGGTGAATTCTGGAGGGTGAAAAAGAAGAAGTAGAAGAAGGAGAAGGAGAAGGTGAGGTCTGGAGGGTGAATCAGAAGAAGCAGAAGAAGGAGAAGGAGAAGGTGAAGTCTGGAGGGTGAATCAGAAGAAGCAGAAGAAGGAGAAGGAGAAGGTGAAGTCTGGAGGGTGAATCAGAAGAAGCAGAAGAAGGAGAAGGAGAAGGTGAAGTCAGGAGGGTGAATCAGAAGAAGCAGAAGAAGGAGAAGGAGAAGGTGAAGTTAGGAGGGTGAATCAGAAGAAGCAGAAGAAGGAGAAGGAGAAGGTGAAGTCAGGGGGGTGAAGCAGAAGAAGTAGAAGAAGGAGAAGGAGAAGGTGAAGTCAGGAGGGTGAAGCAGAAGAAGGAGAAGAAGGAGAAGGTGAAGTCTGGAGGGCGCAGCAGAAGAAGCAGAAGAAGGAGAAGGAGAAGGTGAACTCTGGAGGGTGAAGCAGAAGAAGCAGAAGAAGGAGAAGGAGAAGGTGAAGTCTGGAGGGTGAATCAGAAGAGGTAGAAGGAGGTGAAGGAGAAAGTGAAGTCAGGAGGTTGAAGCAGGAGAAGCAGAAGAAGGAGAAGGAGAAGGTGAAGTCTGGAGGGTGAAGCAGAAGAAGTAGAAGAAGGAGAAGGAGAAGGTGAAGTCAAGAGGGTGAATCAGAAGAAGTAGAAGAAGGAGAAGGAGAAGGTGAAGTCAGGAGGGTGAATCAGAAGAAGCAGAAGAAGGAGAAGGAGAAGGTGAAGTCTGGAGGGTGAATCAGAAGAATCAGAAGAAGGAGAAGGAGAAGGTGAAGTCTGGAGGGTTAATCAGAAGAAGCAGAAGAAAGAGAAGGAGAAGGTGAAGTCTGGAGGGTGAAGCAGAAGAAGCAGAAGAAGGAGAAGGAGAAGGTGAAGACTGTAGGGTGAATCAGAAGAAGTAGAAGAAGGAGAAGGAGAAGGTGAGGTCTGGAGGGTGAATCAGAAGAAGCAGAAGAAGGAGAAGGAGAAGGTGAAGTCTGGAGGGTGAATCAGAAGAAGTAGAAGAAGGAGAAGGAGAAGGTGAGGTCTGGAGGGTGAATCAGAAGAAGCAGAAGAAGGAGAAGGAGAAGGTGAAGTCTGAAGGGTGAATCAGAAGAAGCAGAAGAAGGAGAAGGAGAAGGTGAAGTCTGGAGGGTGAATCAGAGGAAGCAGAAGAAGGAGAAGGAGAAGGTGAAGTCTGGAGGGTGAATCAGAAGAAGCAGAAGAAGGAGAAGGAGAAGGTGAAGCCTGGAGGGTGAATCAGAAGAAGTAGAAGAAGGAGAAGGAGAAGGTGAAGTCTGGAGGGTGAATCAGAAGAAGTAGAAGAAGGAGAAGGAGAAGGTAAAGTCTGGAGGGTGAATGAGAAGAAGCAGAAGAAGGAGAAGGAGAAGGTGAAGTCTGGAGGGTGAAACAGAAGAAGCAGAAGAAGGAGAAGGAGAAGATGAAGTCTGGAGGGTGAATCAGAAGAAGTAGAAGAAGGAGAAGGAGAAAGTGAAGTCTGGAGGATGAATCAGAAGAAGCAGAAGAAGGAGAAGCAGAAGGTGAGGTCTGGAGGGTGAATCAGAAGAAGCAGAAGAAGGGGAAGGAGAAGGTGAAGTCTGCAGGGTGAATCAGAAGAAGCAGAATAAGGAGAAGGAGAAGGTGAAGTCTGGAGGGTGAATCAGAAGAAGCAGAAGAAGGAGAAGGAGAAGGTGAAGTCTGAAGGGTGAATCAGAAGAAGTAGAAGAAGGAGAAGGAGAAGGTGAAGTCTGGAGGGTGAAGCAGAAGAAGTAGAAGAAGGAGAAGGAGAAGGTGAAGTCAAGAGGGTGAATCAGAAGAAGTAGAAGAAGGAGAAGGAGAAGGTGAAGTCAGGAGGGTGAATCAGAAGAAGCAGAAGAAGGAGAAGGAGAAGGTGAAGTCTGGAGGGTGAATCAGAAGAAGCAGAAGAAGGAGAAGGAGAAGGTGAAGTCTGGAGGGTGAATCAGAAGAAGCAGAAGAAAGAGAAGGAGAAGGTGAAGTCTGGAGGGTGAAGCAGAAGAAGCAGAAGAAAGAGAAGGAGAAGGTGAAGACTGTAGGGTGAATCAGAAGAAGTAGAAGAAGGAGAAGGAGAAGGTGAAGTCTGGAGGGTGAATCAGAAGAAGTAGAAGAAGGAGAAGGAGAAGGTGAAGTCTGGAGGGTGAATCAGAAGAAGCAGAAGAAGGAGAAGGAGAAGGTGAATTCTGGAGGGTGAAAAAGAAGAAGTAGAAGAAGGAGAAGGAGAAGGTGAGGTCTGGAGGGTGAATCAGAAGAAGCAGAAGAAGGAGAAGGAGAAGGTGAAGTCTGGAGGGTGAATCAGAAGAAGCAGAAGAAGGAGAAGGAGAAGGTGAAGTCTGGAGGGTGAATCAGAAGAAGCAGAAGAAGGAGAAGGAGAAGGTGAAGTCAGGAGGGTGAATCAGAAGAAGCAGAAGAAGGAGAAGGAGAAGGTGAAGTTAGGAGGGTGAATCAGAAGAAGCAGAAGAAGGAGAAGGAGAAGGTGAAGTCAGGGGGGTGAAGCAGAAGAAGTAGAAGAAGGAGAAGGAGAAGGTGAAGTCAGGAGGGTGAAGCAGAAGAAGGAGAAGAAGGAGAAGGTGAAGTCTGGAGGGCGCAGCAGAAGAAGCAGAAGAAGGAGAAGGAGAAGGTGAACTCTGGAGGGTGAAGCAGAAGAAGCAGAAGAAGGAGAAGGAGAAGGTGAAGTCTGGAGGGTGAATCAGAAGAGGTAGAAGGAGGTGAAGGAGAAAGTGAAGTCAGGAGGTTGAAGCAGGAGAAGCAGAAGAAGGAGAAGGAGAAGGTGAAGTCTGGAGGGTGAAGCAGAAGAAGTAGAAGAAGGAGAAGGAGAAGGTGAAGTCAAGAGGGTGAATCAGAAGAAGTAGAAGAAGGAGAAGGAGAAGGTGAAGTCAGGAGGGTGAATCAGAAGAAGCAGAAGAAGGAGAAGGAGAAGGTGAAGTCTGGAGGGTGAATCAGAAGAATCAGAAGAAGGAGAAGGAGAAGGTGAAGTCTGGAGGGTTAATCAGAAGAAGCAGAAGAAAGAGAAGGAGAAGGTGAAGTCTGGAGGGTGAAGCAGAAGAAGCAGAAGAAGGAGAAGGAGAAGGTGAAGACTGTAGGGTGAATCAGAAGAAGTAGAAGAAGGAGAAGGAGAAGGTGAAGTCTGGAGGGTGAATCAGAAGAAGTAGAAGAAGGAGAAGGAGAAGGTGAAGTCTGGAGGGTGAATCAGAAGAAGCAGAAGAAGGAGAAGGAGAAGGTGAATTCTGGAGGGTGAAACAGAAGAAGTAGAAGAAGGAGAAGGAGAAGGTGAGGTCTGGAGGGTGAATCAGAAGAAGCAGAAGAAGGAGAAGGAGAAGGTGAAGTCTGGAGGGTGAATCAGAAGAAGCAGAAGAAGGAGAAGGAGAAGGTGAAGTCTGGAGGGTGAATCAGAAGAAGCAGAAGAAGGAGAAGGAGAAGGTGAAGTCAGGAGGGTGAATCAGAAGATGCAGAAGAAGGAGAAGGAGAAGGTGAAGTTAGGAGGGTGAATCAGAAGAAGCAGAAGAAGGAGAAGGAGAAGGTGAAGTCAGGGGGGGGAAGCAGAAGAAGTAGAAGAAGGAGAAGGAGAAGGTGAAGTCAGGAGGGTGAAGCAGAAGAAGGAGAAGAAGGAGAAGGTGAAGTCTGGAGGGCGCAGCAGAAGAAGCAGAAGAAGGAGAAGGAGAAGGTGAACTCTGGAGGGTGAAGCAGAAGAAGCAGAAGAAGGAGAAGGAGAAGGTGAAGTCTGGAGGGTGAATCAGAAGAGGTAGAAGAAGGAGAAGGAGTAAGTGAAGTCAGGAGGTTGAAGCAGAAGAAGCAGAAGAAGGAGAAGGAGAAGGTGAAGTCTGGAGGGTGAAGCAGAAGAAGCAGAAGAAGGAGAAGGAGAAGGTGAAGTCTGGAGAGTGAAGCAGAAGAAGCAGAAGAAGGAGAAGGAGAAGGTGAAGTCTGGAGGGTGAAGCACAAGAAGCAGAAGAAGGAGAAGGAGAAGGTGAAGTCAGGAGGGTGAATCAGAAGAAGCAGAAGAAAGAGAAGGAGAAGGTGAAGTCTGGAGGGTGAATCAGAAGAAGTAGAAGAAGGAGAAGGAGAAGGTGAAGTCTGGAGGTTGAATCAGAAGAAGTAGAAGAAGGAGAAGGAGAAGGTGAAGTCTGGAGGGTGAATCAGAAGAAGCAGAAGAAGGAGAAGGAGAAGGTGAAGTCTGGAGGGTGAATAAGAAGAAGTAGAAGAAGGAGAAGGAGAAGGTGTAGTCTGGAGGGTGAATCAGAAGAAGTAGTCGAAGGAGAAGGAGATGGTGAAGTCTGGAGGGTGAATCAGAAGAAGCAGAAGAAGGAGAAGGAGAAGATGAAGTCTGGAGTGTGAATCAGAAGAAGTAGAAGAAGGAGAAGGAGAAGGTGAAGTCTGGAGGGTGAATCAGAAGAAGCAGAAGAAGGAGAAGGAGAAGGTGAAGTCTGGAGGGTGAATCAGAAGAAGCAGAAGAAGGAGAAGGAGAAGGTGAAGTCTGGAGGCTGAATCAGAAGAAGCAGAAGAAGGAGAAGGAGAAGGTGAAGTCTTGAGGGTGAATCAGAAGAAGCAGAAGAAGTAGAAGGAGAAGGTGAAGTCTGGAGGGTGAATCAGAAGAAGTAGAAGAAGGAGAAGGAGAAGGTGAAGTCTGGAGGGTGAATCAGAAGAAGCAGAAGAAGGAGAAGGAGAAGGTGAAGTCAGGAGGGTGAATCAGAAGAAGCAGAAGAAGGAGAAGGGGATGGTGAAGTCTGGAGGGTGAATCAGAAGAAGCAGAAGAAGGAGAAGGAGAAGGTGGAAACTGGAGGGTGAATCAGAAGAAGTAGACGAAGGAGAAGGAGAAGGTGAAGTCTGGAGGGTGAATCAGAAGAAGCAGAAGAAGGAGAAGGAGAAGGTGAAGTCTGGAGGGTGAATCAGAAGAAGTAGAAGAAGGAGAAGGAGAAGGTGAAGTCTGGAGGGTGAATCAGAAGAAGCAGAAGAAGGAGAAGGAGAAGGTGAAGTCTGGAGGGTGAATCAGAAGAAGCAGAAGAAGGAGAAGGAGAAGGTGAAGTCTGGAGAGTGAATCAGAAGAAGCAGAAAAAGGAGAAGGAGAAGGTGAAGACTGGAGGGTGAATCAGAAGAAGTAGAAGAAGGAGAAGGAGAAGGTGAAGTCTGGAGGGTGAATCAGAAGAAGTAGAAGAAGGAGAAGGAGAAGGCGAAGTCTGGAGGGTGAATCAGAAGAAGCAGAAGAAGGAGAAGGAGAAGGTGAAGTCTGGAGGGTGAATCAGAAGAAGCAGAAGAAGGAGAAGGAGAAGATGAAGTCTGGAGGGTGAATCAGAAGAAGTAGAAGAAGGAGAAGGAGAAGGTGAGGTCTGGAGGGTGAATCAGAAGAAGCAGAAGAAGGAGAAGGAGAAGGTGAAGTCTGAAGGGTGAATCAGAAGAAGCAGAAGAAGGAGAAGGAGAAGGTGAAGTCTGGAGGGTGAATCAGAAGAAGCAGAAGAAGGAGAAGGAGAAGGTGAAGTCTGGAGGGTGAATCAGAAGAAGCAGAAGAAGGAGAAGGAGAAGGTGAAGTCTGGAGGGTGAATCAGAAGAAGTAGAAGAAGGAGAAGGAGAAGGTGAAGTCTGGAGGGTGAATCAGAAGAAGTAGAAGAAGGAGAAGGAGAAGGTGAAGTCTGGAGGGTGAATCAGAAGAAGCAGAAAAAGGAGAAGGAGAAGGTGAAGTCTGGAGGGTGAATCAGAAGAAGCAGAAGAAGGAGAAGGAGAAGATGAAGTCTGGAGGGTGAATCAGAAGAAGTAGAAGGAGAAGTAGAAGGTGAAGTCTGGAGGATGAATCAGAAGAAGCAGAAGAAGGAGAAGCAGAAGGTGAAGTCTGGAGGGTGAATCAGAAGAAGCAGAAGAAGGGGAAGGAGAAGGTGAAGTCTGGAGGGTGAATCAGAAGAAGCAGAATAAGGAGAAGGAGAAGGTGAAGTCTGGAGGGTGAATCAGACGAAGCAGAAGAAGGAGAAGGAGAAGGTGAAGTCTGGAGGGTGAATCAGAAGAAGTAGAAGAAGGAGAAGGAGAAGGTGAAGTCTGGAGGGTGAAGCAGAAGAAGAAGAAGAAGGAGAAGGAGAAGGTGAAGTCAGGAGGGTGAATCAGAAGAAGCAGAAGAAGGAGAAGGAGAAGGTGAAGTCTGGAGGGTGAATCAGAAGAATCAGAAGAAGGAGAAGGAGAAGGTGAAGTCTGGAGGGTGAATCAGAAGAAGCAGAAGAAAGAGAAGGAGAAGGTGAAGTCTGGAGGGTGAAGCAAAAGATGCAGAAGAAGGAGAAGGAGAAGGTGAAGACTGGAGGGTGAATCAGAAGAAGTAGAAGAAGGAGAAGGAGAAGGTCAAGTCTGGAGGGTGAATCAGAAGAAGTAGAAGAAGGAGAAGGAGAAGGTGAAGTCTGGAGGGTGAATCAGAAGAAGCAGAAGAAGGAGAAGGAGAAGGTGAATTCTGGAGGGTGAATCAGAAGAAGTAGAAGAAGGAGAGGGAGAAGGTGAGGTCTGGAGGGTGAATCAGAAGAAGCAGAAGAAGGAGAAGGAGAAGGTGAAGTCTGGAGGGTGAATCAGAAGAAGCAGAAGAAGGAGAAGGAGAAGGTGATGTCTGGAGGGTGAATCAGAAGAGTCAGAAGAAGGAGAAGGTGAAGTCAGGAGGGTGAATCAGAAGAAGCAGAAGAAGGAGAAGGAGAAGGTGAAGTTAGGAGGGTGAATCAGAAGAAGCAGAAGAAGGAGAAGGTGAAGTCAGGGGGGTGAAGCAGAAGAAGTAGAAGAAGGAGAAGGAGAAGGTGAAGTCAGGAGGGTGAAGCAGAAGAAGGAGAAGAAGGAGAAGGAGAAGGTGAAGTCTGGAGGGCGCAGCAGAAGAAGCAGAAGAAGGAGAAGGAGAAGGTGAAGTCTGGAGGGTGAAGCAGAAGAAGCAGAAGAAGGAGAAGGAGAAGGTGAAGTCTGGAGGGTGAATCAGAAGAGGTAGAAGAAGGAGAAGGAGAAGGTGAAGTCAGGAGGGTGAAGCAGAAGAAGCAGAAGAAGGAGAAGGTGAAGTCTGGAGGGTGAAGCAGAAGAAGCAGAAGAAGGAGAAGGAGAAGGTGAAGTCTGGAGGGCGAAGCAGAAGAAGCAGAAGACGGAGAAGGAGAAGGTGAAGTCTGGAGGGTGAAGCAGAAGAAGCAGAAGAAGGAGAAGGAGAAGATGAAGTCTGGAGGGTGAATCAGAAGAAGTAGAAGAAGGAGAAGGAGAAGGTGAAGTCAGGAGGGTGAAGCAGAAGAAGCAGAAGAAGGAGAAGGAGAAGGTGAAGTCTGGAGGGTGAAGCAGAAGAAGCAGAAGAAGGAGAAGGTGAAGTCTGGATGGTGAAGCAGAAGAAGCAGAAGAAGGAGAAGGAGAAGGTGAAGTCAGGAGGGTGAATCAGACGAAGTAGAAGAAGGAGAAGTAGAAGGTGAAGTCTGGAGGGTGAATCAGAAGAAGTAGAAGAAGGAGAAGGAGAAGGTGAAGTCTGGAGGGTGAATCAGAAGAAGTAGAAGAAGGAGAAGGAGAAGGTGAAGTCTGGAGGGTGAATCAGAAGAAGCAGAAGAAGGAGAAGGAGAAGGTGAAGTCTGGAGGGTGAATCAGAAGAAGTAGAAGAAGGAGAAGGAGAAGGTGAGGTCTGGAGGGTGAATCAGAAGAAGCAGAAGAAGGAGAAGGAGAAGGTGAAGTCTGAAGGGTGAATCAGAAGAAGCAGAAGAAGGAGAAGGAGAAGGTGAAGTCTGGAGGGTGAATCAGAAGAAGCAGAAGAAGGAGAAGGAGAAGGTGAAGTCTGGAGGGTGAATCAGCAGAAGCAGAAGAAGGAGAAGGAGAAGGTGAAGTCTGGAGGGTGTATCAGAAGAAGTAGAAGAAGGAGAAGGAGAAGGTGAAGTCTGGAGGGTGAATCAGAAGAAGTAGAAGAAGGAGAAGGAGAAGGTGAAGTCTGGAGGGTGAATCAGAAGAAGCAGAAGAAGGAGAAGGAGAAGGTGAAGTCTGGAGGGTGAATCAGAAGAAGCAGAAGAAGGAGAAGGAGAAGATGAAGTCTGGAGGGTGATTCAGAAGAAGTAGAAGAAGGAGAAGAAGAAGGTGAAGTCTGGAGGATGAATCAGAAGAAGCAGAAGAAGGAGAAGCAGAACGTGAGGTCTGGAGGGTGAATCAGAAGAAGCAGAAGAAGGGAAAGGAGAAGGTGAAGTCTGCAGGGTGAATCAGAAGAAGCAGAATAAGGAGAAGGAGAAGGTGAAGTCTGGAGGGTGAATCAGAAGAAGCAGAAGAAGGAGAAGGAGAAGGTGAAGTCTGGAGGGAGAATCAGAAGAAGTAGAAGAAGGAGAAGGAGAAGGTGAAGTCTGGAGGGTGAAGCAGATGAAGTAGAAGAAGGAGAAGGAGAAGGTGAAGTCAAGAGGGTGAATCAGAAGAAGTAGAAGAAGGAGAAGGAGAAGGTGAAGTCTGGAGGCTGGATCAGAAGAAGCAGAAGAAGGAGAAGGAGAAGGTGAAGTCTTGAGGGTGAATCAGAAGAAGCAGAAGAAGTAGAAGGAGAAGGTGAAGTCTGGAGGGTGAATCAGAAGAAGTATAAGAAAGAGAAGGAGAAGGTGAAGTCTGGAGGGTGAATCAGAAGAAGCAGAAGAAGGAGAAGGAGAAGGTGAAGTCAGGAGGGTGAATCAGAAGAAGCAGAAGAAGGAGAAGGAGATGGTGAAGTCTGGAGGGTGAATCAGAAGAAGCAGAAGAAGGAGAAGGAGAAGGTGAAGACTGGAGGGTGAATCAGAAGAAGTAGACGAAGGAGAAGGAGAAGGTGAAGTCTGGAGGGTGAATCAGAAGAAGCAGAAGAAGGAGAAGGAGAAGGTGAAGTCTGGAGGGTGAATCAGAAGACGTAGAAGAAGGAGAAGGAGAAGGTGAAGTCTGGAGGGTGAATCAGAAGAAGCAGAAGAAGGAGAAGGAGAAGGTGAAGTCTGGAGGGTGAATCAGAAGAAGCAGAAGAAGGAGAAGGAGAAGGTGAAGTCTGGAGAGTGAATCAGAAGAAGCAGAAAAAGGAGAAGGAGAAGGTGAAGACTGGAGGGTGAATCAGAAGAAGTAGAAGAAGGAGAAGGAGAAGGTGAAGTCTGGAGGGTGAATCAGAAGAAGTAGAAGAAGGAGAAGGAGAAGGCGAAGTCTGGAGGGTGAATCAGAAGAAGCAGAAGAAGGAGAAGGAGAAGGTGAAGTCTGGAGGGTGAATCAGAAGAAGCAGAAGAAGGAGAAGGAGAAGATGAAGTCTGGAGGGTGAATCAGAAGAAGTAGAAGAAGGAGAAGGAGAAAGTGAGGTCTGGAGGGTGAATCAGAAGAAGCAGAAGAAGGAGAAGGAGAAGGTGAAGTCTGAAGGGTGAATCAGAAGAAGCAGAAGAAGGAGAAGGAGAAGGTGAAGTCTGGAGGGTGAATCAGAAGAAGCAGAAGAAGGAGAAGGAGAAGATGAAGTCTGGAGGGTGAATCAGAAGAAGCAGAAGAAGGAGAAGGAGAAGGTGAAGTCTGGAGGGTGAATCAGAAGAAGTAGAAGAAGGAGAAGGAGAAGGTGAAGTCTGGAGGGTGAATCAGAAGAAGTAGAAGAAGGAGAAGGAGAAGGTGAAGTCTGGAGGGTGAATCAGAAGAAGCAGAAGAAGGAGAAGGAGAAGCTGAAGTCTGGAGGGTGAATCAGAAGAAGCAGAAGAAGGAGAAGGAGAAGATGAAGTCTGGAGGGTGAATCAGAAGAAGTAGAAGAAGGAGAAGGAGAAGGTGAAGTCTGGAGGATGAATCAGAAGAAGCAGAAGAAGGAGAAGCAGAAGGTGAAGTCTGGAGGGTGAATCAGAAGAAGCAGAAGAAGGGGAAGGAGAAGGTGAAGTCTGGAGGGTGAATCAGAAGAAGCAGAATAAGGAGAAGGAGAAGGTGAAGTCTGGAGGGTGAATCAGAAAAAGCAGAAGAAGGAGAAGGATAAGGTGAAGTCTGGAGGGTGAATCAGAAGAAGTAGAAGAAGGAGAAGGAGAAGGTGAAGTCTGGAGGGTGAAGCAGAAGAAGAAGAAGAAGGAGAAGGAGAAGGTGAAGTCAGGAGGGTGAATCAGATGTAGCAGAAGAAGGAGAAGGAGAAGGTGAAGTCTGGAGGGTGAATCAGAAGAATCTGAAGAAGGAGAAGGAGAAGGTGAAGTCTGGAGGGTGAATCAGAAGAAGCAGAAGAAAGAGAAGGAGAAGATGAAGTCTGGAGGGTGAATCAGAAGAAGTAGAAGAAGGAGAAGGAGAAAGTGAGGTCTGGAGGGTGAATCAGAAGAAGCAGAAGAAGGAGAAGGAGAAGGTGAAGTCTGAAGGGTGAATCAGAAGAAGCAGAAGAAGGAGAAGGAGAAGGTGAAGTCTGGAGGGTGAATCAGAAGAAGCAGAAGAAGGAGAAGGAGAAGATGAAGTCTGGAGGGTGAATCAGAAGAAGCAGAAGAAGGAGAAGGAGAAGGTGAAGTCTGGAGGGTGAATCAGAAGAAGTAGAAGAAGGAGAAGGAGAAGGTGAAGTCTGGAGGGTGAATCAGAAGAAGTAGAAGAAGGAGAAGGAGAAGGTGAAGTCTGGAGGGTGAATCAGAAGAAGCAGAAGAAGGAGAAGGAGAAGCTGAAGTCTGGAGGGGGAAGCAGAAGAAGCAGAAGAAGGAGAAGGAGAAGGTGAAGACTGGAGGGTGAATCAGAAGAAGTAGAAGAAGGAGTAGGAGAAGGTCAAGTCTGGAGGGTGAATCAGAAGAAGTAGAAGAAGGAGAAGGAGAAGGTGAAGTCTGGAGGGTGAATCAGAAGAAGCAGCAGAAGGAGAAGGAGAAGGTAAATTCTGGAGGGTGAATCAGAAGAAGTAGAAGAAGGAGAAGGAGAAGGTGAGGTCTGGAGGGTGAATCAGAAGAAGCAGAAGAAGGAGAAGGAGAAGGTGAAGTCTGGAGGGTGAATCAGAAGAAGCAGAAGAAGGAGAAGGAGAAGGTGAAGTCTGGAGGGTGAATCAGAAGAAGCAGAAGAAGGAGAAGGAGAAGGTGAAGTCAGGAGGGTGAATCAGAAGAAGCAGAAGAAGGAGAAGGAGAAGGTGAAGTTAGGAGGGTGAATCAGAAGAAGCAGAAGAAGGAGAAGGTGAAGTCAGGGGGGTGAAGCAGAAGAAGTCGAAGAAGGAGAAGGAGAAGGTGAAGTCAGGAGGGTGAAGCAGAAGAAGGAGAAGAAGGAGAAGGAGAAGGTGAAGTCTGGAGGGCGCAGCAGAAGAAGCAGAAGAAGGAGAAGGAGAAGGTGAAGTCTGGAGGGTGAAGCAGAAGAAGCAGAAGAAGGAGAAGGAGAAGATGAAGTCTGGAGGGTGAATCAGAAGAGGTAGAAGAAGGAGAAGGAGAAGGTGAAGTCAGGAGGGTGAAGCAGAAGAAGCAGAAGAAGGAGAAGGTGAAGTCTGGAGGGTGAAGCAGAAGAAGCAGAAGAAGGAGAAGGAGAAGGTGAAGTCTGGAGGGCGAAGCAGAAGAAGCAGAAGAAGGAGAAGGAGAAGGTGAAGTCTGGAGGGTGAAGCAGAAGAAGCAGAAGAAGGAGAAGGAGAAGATGAAGTCTGGAGGGTGAATCAGAAGAAGTAGAAGAAGGAGAAGGAGAAGGTGAAGTCAGGAGGGTGAAGCAGAAGAAGCAGAAGAAGGAGAAGGAGAAGGTGAAGTCTGGAGGGTGAAGCAGAAGAAGCAGAAGAAGGAGAAGGTGAAGTCTGGATGGTGAAGCAGAAGAAGCAGAAGAAGGAGAAGGAGAAGGTGAAGTCAGGAGGGTGAATCAGACGAAGTAGAAGAAGGAGAAGTAGAAGGTGAAGTCTGGAGGGTGAATCAGAAGAAGTAGAAGAAGGAGAAGGAGAAGGTGAAGTCTGGAGGGTGAATCAGAAGAAGTAGAAGAAGGAGAAGGAGAAGGTGAAGTCTGGAGGGTGAATCAGAAGAAGCAGAAGAAGGAGAAGGAGAAGGTGAAGTCTGGAGGGTGAATCAGAAGAAGTAGAAGAAGGAGAAGGAGAAGGTGAGGTCTGGAGGGTGAATCAGAAGAAGCAGAAGAAGGAGAAGGAGAAGGTGAAGTCTGAAGGGTGAATCAGAAGAAGCAGAAGAAGGAGAAGGAGAAGGTAAAGTCTGGAGGGTGAATCAGAAGAAGCAGAAGAAGGAGAAGGAGAAGGTGAAGTCTGGAGGGTGAATCAGCAGAAGCAGAAGAAGGAGAAGGAGAAGGTGAAGTCTGGAGGGTTGTATCAGAAGAAGTAGAAGAAGGAGAAGGAGAAGGTGAAGTCTGGAGGGTGAATCAGAAGAAGTAGAATAAGGAGAAGGAGAAGGTGAAGTCTGGAGGGTGAATCAGAAGAAGCAGAAGAAGGAGAAGGAGAAGGTGAAGTCTGGAGGGTGAATCAGAAGAAGCAGAAGAAGGAGAAGGAGAAGATGAAGTCTGGAGGGTGAATCAGAAGAAGTAGAAGAATGAGAAGAAGAAGGTGAAGTCTGGAGGAATAATCAGAAGAAGCAGAAAAAGGAGAAGCAGAACGTGAAGTCTGGAGGGTGAATCAGAAGAAGCAGAAGAAGGGAAAGGAGAAGGTGAAGTCTGCAGGGTGAATCAGAAGAAGCAGAATAAGGAGAAGGAGAAGGTGAAGTCTGGAGGGTGAATCAGAAGAAGCAGAAGAAGGAGAAGGAGAAGGTGAAGTCTGGAGGGTGAATCAGAAGAAGTAGAAGAAGGAGAAGGAGAAGGTGAAGTCTGGAGGGTGAAGCAGAAGAAGTAGAAGAAGGAGAAGGAGAAGGTGAAGTCAAGACGGTGAATCAGAAGAAGTAGAAGAAGGAGAAGGAGAAGGTGAAGTCAGGAGGGTGAATCAGAAGAAGCAGAAGAAGGAGAAGGAGAAGGTGAAGTCTGGAGGGTGAATCAGAAGAATCAGAAGAAGGAGAAGGAGAAGGTGAAGTCTGGAGGGTGAATCAGAAGAAGCAGAAGAAAGAGAAGGAGAAGGTGAAGTCTGGAGGGTGAAGCAGAAGAAGCAGAAGAAGGAGAACGAGAAGGTGAAGACTGTAGGGTGAATCAGAAGAAGTAGAAGAAGGAGAAGGAGAAGGTGAAGTCTGGAGGGTGAATCAGAAGAAGTAGAAGAAGGAGAAGGAGAAGGTGAAGTCTGGGTGGTGAATCAGAAGAAGCAGAAGAAGGAGAAGGAGAAGGTGAATTCTGGAGGGTGAATCAGAAGAAGTAGAAGAAGGAGAAGGAGAAGGTGAGGTCTGGAGGGTGAATCAGAAGAAGCAGAAGAAGGAGAAGGAGAAGGTGAAGTCTGGAGGGTGAATCAGAAGAAGCAGAAGAAGGAGAAGGAGAAGGTGAAGTCTGGAGGGTGAATCAGAAGAAGCAGAAGAAGGAGAAGGAGAAGGTGAAGTCAGGGGGTGAAGCAGAAGAAGTAGAAGAAAGAGAAGGAGAAGGTGAAGTCAGGAGGGTGAAGCAGAAGAAGGAGAAGAAGGAGAAGGTGAAGTCTGGAGGGCGCAGCAGAAGAAGCAGAAGAAGGAGAAGGAGAAGGTGAACTCTGGAGGGTGAAGCAGAAGAAGCAGAAGAAGGAGAAGGAGAAGGTGAAGTCTGGAGGGTGAATCAGAAGAGGTAGAAGAAGGAGAAGGAGAAGGTGAAGTCAAGAGGTTGAAGCAGAAGAAGCAGAAGAAGGAGAAGTAGAAGGTGAAGTCTGGAGGTGAAGCAGAAGAAGCAGAAGAAGGAGAAGGAGAAGGTGAAGTCTGGAGGGCGAAGCAGAAGAAGCAGGAGAGGAGATGGAGAAGGTGAAGTCTGGAGGGTGAAGCAGAAGAAGCAGAGATGGAGAAGGAGAAGGTGAAGTCTGGAGGGTGAAGCAGAAGAAGCAGAAGAAGGAGAAGGAGAAGGTGAAGTCTGGAGGGCGAAGCAGAAGAAGCAGAAGAAGGAGAACGAGAAGGTGAAGTCTGGAGGGTGAAGCAGAAGAAGCAGAAGAAGGAGAAGGAGAAGGTGAAGTCAGGAGGGTGAATCAGAAGAAGCAGAAGAAGGAGAAGGAGAAGGTGAAGTCTGGAGGGTGAATCAGAAGAAGTAGAAGAAGGAGAAGGAGAAGGTGAAGTCTGGAGGGTGAATCAGAAGAAGCAGAAGAAGGAGAAGGAGAAGGTGAAGTCTGGAGGGTGAATCAGAAGAAGTAGAAGAAGGAGAAGGAGAAGGTGTAGTCTGGAGGGTGAATCAGAAGAAGTAGTCGAAGGAGAAGGAGAAGGTGAAGTCTGGAGGGTGAATCAGAAGAAGCAGAAGAAGGAGAAGGAGAAGATAAAGTCTGGAGTGTGAATCAGAAGAAGTAGAAGAAGGAGAAGGAGAAGGTGAAGTCTGGAGGGTGAATCAGAAGAAGCAGAAGAATGAGAAGGAGAAGGTGAAGTCTGGAGGGTGAATCAGAAGAAGCAGAAGAAGGAGAAGGAGAAGGTGAAGTCTGGAGGCTGAATCAGAAGAAGCAGAAGAAGGAGAAGGAGAAGGTGAAGTCTTGAGGGTGAATCAGAAGAAGCAGAAGAAGTAGAAGGAGAAGGTGAAGTCTGGAGGGTGAATCAGAAGAAGTAGAAGAAGGAGAAGGAGAAGGTGAAGTCTGGAGGGTGAATCAGAAGAAGCAGAAGAAGGAGAAGGAGAAGGTGAAGTCAGGAGGGTGAATCAGAAGAAGCAGAAGAAGGAGAAGGAGATGGTGAAGTCTGGAGGGTGAATCAGAAGAAGCAGAAGAAGGAGAAGGAGAAGGTGAAGACTGGAGGGTGAATCAGAAGAAGTAGACGAAGGAGAAGGAGAAGGTGAAGTCTGGAGGGTGAATCAGAAGAAGCAGAAGAAGGAGAAGGTGAAGTCTGGAGGGTGAATCAGAAGAAGTAGAAGAAGGAGAAGGAGAAGGTGAAGTCTGGAGGGTGAATCAGAAGAAGCAGAAGAAGGAGAAGGAGAAGGTGAAGTCTGGAGGATGAATCAGAAGAAGCAGAAGAAGGAGAAGGAGAAGGTGAAGTCTGGAGGGTGAATCAGAAGAAGTAGAAGAAGGAGAAGGAGAAGGTGAAGCCTGGAGGGTGAATCCGAAGAAGTAGAAGAAGGAGAAGGAGAAGGCGAAGTCTGGAGGGTGAATCAGAAGAAGTAGAAGAAGGAAAAGGAGAAGGTGAAGTCTGGAGGGTGAATCAGAAGAAGCAGAAGAAGGAGAAGGAGAAGATGAAGTCTGGAGGGTGAATCAGAAGAAGTAGAAGAAGGAGAAGGAGAAGGAGAGGTCTGGAGGGTGAATCAGAAGAAGCAGAAGAAGGAGAAGGAGAAGGTGAAGTCTGAAGGGTGAATCAGAAGAAGCAGAAGAAGGAGAAGGAGAAGGTGAAGTCTGGAGGGTGAATCAGAAGAAGCAGAAGAAGGAGAAGGAGAAGGTGAAGTCTGGAGGGTGAATCAGAAGAAGCAGAAGAAGGAGAAGGAGAAGGTGAAGTCTGGAGGGTGAATCAGAAGAAGTAGAAGAAGGAGAAGGAGAAGGTGAAGTCTGGAGGGTGAATCAGAAGAAGTAGAAGAAGGAGAAGGAGAAGGTGAAGTCTGGAGGGTGAATCAGAAGAAGCAGAAGAAGGAGAAGGAGAAGGTGAAGTCTGGAGGGTGAATCAGAAGAAGCAGAAGAAGGAGAAGGAGAAGATGAAGTCTGGAGGGCGAATCAGAAGAAGTAGAAGAAGGAGAAGGAGAAGGTGAAGTCTGGAGGATGAATCAGAAGAAGCAGAAGAAGGAGAAGCAGAAGGTGAAGTCTGGAGGGTGAATCAGAAGAAGCAGAAGAAGGGGAAGGAGAAGGTGAAGTCTGGAGGGTGAATCAGAAGAAGCAGAAGAAGGAGAAGGAGAAGGTGAAGTCTGGAGGGTGAATCAGAAGAAGCAGAAGAAGGAGAAGGAGAAGGTGAAGTCTGGAGAGTTAATCAGAAGAAGCAGAAAAAGGAGAAGGAGAAGGTGAAGACTGGAGGGTGAATCAGAAGAAGTAGAAGAAGGAGAAGGAGAAGGTGAAGTCTGGAGGGTGAATCAGAAGAAGTAGAAGAAGGAGAAGGAGAAGGCGAAGTCTGGATGGTGAATCAGAAGAAGCAGAAGAAGGAGAAGGAGAAGGTGAAGTCTGGAGGGTGAATCAGAAGAAGTAGAAGAAGGAGAAGGAGAAGGTGAAGTCTGGAGGGTGAATCAGAAGAAGCAGAAGAAGGAGAAGGAGAAGGTGAAGTCTGGAGGGTGAATCAGAAGAAGCAGAAGAAGGAGAAGGAGAAGATGAAGTCTGGAGGGCGAATCAGAAGAAGTAGAAGAAGGAGAAGGAGAAGGTGAAGTCTGGAGGATGAATCAGAAGAAGCAGAAGAAGGAGAAGCAGAAGGTGAAGTCTGGAGGGTGAATCAGAAGAAGCAGAAGAAGGGGAAGGAGAAGGTGAAGTCTGGAGGGTGAATCAGAAGAAGCAGAATAAGGAGAAGGAGAAGGTGAAGTCTGGAGGGTGAATCAGAAGAAGCAGAAGAAGGAGAAGGAGAAGGTGAAGTCTGGAGGGTGAATCAGAAGACGTAGAAGAAGGAGAAGGAGAAGGTGAAGTCTGGAGGGTGAAGCAGAAGAAGTAGAAGAAGGAGAAGGAGAAGGTGAAGTCAAGAGGGTGAATCAGAAGAAGTAGAAGAAGGAGAAGGAGAAGGTGAAGTCAGGAGGGTGAATCAGAAGAAGCAGAAGAAGGAGACGGAGAAGGTGAAGTCTGGAGGGTGAATCAGAAGAAGCAGAAGAAGGAGAAGGAGAAGGTGAAGTCTGGAGAGTGAATCAGAAGAAGCAGAAAAAGGAGAAGGAGAAGGTGAAGACTGGAGGGTGAATCAGAAGAAGTAGAAGAAGGAGAAGGAGAAGGTGAAGTCTGGAGGGTGAATCAGAAGAAGTAGAAGAAGGAGAAGGAGAAGGCGAAGTCTGGATGGTGAATCAGAAGAAGCAGAAGAAGGAGAAGGAGAAGGTGAAGTCTGGAGGGTGAATCAGAAGAAGCAGAAGAAGGAGAAGGAGTAGATGAAGTCTGGAGGGTGAATCAGAAGAAGTAGAAGAAGGAGAAGGAGAAGGTGAAGTCTGAAGGGTGAATCAGAAGAAGAAAAAGAAGGAGAAGGAGAAGGTGAAGTCTGGAGGGTGAATCAGAAGAATCAGAAGAAGGAGAAGGAGAAGGTGAAGTCTGGAGGGTGAATCAGAAGAAGCAGAAGAAGGAGAAGGAGAAGGTGAAGTCTGGAGGGTGAATCAGAACAAGTAGAAGAAGGAGAAGGAGAAGGTGAAGTCTGGAGGATGAATCAGAAGAAGCTGAAGATGGAGAAGGAGAAGGTGAAGTCTGGAGGGTGAATCAGAAGAAGCAGAAGAAGGCCAAGGAGAAGGTGAAGTCTGGAGGGTGAAGCAGAAGAAGCAGAAGAAGGAGAAGGAGAAGGTGAAGTCTGGAGGGTGAATCAGAAGAAGTAGAAGAAGGAGAAGGAGAAGGTGAAGTCTGGAGGATGAATCAGAAGAAGCAGAAGAAGGAGAAGGAGAAGGTGAAGTCTGGAGGGTGAATCAGAAGAAGCAGAAGAAGGGGAAGGAGAAGGTGAAGTCTGGAGGGTGAATCAGAAGAAGCAGAAGAAGGAGAAGGAGAAGGCGAAGTCTGGAGGGTGAATCAGAAGAAGCAGAAGAAGGAGAAGGAGAAGGTGAAGTCTGGAGGGTGAATCAGAAGAAGCAGAAGAAGGAGAAGGAGAAGGTGAAGTCTGGAGGGTGAATCAGAAGAAGTAGAAGAAGGAGAAGGAGAAGGTGAAGTCTGGAGGGTGAATCAGAAGAAGTAGAAGAAGGAGAAGGAGAAGGTGAAGTCTGGAGGGTGAATCAGAAGAAGCAGAAGAAGGAGAAGGAGAAGGTGAAGTCTGGAGGGTGAATCAGAAGAAGCAGAAGAAGGAGAAGGAGCAGATGAAGTCTGGAGGGCGAATCAGAAGAAGTAGAAGAAGGAGAAGGAGAAGGTGAAGTCTGGAGGATGAATCAGAAGAAGCAGAAGAAGGAGAAGCAGAAGGTGAAGTCTGGAGGGTGAATCAGAAGAAGCAGAAGAAGGGGAAGGAGAAGGTGAAGTCTGGAGGGTGAATCAGAAGAAGCAGAATAAGGAGAAGGAGAAGGTGAAGTCTGGAGGGTGAATCAGAAGAAGCAGAAGAAGGAGAAGGAGAAGGTGAAGTCTGGAGGGTGAATCAGAAGACGTAGAAGAAGGAGAAGGAGAAGGTGAAGTCTGGAGGGTGAAGCAGAAGAAGTAGAAGAAGGAGAAGGAGAAGGTGAAGTCAAGAGGGTGAATCAGAAGAAGTAGAAGAAGGAGAAGGAGAAGGTGAAGTCAGGAGGGTGAATCAGAAGAAGCAGAAGAAGGAGAAGGAGAAGGTGAAGTCTGGAGGGTGAATCAGAAGAAGCAGAAGAAGGAGAAGGAGAAGGTGAAGTCTGGAGAGTGAATCAGAAGAAGCAGAAAAAGGAGAAGGAGAAGGTGAAGACTGGAGGGTGAATCAGAAGAAGTAGAAGAAGGAGAAGGAGAAGGTGAAGTCTGGAGGGTGAATCAGAAGAAGTAGAAGAAGGAGAAGGAGAAGGCGAAGTCTGGATGGTGAATCAGAAGAAGCAGAAGAAGGAGAAGGAGAAGGTGAAGTCTGGAGGGTGAATCAGAAGAAGCAGAAGAAGGAGAAGGAGTAGATGAAGTCTGGAGGGTGAATCAGAAGAAGTAGAAGAAGGAGAAGGAGAAGGTGAAGTCTGAAGGGTGAATCAGAAGAAGAAAAAGAAGGAGAAGGAGAAGGTGAAGTCTGGAGGGTGAATCAGAAGAATCAGAAGAAGGAGAAGGAGAAGGTGAAGTCTGGAGGGTGAATCAGAAGAAGCAGAAGAAGGAGAAGGAGAAGGTGAAGTCTGGAGGGTGAATCAGAAGAAGTAGAAGAAGGAGAAGGAGAAGGTGAAGTCTGGAGGATGAATCAGAAGAAGCTGAAGATGGAGAAGGAGAAGGTGAAGTCTGGAGGGTGAATCAGAAGAAGCAGAAGAAGGCCAAGGAGAAGGTGAAGTCTGGAGGGTGAAGCAGAAGAAGCAGAAGAAGGAGAAGGAGAAGGTGAAGTCTGGAGGGTGAATCAGAAGAAGTAGAAGAAGGAGAAGGAGAAGGTGAAGTCTGGAGGATGAATGAGAAGAAGCAGAAGAAGGAGAAGGAGAAGGTGAAGTCTGGAGGGTGAATCAGAAGAAGCAGAAGAAGGGGAAGGAGAAGGTGAAGTCTGGAGGGTGAATCAGAAGAAGCAGAAGAAGGAGAAGGAGAAGGCGAAGTCTGGAGGGTGAATCAGAAGAAGCAGAAGAAGGAGAAGGAGAAGGTGAAGTCTGGAGGGTGAATCAGAAGAAGTAGAAGAAGGAGAAGGAGAAGGTGAAGTCTGGAGGATGAATCAGAAGAAGCAGAAGAAGGAGAAGCAGAAGGTGAAGTCTGGAGGGTGAATCAGAAGAAGCAGAAGAAGGGGAAGGAGAAGGTGAAGTCTGGAGGGTGAATCAGAAGAAGCAGAAGAAGGAGAAGGAGAAGGTGAAGTCTGGAGGGTGAAGCAGAAGAAGCAGAAGAAGGAGAAGGAGAAGGTGAAGTCTGAAGGGTGAATCAGAAGAAGCAGAAGAAGGAGAAGGAGAAGGCAAAGTCTGGAGGGTGAATCAGAAGAAGCAGAAGAAGGAGAAGGAGAAGGCGAAGTCTGGAGGGTGAATCAGAAGAAGCAGAAGAAGGAGAAGGAGAATGTGAAGTCTGGAGGGTGAATCAGAAGAAGTAGAAGAAGGAGAAGGAGAAGGTGAAGTCTGGAGGATGAATCAGAAGAAGCAGAAGAAGGAGAAGCAGAAGGTGAAGTCTGGAGGGTGAATCAGAAGAAGCAGAAGAAGGGGAAGGAGAAGGTGAAGTCTGGAGGGTGAATCAGAAGAAGCAGAATAAGGAGAAGGAGAAGGTGAAGTCTGGAGGGTGAATCAGAAGAAACAGAAGAAGGAGAAGGAGAAGGTGAAGTCTGGAGGGTGAATCAGAAGAAGTAGAAGAAGGAGAAGGAGAAGGTGAAGTCTGGAGGGTGAAGCAGAAGAAGTAGAAGAAGGAGAAGGAGAAGGTGAAGTCTGGAGGGTGAATCAGAAGAAGTAGAAGAAGGAGAAGGAGAAGGTGAAGTCAGGAGGGTGAATCAGAAGAAGCAGAAGAAGGAGAAGGAGAAGGTGAAGTCTGGAGGGTGAATCAGAAGAATCAGAAGAAGGAGAAGGAGAAGGTGAAGTCTGGAGGGTGAATCAGAAGAAGCAGAAGAAAGAGAAGGAGAAGGTGAAGTCTGGAGGGTGAAGCAGAAGAAGCAGAAGAAGGAGAAGGAGAAGGTGAAGTCAAGAGGGTGAATCAGAAGAAGTAGAAGAAGGAGAAGGAGAAGGTGAAGTCAGGGGGGTAAAGCAGAAGAAGTAGAAGAAGGAGAAGGAGAAGGTGAAGTCAGGAGGGTGAAGCAGAAGAAGGAGAAGAAGGAGAAGGAGACGGTGAAGTCTGGAGGGCGCAGCAGAAGAAGCAGAAGAAGGAGAAGGAGAAGGTGAAGTCTGGAGGGTGAAGCAGAAGAAGCAGAAGAAGGAGAAGGAGAAGGTGAAGTCTGGAGGGTGAATCAGAAGAAGCAGAAGAAGGAGAAGGAGAAGATGAAGTCTGGAGGGTGAATCAGAAGAAGTAGAAGAAGGAGAAGGAGAAGGAGAGGTCTGGAGGGTGAATCAGAAGAAGCAGAAGAAGGAGAAGGAGAAGGTGAAGTCTGAAGGGTGAATCAGAAGAAGCAGAAGAAGGAGAAGGAGAAGGTGAAGTCTGGAGGGTGAATCAGAAGACACAGAAGAAGGAGAAGGAGAAGGTGAAGTCTGGAGGGTGAATCAGAAGAAGCAGAAGAAGGAGAAGGAGAAGGTGAAGTCTGGAGGGTGAATCAGAAGAAGTAGAAGAAGGAGAAGGAGAAGGTGAAGTCTGGAGGGTGAATCAGAAGAAGTAGAAGAAGGAGAAGGAGAAGGTGAAGTCTGGAGGGTGAATCAGAAGAAGCAGAAGAAGGAGAAGGAGAAGGTGAAGTCTGGAGGGTGAATCAGAAGAAGCAGAAGAAGGAGAAGGAGAAGATGAAGTCTGGAGGGTGAATCAGAAGAAGTAGAAGAAGGAGAAGGAGAAGATGAAGTCTGGAGGATGAATCAGAAGAAGCAGAAGAAGGAGAAGCAGAAGGTGAAGTCTGGAGGGTGAATCAGAAGAAGCAGAAGAAGGGGAAGGAGAAGGTGAAGTCTGGAGGGTGAATCAGAAGAAGCAGAATAAGGAGAAGGAGAAGGTGAAGTCTGAAGGTTGAATCAGAAGAAGCAGAAGAAGGAGAAGGAGAAGGTGAAGTCTGGAGGGTGAATCAGAAGAAGTAGAAGAAGGAGAAGGAGAAGGTGAAGTCTGGAGGGTGAAGCAGAAGAAGTAGAAGAAGGAGAAGGAGAAGGTGAAGTCTGGTGGGTGAATCAGAAGAAGTAGAAGAAGGAGAAGAAGAAGGCGAAGTCTGGAGGGTGAATCAGAAGAAGTAGAAGAAGGAGAAGGAGAAGGTGAAGTCTGGAGGGTGAATCAGAAGAAGCAGAAGAAGGAGAAGGGGAAGATGAAGTCTGGAGGGTGAATCAGAAGAAGTAGAAGAAGGAGAAGGAGAAGGAGATGTCTGGAGGGTGAATCAGAAGAAGCAGAAGAAGGAGAAGGAGAAGGTGAAGTCTGAAGGGTGAATCAGAAGAAGCAGAAGAAGGAGAAGGAGAAGGTGAAGTCTGGAGGGTGAATCAGAAGAAGCAGAAGAAGGAGAAGGCGAAGGTGAAGTCTGGAGGGTGAATCAGAAGAAGCAGAAGAAGGAGAAGGAGAAGGTGAAGTCTGGAGGGTGAATCAGAAGAAGTAGAAGAAGGAGAAGGAGAAGGTGAAGTCTGGAGGGTGAATCAGAAGAAGTAGAAGAAGGAGAAGGAGAAGGTGAAGTCTGGAGGGTGAATCAGAAGAAGCAGAAGAAGGAGAAGGAGAAGGTGAAGTCTGGAGGGTGAATCAGAAGAAGCAGAAGAAGGAGAAGGAGAAGATGAAGTCTGGAGGGTGAATCAGAAGAAGTAGAAGAAGGAGAAGGAGAAGGTGAAGTCTGGAGGATGAATCAGAAGAAGGAGAAGCAGAAGGTGAAGTCTGGAGGGTGAATCAGAAGAAGCAGAAGAAGGGGAAGGAGAAGGTGAAGTCTGGAGGGTGAATCAGAAGAAGCAGAATAAGGAGAAGGAGAAGGTGAAGTCTGGAGGGTGAATCAGAAGAAGCAGAAGAAGGAGAAGGAGAAGGTGAAGTCTGGAGGGTGAATCAGAAGAAGTAGAAGAAGGAGAAGGAGAAGGTGAAGTCTGGAGGGTGAAGCAGAAGAAGTAGAAGAAGGAGAAGGAGAAGGTGAAGTCAAGAGGGTGAATCAGAAGAAGTAGAAGAAGGAGAAGGAGAAGGTGAAGTCAGGAGGGTGAATCAGAAGAAGCAGAAGAAGGAGAAGGAGAAGGTGAAGTCTGGAGGGTGAATCAGAAGAAGCAGAAGAAGGAGAAGGAGAAGGTGAAGTCTGGAGAGTGAACCAGAAGAAGCAGAAAAAGGAGAAGGAGAAGGTGAAGACTGGAGGGTGAATCAGAAGAAGGAGAAGAAGGAGAAGGAGAAGGTGAAGTCTGGAGGGTGAATCAGAAGAAGTAGAAGAAGGAGAAGGAGAAGGCGAAGTCTGGAGGGTGAATCAGAAGAAGCAGAAGAAGGAGAAGGAGAAGGTGAAGTCTGGAGGGTGAATCAGAAGAAGCAGAAGAAGGAGAAGGAGTAGATGAAGTCTGGAGGGAGAATCAGAAGAAGTAGAAGAAGGAGAAGGAGAAGGAGAGGTCTGGAGGGTGAATCAGAAGAAGCAGAAGAAGGAGAAGGAGAAGGCGAAGTCTGAAGGGTGAATCAGAAGAAGCAGAAGAAGGAGAAGGAGAAGGTGAAGTCTGGAGGGTGAATCAGAAGAATCAGAAGAAGGAGAAGGAGAAGGTGAAGTCTGGAGGGTGAATCAGAAGAAGCAGAAGAAGGAGAAGGAGAAGGTGAAGTCTGGAGGGTGAATCAGAAGAAGTAGAAGAAGGAGAAGGAGAAGGTGAAGTCTGGAGGGTGAATCAGAAGAAGTAGAAGAAGGAGAAGGAGAAGGTGAAGTCTGGAGGATGAATCAGAAGAAGCTGAAGAAGGAGAAGGAGAAGGTGAAGTCTGGAGGGTGAATCAGAAGAAGCAGAAGAAGGAGAAGGAGAAGGTGAAGTCTGGAGGGTGAAGCAGAAGAAGCAGAAGAAGGAGAAGGAGAAGGTGAAGTCTGAAGGGTGAATCAGAAGAAGCAGAAGAAGGAGAAGGAGAAGGCGAAGTCTGGAGGGTGAATCAGAAGAAGCAGAAGAAGGAGAAGGAGAAGGTGAAGTCTGGAGGGTGAATCAGAAGAAGTAGAAGAAGGAGAAGGAGAAGCTGAAGTCTGGAGGATGAATCAGAAGAAGCAGAAGAAGGAGAAGCAGAAGGTGAAGTCTGGAAGGTGAATCAGAAGAAGCAGAAGAAGGGGAAGGAGAAGTTGAAGTCTGGAGGGTGAATCAGAAGAAGCAGAAGCAGGAGAAGGAGAAGGTGAAGTCTGGAGGGTGAAGCAGAAGAAGCAGAAGAAGGAGAAGGAGAAGGTGAAGTCTGAAGGGTGAATCAGAAGAAACAGAAGAAGGAGAAGGAGAAGGCGAAGTCTGGAGGGTGAATCAGAAGAAGCAGAAGAAGGAGAAGGAGAAGGCGAGGTCTGGAGGGTGAATCAGAAGAAGCAGAAGAAGGAGAAGGAGAAGGTGAAGTCTGGAGGGTGAATCAGAAGAAGTAGAAGAAGGAGAAGGAGAAGGTGAAGTCTGGAGGATGAATCAGAAGCAGCAGAAGAAGGAGAAGCAGAAGGTGAAGTCTGGAGGGTGAATCAGAAGAAGCAGAAGAAGGGGAAGGAGAAGGTAAAGTCTGGAGGGTGAATCAGAAGAAGCAGAATAAGGAGAAGGAGAAGGTGAAGTCTGGAGGGTGAATCAGAAGAAGCAGAAGAAGGAGAAGGAGAAGGTGAAGTCTGGAGGGTGAATCAGAAGAAGTAGAAGAAGGAGAAGGAGAAGGTGAAGTCTGGAGGGTGAAGCAGAAGAAGTAGAAGAAGGAGAAGGAGAAGGTGAAGTCTGGAGGGTGAATCAGAAGAAGTAGAAGAAGGAGAAGGAGAAGGTGAAGTCAGGAGGGTGAATCAGAAGAAGCAGAAGAAGGAGAAGGAGAAGGTGAAGTCTGGAGGGTGAATCAGAAGAATCAGAAGAAGGAGAAGGAGAAGGTGAAGTCTGGAGGGTGAATCAGAAGAAGCAGAAGAAAGAGAAGGAGAAGGTGAAGTCTGGAGGGTGAAGCAGAAGAAGCAGAAGAAGGAGAAGGAGAAGGTGAAGTCTGGAGGGTGAATCAGAAGAAGCAGAAGAAGGAGAAGGAGAAGATGAAGTCTGGAGGGTGAATCAGAAGAAGTAGAAGAAGGAGAAGGAGAAGGAGAGGTCTGGAGGGTGAATCAGAAGAAGCAGAAGAAGGAGAAGGAGAAGGTGAAGTCTGAAGGGTGAATCAGAAGAAGCAGAAGAAGGAGAAGGAGAAGGTGAAGTCTGGAGGGTGAATCAGAAGACACAGAAGAAGGAGAAGGAGAAGGTGAAGTCTGGAGGGTGAATCAGAAGAAGCAGAAGAAGGAGAAGGAGAAGGTGAAGTCTGGAGGGTGAATCAGAAGAAGTAGAAGAAGGAGAAGGAGAAGGTGAAGTCTGGAGGGTGAATCAGAAGAAGTAGAAGAAGGAGAAGGAGAAGGTGAAGTCTGGAGGGTGAATCAGAAGAAGCAGAAGAAGGAGAAGGAGAAGGTGAAGTCTGGAGGGTGAATCAGAAGAAGCAGAAGAAGGAGAAGGAGAAGATGAAGTCTGGAGGGTGAATCAGAAGAAGTAGAAGAAGGAGAAGGAGAAGATGAAGTCTGGAGGATGAATCAGAAGAAGCAGAAGAAGGAGAAGCAGAAGGTGAAGTCTGGAGGGTGAATCAGAAGAAGCAGAAGAAGGGGAAGGAGAAGGTGAAGTCTGGAGGGTGAATCAGAAGAAGCAGAATAAGGAGAAGGAGAAGGTGAAGTCTGAAGGTTGAATCAGAAGAAGCAGAAGAAGGAGAAGGAGAAGGTGAAGTCTGGAGGGTGAATCAGAAGAAGTAGAAGAAGGAGAAGGAGAAGGTGAAGTCTGGAGGGTGAAGCAGAAGAAGTAGAAGAAGGAGAAGGAGAAGGTGAAGTCTGGTGGGTGAATCAGAAGAAGTAGAAGAAGGAGAAGAAGAAGGCGAAGTCTGGAGGGTGAATCAGAAGAAGTAGAAGAAGGAGAAGGAGAAGGTGAAGTCTGGAGGGTGAATCAGAAGAAGCAGAAGAAGGAGAAGGAGAAGATGAAGTCTGGAGGGTGAATCAGAAGAAGTAGAAGAAGGAGAAGGAGAAGGAGAGGTCTGGAGGGTGAATCAGAAGAAGCAGAAGAAGGAGAAGGAGAAGGTGAAGTCTGAAGGGTGAATCAGAAGAAGCAGAAGAAGGAGAAGGAGAAGGTGAAGTCTGGAGGGTGAATCAGAAGAAGCAGAAGAAGGAGAAGGAGAAGGTGAAGTCTGGAGAGAATCAGAAGAAGCAGAAGAAGGAGAAGGAGAAGGTGAAGTCTGGAGGGTGAATCAGAAGAAGTAGAAGAAGGAGAAGGAGAAGGTGAAGTCTGGAGGGTGAATCAGAAGAAGTAGAAGAAGGAGAAGGAGAAGGTGAAGTCTGGAGGGTGAATCAGAAGAAGCAGAAGAAGGAGAAGGAGAAGGTGAAGTCTGGAGGGTGAATCAGAAGAAGCAGAAGAAGGAGAAGGAGAAGATGAAGTCTGGAGGGTGAATCAGAAGAAGTAGAAGAAGGAGAAGGAGAAGGTGAAGTCTGGAGGATGAATCAGAAGAAGGAGAAGCAGAAGGTGAAGTCTGGAGGGTGAATCAGAAGAAGCAGAAGAAGGGGAAGGAGAAGGTGAAGTCTGGAGGGTGAATCAGAAGAAGCAGAATAAGGAGAAGGAGAAGGTGAAGTCTGGAGGGTGAATCAGAAGAAGCAGAAGAAGGAGAAGGAGAAGGTGAAGTCTGGAGGGTGAATCAGAAGAAGTAGAAGAAGGAGAAGGAGAAGGTGAAGTCTGGAGGGTGAAGCAGAAGAAGTAGAAGAAGGAGAAGGAGAAGGTGAAGTCAAGAGGGTGAATCAGAAGAAGTAGAAGAAGGAGAAGGAGAAGGTGAAGTCAGGAGGGTGAATCAGAAGAAGCAGAAGAAGGAGAAGGAGAAGGTGAAGTCTGGAGGGTGAATCAGAAGAAGCAGAAGAAGGAGAAGGAGAAGGTGAAGTCTGGAGAGTGAACCAGAAGAAGCAGAAAAAGGAGAAGGAGAAGGTGAAGATTGGAGGGTGAATCAGAAGAAGGAGAAGAAGGAGAAGGAGAAGGTGAAGTCTGGAGGGTGAATCAGAAGAAGTAGAAGAAGGAGAAGGAGAAGGCGAAGTCTGGAGGGTGAATCAGAAGAAGCAGAAGAAGGAGAAGGAGAAGGTGAAGTCTGGAGGGTGAATCAGAAGAAGCAGAAGAAGGAGAAGGAGTAGATGAAGTCTGGAGGGTGAATCAGAAGAAGTAGAAGAAGGAGAAGGAGAAGGAGAGGTCTGGAGGGTGAATCAGAAGAAGCAGAAGAAGGAGAAGGAGAAGGCGAAGTCTGAAGGGTGAATCAGAAGAAGCAGAAGAAGGAGAAGGAGAAGGTGAAGTCTGGAGGGTGAATCAGAAGAATCAGAAGAAGGAGAAGGAGAAGGTGAAGTCTGGAGGGTGAATCAGAAGAAGCAGAAGAAGGAGAAGGAGAAGGTGAAGTCTGGAGGGTGAATCAGAAGAAGTAGAAGAAGGAGAAGGAGAAGGTGAAGTCTGGAGGGTGAATCAGAAGAAGTAGAAGAAGGAGAAGGAGAAGGTGAAGTCTGGAGGATGAATCAGAAGAAGCTGAAGAAGGAGAAGGAGAAGGTGAAGTCTGGAGGGTGAATCAGAAGAAGCAGAAGCAGGAGAAGGAGAAGGTGAAGTCTGGAGGGTGAAGCAGAAGAAGCAGAAGAAGGAGAAGGAGAAGGTGAAGTCTGAAGGGTGAATCAGAAGAAGCAGAAGAAGGAGAAGGAGAAGGCGAAGTCTGGAGGGTGAATCAGAAGAAGCAGAAGAAGGAGAAGGAGAAGGTGAAGTCTGGAGGGTGAATCAGAAGAAGTAGAAGAAGGAGAAGGAGAAGCTGAAGTCTGGAGGATGAATCAGAAGAAGCAGAAGAAGGAGAAGCAGAAGGTGAAGTCTGGAAGGTGAGTCAGAAGAAGCAGAAGAAGGGGAAGGAGAAGTTGAAGTCTGGAGGGTGAATCAGAAGAAGCAGAAGCAGGAGAAGGAGAAGGTGAAGTCTGGAGGGTGAAGCAGAAGAAGCAGAAGAAGGAGAAGGAGAAGGTGAAGTCTGAAGGGTGAATCAGAAGAAGCAGAAGAAGGAGAAGGAGAAGGCGAAGTCTGGAGGGTGAATCAGAAGAAGCAGAAGAAGGAGAAGGAGAAGGCGAAGTCTGGAGGGTGAATCAGAAGAAGCAGAAGAAGGAGAAGGAGAAGGTGAAGTCTGGAGGGTGAATCAGAAGAAGTAGAAGAAGGAGAAGGAGAAGGTGAAGTCTGGAGGATGAATCAGAAGCAGCAGAAGAAGGAGAAGCAGAAGGTGAAGTCTGGAGGGTGAATCAGAAGAAGCAGAAGAAGGAGAAGGAGAAGGTGAAGTCTGGAGGGTGAATCAGAAGAAGCAGAAGAAGGAGAAGGAGAAGGTGAAGTCTGGAGAGTGAACCAGAAGAAGCAGAAAAAGGAGAAGGAGAAGGTGAAGACTGGAGGGTGAATCAGAAGAAGGAGAAGAAGGAGAAGGAGAAGGTGAAGTCTGGAGGGTGAATCAGAAGAAGTAGAAGAAGGAGAAGGAGAAGGCGAAGTCTGGAGGGTGAATCAGAAGAAGCAGAAGAAGGAGAAGGAGAAGGTGAAGTCTGGAGGGTGAATCAGAAGAAGCAGAAGAAGGAGAAGGAGTAGATGAAGTCTGGAGGGTGAATCAGAAGAAGTAGAAGAAGGAGAAGGAGAAGGAGAGGTCTGGAGGGTGAATCAGAAGAAGCAGAAGAAGGAGAAGGAGAAGGCGAAGTCTGAAGGGTGAATCAGAAGAAGCAGAAGAAGGAGAAGGAGAAGGTGAAGTCTGGAGGGTGAATCAGAAGAATCAGAAGAAGGAGAAGGAGAAGGTGAAGTCTGGAGGGTGAATCAGAAGAAGCAGAAGAAGGAGAAGGAGAAGGTGAAGTCTGGAGGGTGAATCAGAAGAAGTAGAAGAAGGAGAAGGAGAAGGTGAAGTCTGGAGGGTGAATCAGAAGAAGTAGAAGAAGGAGAAGGAGAAGGTGAAGTCTGGAGGATGAATCAGAAGAAGCTGAAGAAGGAGAAGGAGAAGGTGAAGTCTGGAGGGTGAATCAGAAAAAGCAGAAGAAGGAGAAGGAGAAGGTGAAGTCTGGAGGGTGAAGCAGAAGAAGCAGAAGAAGGAGAAGGAGAAGGTGAAGTCTGAAGGGTGAATCAGAAGAAGCAGAAGAAGGAGAAGGAGAAGGCGAAGTCTGGAGGGTGAATCAGAAGAAGCAGAAGAAGGAGAAGGAGAAGGTGAAGTCTGGAGGGTGAATCAGAAGAAGTAGAAGAAGGAGAAGGAGAAGCTGAAGTCTGGAGGATGAATCAGAAGAAGCAGAAGAAGGAGAAGCAGAAGGTGAAGTCTGGAAGGTGAATCAGAAGAAGCAGAAGAAGGGGAAGGAGAAGTTGAAGTCTGGAGGGTGAATCAGAAGAAGCAGAAGCAGGAGAAGGAGAAGGTGAAGTCTGGAGGGTGAAGCAGAAGAAGCAGAAGAAGGAGAAGGAGAAGGTGAAGTCTGAAGGGTGAATCAGAAGAAGCAGAAGAAGGAGAAGGAGAAGGCGAAGTCCTAAGGGTGAATCAGAAGAAGCAGAAGAAGGAGAAGGAGAAGGCGAAGTCTGGAGGGTGAATCAGAAGAAGCAGAAGAAGGAGAAGGTGAAGGTGAAGTCTGGAGGGTGAATCAGAAGAAGTAGAAGAAGGAGAAGGAGAAGGTGAAGTCTGGAGGATGAATCAGAAGCAGCAGAAGAAGGAGAAGCAGAAAGTGAAGTCTGGAGGGTGAATCAGAAGAAGCAGACGAAGGGGAAGGAGAAGGTGAAGTCTGGAGGGTGAATCAGAAGAAGTAGAAGAAGGAGAAGGAGAAGGTGAAGTCTGGAGGGTGAAGCAGAAGAAGTAGAAGAAGGAGAAGGAGAAGGTGAAGTCTGGAGGGTGAATCAGAAGAAGTAGAAGAAGGAGAAGGAGAAGGTGAAGTCAGGAGGGTGAATCAGAAGAAGCAGAAGAAGGAGAAGGAGAAGGTGAAGTCTGGAGGGTGAATCAGAAGAATCAGAAGAAGGAGAAGGAGAAGGTGAAGTCTGGAGGGTGAATCAGAAGAAGCAGAAGAAAGAGAAGGAGAAGGTGAAGTCTGGAGGGTGAAGCAGAAGAAGCAGAATAAGGAGAAGGAGAAGGTGAAGTCAAGAGGGTGAATCAGAAGAAGTAGAAGAAGGAGAAGGTGAAGTCAGGGGGGTGAAGCAGAAGAAGTAGAAGAAGGAGAAGGAGAAGGTGAAGTCAGGAGGGTGAAGCAGAAGAAGGAGAAGAAGGAGAAGGAGAAGGTGAAGTCTGGAGGGCGCAGCAGAAGAAGCAGAAGAAGGAGAAGGAGAAGGTGAAGTCTGGAGGGTGAAGCAGAAGAAGCAGAAGAAGGAGAAGGAGAAGGTGAAGTCTGGAGGGTGAATCAGAAGAGGTAGAAGAAGGAGAAGGAGAAGGTGAAGTCAGGAGGGTGAAGCAGAAGAAGCAGAAGAAGGAGAAGGTGAAGTCTGGAGGGTGAAGCAGAAGAAGCAGAAGAAGGAGAAGGAGAAGGTGAAGTCTGGAGGGTGAAGCAGAAGAAGCAGAAGAAGGAGAAGGAGAAGGTGAAGTCTGGAGGGTGAAGCAGAAGAAGCAGAAGAAGGAGAAGGAGAAGGTGAAGTCAGGAGGGTGAATCAGACGAAGTAGAAGAAGGAGAAGGAGAAGGTGAAGTCTGGAGGGTGAATCAGAAGAAGTAGAAGAAGGAGAAGGAGAAGGTGAAGTCTGGAGGGTGAATCAGAAGAGGTAGAAGAAGGAGAAGGAGAAGGTGAAGTCTGGAGGGTGAATCAGAAGAAGCAGAAGAAGGAGAAGGAGAAGGTGAAGTCTGGAGGGTGAATCAGAAGAAGTAGAAGAAGGAGAAGGAGAAGGTGAGGTCTGGAGGGTGAATCAGAAGAAGCAGAAGAAGGAGAAGGAGAAGGTGAAGTCTGAAGGGTGAATCAGAAGAAGCAGAAGAAGGAGAAGGAGAAGGTGAAGTCTGGAGGGTGAATCAGAAGAAGCAGAAGAAGGAGAAGGAGAAGGTAAAGTCTGGAGGGTGAATCAGAAGAAGCAGAAGAAAGAGAAGGAGAAGGTGAAGTCTGGAGGGTGAAGCAGAAGAAGCAGAAGAAGGAGAAGGAGAAGGTGAAGTCTGGAGGGTGAAACAGAAGAAGCAGAAGAAGGAGAAGGAGAAGATGAAGTCTGGAGGGTGAATCAGAAGAAGTAGAAGAAGGAGAAGGAGAAAGTGCAGTCTGGAGGATGAATCAGAAGAAGCAGAAGAAGGAGAAGCAGAAGGTGAAGTCTGGAGGGTGAATCAGAAGAAGCAGAAGAAGGGGAAGGAGAAGGTGAAGTCTGCAGGGTGAATCAGAAGAAGCAGAATAAGGAGAAGGAGAAGGTGAAGTCTGGAGGGTGAATCAGAAGAAGTAGAAGAAGGAGAAGGAGAAGGTGAAGTCTGGAGGGTGAATCAGAAGAAGTAGAAGAAGTAGAAGGAGAAGGTGAAGTCTGGAGATGAATCAGAAGAAGCAGAAGAAGGAGAAGCAGAAGGTGAAGTCTGGAGGGTGAATCAGAAGAAGCAGAAGAAGGGGAAGGAGAAGGTGAAGTCTGGAGGGTGAATCAGAAGAAGCAGAATAAGGAGAAGGAGAAGGTGAAGTCTGGAGGGTGAATCAGAAGAAGCAGAAGAAGGAGAAGGAGAAGGTGAAGTCTGGAGGGTGAATCAGAAGAAGTAGAAGAAGGAGAAGGAGAAGGTGAGGTCTGGAGGGTGAAGCAGAAGAAGTAGAAGAAGGAGAAGGAGAAGGTGATGTCAAGAGAGTGAATCAGAAGAAGTAGAAGAAGGAAAAGGAGAAGGTGAAGTCAGGAGCGTGAATCAGAAGAAGCAGAAGAAGGAGAAGGAGAAGGTGAAGTCTGGAGGGTGAATCAGAAGAATCAGAAGAAGGAGAAGGAGAAGGTGAAGTCTGGAGGGTGAATCAGAAGAAGCAGAAGAAAGAGAAGGAGAAGGTGAAGTCTGGAGGGTGAAGCAGAAGAAGCAGAAGAAGGCGAAGGAGAAGGTGAAGACTGGAGGGTGAATCAGAAGAAGTAGAAGAAGGAGAAGGAGAAGGTGAAGTCTGGAGGGTGAATCAGAAGAAGTAGAAGAAGGAGAAGGAGAAGGTGAAGTCTGGAGGGTGAATCAGAAGAAGCAGAAGAAGGAGAAGGAGAAGGTGAATTCTGGAGGGTGAATCAGAAGAAGTCGAAGAAGGAGAAGGAGAAGGTGAGGTCTGGAGGGTGAATCAGAAGAAGCAGAAGAAGGAGAAGGAGAAGGTGAAGTCTGGAGGGTGAATCAGAAGAAGCAGAAGAAGGAGAAGCAGAAGGTGAAGTCTGGAGGGTGAATCAGAAGAAGCAGAAGAAGGGGAAGGAGAATGTGAAGTCTGGAGGGTGAATCAGAAGAAGCAGAATAAGGAGAAGGAGAAGGTGAAGTCTGGAGGGTGAATCAGAAGAAGCAGAAGAAGGAGAAGGAGAAGGTGAAGTCTGGAGGGTGAATCAGAAGAAGTAGAAGAAGGGGATGGAGAAGGTGAAGTCTGGAGGGTGAATCAGAAGAAGCAGAATAAGGAGAAGGAGAAGGTGAAGTCTGGAGGGTGAATCAGAAGAAGCAGAAGAAGGAGAAGGAGAAGGTGAAGTCTGGAGGGTGAATCAGAAGAAGTAGAAGAAGGAGAAGGGGAAGGTGAAGTCTGGAGGGTGAAGCAGAATAAGTAGAAGAAGGAGAAGGAGAAGGTGAAGTCAAGAGATTGAATCAGAAGAAGTAGAAGAAGGAGAAGGAGAAGGTGAAGTCTGGAGGGTGAAGCAGAAGAAGTAGAAGAAGGAGAAGGAGAAGGTGAAGTCTGGAGGGTGAATCAGAAGAAGTAGAAGAAGGAGAAGAAGAAGGCGAAGTCTGGAGGGTGAATCAGAAGAAGTAGAAGAAGGAGAAGGAGAAGGTGAAGTCTGGAGGGTGAATCAGAAGAAGCAGAAGAAGGAGAAGGAGAAGATGAAGTCTGGAGGGTGAATCAGAAGAAGTAGAAGAAGGAGAAGGAGAAGGAGAGGTCTGGAGGGTGAATCAGAAGAAGCAGAAGAAGGAGAAGGAGAAGGTGAAGTCTGAAGGGTGAATCAGAAGAAGCAGAAGAAGGAGAAGGAGAAGGTGAAGTCTGGAGGGTGAATCAGAAGAAGCAGAAGAAGGAGAAGGAGAAGGTGAAGTCTGGAGGGTGAATCAGAAGAAGCAGAAGAAGGAGAAGGAGAAGGTGAAGTCTGGAGGGTGAATCAGAAGAAGTAGAAGAAGGAGAAGGAGAAGGTGAAGTCTGGAGGGTGAATCAGAAGAAGTAGAAGAAGGAGAAGGAGAAGGTGAAGTCTGGAGGGTGAATCAGAAGAAGCAGAAGAAGGAGAAGGAGAAGGTGAAGTCTGGAGGGTGAATCAGAAGAAGCAGAAGAAGGAGAAGGAGAAGATGAAGTCTGGAGGGTGAATCAGAAGAAGTAGAAGAAGGAGAAGGAGAAGGTGAAGTCTGGAGGATGAATCAGAAGAAGGAGAAGCAGAAGGTGAAGTCTGGAGGGTGAATCAGAAGAAGCAGAAGAAGGGGAAGGAGAAGGTGAAGTCTGGAGGGTGAATCAGAAGAAGCAGAATAAGGAGAAGGAGAAGGTGAAGTCTGGAGGGTGAATCAGAAGAAGTAGAAGAAGGAGAAGGAGAAGGTGAAGTCTGGAGGGTGAAGCAGAAGAAGTAGAAGAAGGAGAAGGAGAAGGTGAAGTCTGGAGGGTGAATCAGAAGAAGTAGAAGAAGGAGAAGGAGAAGGTGAAGTCAGGAGGGTGAATCAGAAGAAGCAGAAGAAGGAGAAGGAGAAGGTGAAGTCTGGAGGGTGAATCAGAAGAATCAGAAGAAGGAGAAGGAGAAGGTGAAGTCTGGAGGGTGAATCAGAAGAAGCAGAAGAAAGAGAAGGAGAAGGTGAAGTCTGGAGGGTGAAGCAGAAGAAGCAGAAGAAGGAGAAGGAGAAGGTGAAGTCAAGAGGGTGAATCAGAAGAAGTAGAAGAAGGAGAAGGAGAAGGTGAAGTCTGGAGGGTGAATCAGAAGAAGTAGAAGAAGGAGAAGGAGAAGGTGAAGTCAGGAGGGTGAATCAGAAGAAGCAGAAGAAGGAGAAGGAGAAGGTGAAGTCTGGAGGGTGAATCAGAAGAATCAGAAGAAGGAGAAGGAGAAGGTGAAGTCTGGAGGGTGAATCAGAAGAAGCAGAAGAAAGAGAAGGAGAAGGTGAAGTCTGGAGGGTGAAGCAGAAGAAGCAGAATAAGGAGAAGGAGAAGGTGAAGTCAAGAGGGTGAATCAGAAGAAGTAGAAGAAGGAGAAGGTGAAGTCAGGGGGGTGAAGCAGAAGAAGTAGAAGAAGGAGAAGGAGAAGGTGAAGTCAGGAGGGTGAAGCAGAAGAAGGAGAAGAAGGAGAAGGAGAAGGTGAATTCTGGAGGGCGCAGCAGAAGAAGCAGAAGAAGGAGAAGGAGAAGGTGAGGTCTGGAGGGTGAAGCAGAAGAAGCAGAAGAAGGAGAAGGAGAAGGTGAAGTCTGGAGGGTGAATCAGAAGAGGTAGAAGAAGGAGAAGGAGAAGGTGAAGTCAGGAGGGTGAAGCAGAAGAAGCAGAAGAAGGAGAAGGTGAAGTCTGGAGGGTGAAGCAGAAGAAGCAGAAGAAGGAGAAGGAGAAGGTGAAGTCTGGAGGGTGAAGCAGAAGAAGCAGAAGAAGGAGAAGGAGAAGGTGAAGTCTGGAGGGTGAAGCAGAAGAAGCAGAAGAAGGAGAAGGAGAAGGTGAAGTCAGGAGGGTGAATCAGACGAAGTAGAAGAAGGAGAAGGAGAAGGTGAAGTCTGGAGGGTGAATCAGAAGAAGTAGAAGAAGGAGAAGGAGAAGGTGAAGTCTGGAGGGTGAATCAGAAGAGGTAGAAGAAGGAGAAGGAGAAGGTGAAGTCTGGAGGGTGAATCAGAAGAAGCAGAAGAAGGAGAAGGAGAAGGTGAAGTCTGGAGGGTGAATCAGAAGAAGTAGAAGAAGGAGAAGGAGAAGGTGAGGTCTGGAGGGTGAATCAGAAGAAGCAGAAGAAGGAGAAGGAGAAGGTGAAGTCTGAAGGGTGAATCAGAAGAAGCAGAAGAAGGAGAAGGAGAAGGTGAAGTCTGGAGGGTGAATCAGAAGAAGCAGAAGAAGGAGAAGGAGAAGGTAAAGTCTGGAGGGTGAATCAGAAGAAAGAGAAGGAGAAGGTGAAGTCTGGAGGGTGAAGCAGAAGAAGCAGAAGAAGGAGAAGGAGAAGGTGAAGTCTGGAGGGTGAAACAGAAGAAGCAGAAGAAGGAGAAGGAGAAGATGAAGTCTGGAGGGTGAATCAGAAGAAGTAGAAGAAGGAGAAGGAGAAAGTGCAGTCTGGAGGATGAATCAGAAGAAGCAGAAGAAGGAGAAGCAGAAGGTGAAGTCTGGAGGGTGAATCAGAAGAAGCAGAAGAAGGGGAAGGAGAAGGTGAAGTCTGCAGGGTGAATCAGAAGAAGCAGAATAAGGAGAAGGAGAAGGTGAAGTCTGGAGGGTGAATCAGAAGAAGTAGAAGAAGGAGAAGGAGAAGGTGAAGTCTGGAGGGTGAATCAGAAGAAGTAGAAGAAGTAGAAGGAGAAGGTGAAGTCTGGAGATGAATCAGAAGAAGCAGAAGAAGGAGAAGCAGAAGGTGAAGTCTGGAGGGTGAATCAGAAGAAGCAGAAGAAGGGGAAGGAGAAGGTGAAGTCTGGAGGGTGAATCAGAAGAAGCAGAATAAGGAGAAGGAGAAGGTGAAGTCTGGAGGGTGAATCAGAAGAAGCAGAAGAAGGAGAAGGAGAAGGTGAATTCTGGAGGGTGAATCAGAAGAAGTCGAAGAAGGAGAAGGAGAAGGTGAGGTCTGGAGGGTGAATCAGAAGAAGCAGAAGAAGGAGAAGGAGAAGGTGAAGTCTGGAGGGTGAATCAGAAGAAGCAGAAGAAGGAGAAGCAGAAGGTGAAGTCTGGAGGGTGAATCAGAAGAAGTAGAAGAAGGAGAAGGAGAAGGTGAAGTCTGGAGGGTGAAGCAGAATAAGTAGAAGAAGGAGAAGGAGAAGGTGAAGTCAAGAGAGTGAATCAGAAGAAGTAGAAGAAGGAGTAGGAGAAGGTGAAGTCTGGAGGGTGAATCAGAAGAAGCAGAAGAAGGAGAAGGAGAAGGTGAATTCTGGAGGGTGAATCAGAAGAAGTCGAAGAAGGAGAAGGAGAAGGTGAGGTCTGGAGGGTGAATCAGAAGAAGCAGAAGAAGGAGAAGGAGAAGGTGAAGTCTGGAGGGTGAATCAGAAGAAGCAGAAGAAGGAGAAGCAGAAGGTGAAGTCTGGAGGGTGAATCAGAAGAAGCAGAAGAAGGGGAAGGAGAAGGTGAAGTCTGGAGGGTGAATCAGAAGAAGCAGAATAAGGAGAAGGAGAAGGTGAAGTCTGGAGGGTGAATCAGAAGAAGCAGAAGAAGGAGAAGGAGAAGGTGAAGTCTGGAGGGTGAATCAGAAGAAGTAGAAGAAGGGGATGGAGAAGGTGAAGTCTGGAGGGTGAATCAGAAGAAGCAGAATAAGGAGAAGGAGAAGGTGAAGTCTGGAGGGTGAATCAGAAGAAGCAGAAGAAGGAGAAGGAGAAGGTGAAGTCTGGAGGGTGAATCAGAAGAAGTAGAAGAAGGAGAAGGAGAAGGTGAAGTCTGGAGGGTGAAGCAGAATAAGTAGAAGAAGGAGAAGGAGAAGGTGAAGTCAAGAGATTGAATCAGAAGAAGTAGAAGAAGGAGAAGGAGAAGGTGAAGTCTGGAGGGTGAAGCAGAAGAAGTAGAAGAAGGAGAAGGAGAAGGTGAAGTCTGGAGGGTGAATCAGAAGAAGTAGAAGAAGGAGAAGAAGAAGGCGAAGTCTGGAGGGTGAATCAGAAGAAGTAGAAGAAGGAGAAGGAGAAGGTGAAGTCTGGAGGGTGAATCAGAAGAAGCAGAAGAAGGAGAAGGAGAAGATGAAGTCTGGAGGGTGAATCAGAAGAAGTAGAAGAAGGAGAAGGAGAAGGAGAGGTCTGGAGGGTGAATCAGAAGAAGCAGAAGAAGGAGAAGGAGAAGGTGAAGTCTGAAGGGTGAATCAGAAGAAGCAGAAGAAGGAGAAGGAGAAGGTGAAGTCTGGAGGGTGAATCAGAAGAAGCAGAAGAAGGAGAAGGAGAAGGTGAAGTCTGGAGGGTGAATCAGAAGAAGCAGAAGAAGGAAAAGGAGAAGGTGAAGTCTGGAGGGTGAATCAGAAGAAGTAGAAGAAGGAGAAGGAGAAGGTGAAGTCTGGAGGGTGAATCAGAAGAAGTAGAAGAAGGAGAAGGAGAAGGTGAAGTCTGGAGGGTGAATCAGAAGAAGCAGAAGAAGGAGAAGGAGAAGGTGAAGTCTGGAGGGTGAATCAGAAGAAGCAGAAGAAGGAGAAGGAGAAGATGAAGTCTGGAGGGTGAATCAGAAGAAGTAGAAGAAGGAGAAGGAGAAGGTGAAGTCTGGAGGATGAATCAGAAGAAGGAGAAGCAGAAGGTGAAGTCTGGAGGGTGAATCAGAAGAAGCAGAAGAAGGGGAAGGAGAAGGTGAAGTCTGGAGGGTGAATCAGAAGAAGCAGAATAAGGAGAAGGAGAAGGTGAAGTCTGGAGGGTGAATCAGAAGAAGCAGAAGAAGGAGAAGGAGAAGGTGAAGTCTGGAGGGTGAATCAGAAGAAGTAGAAGAAGGAGAAGGAGAAGGTGAAGTCTGGAGGGTGAAGCAGAAGAAGTAGAAGAAGGAGAAGGAGAAGGTGAAGTCAAGAGGGTGAATCAGAAGAAGTAGAAGAAGGAGAAGGAGAAGGTGAAGTCAGGAGGGTGAATCAGAAGAAGCAGAAGAAGGAGAAGGAGAAGGTGAAGTCTGGAGGGTGAATCAGAAGAAGCAGAAGAAGGAGAAGGAGAAGGTGAAGTCTGGAGAGTGAACCAGAAGAGGCAGAAAAAGGAGAAGGAGAAGGTGAAGACTGGAGGGTGAATCAGAAGAAGGAGAAGAAGGAGAAGGAGAAGGTGAAGTCTGGAGGGTGAATCAGAAGAAGTAGAAGAAGGAGAAGGAGAAGGCAAAGTCTGGAGGGTGAATCAGAAGAAGCAGAAGAAGGAGAAGGAGAAGGTGAAGTCTGGAGGGTGAATCAGAAGAAGCAGAAGAAGGAGAAGGAGTAGATGAAGTCTGGAGGGTGAATCAGAAGAAGTAGAAGAAGGAGAAGGAGAAGGAGAGGTCTGGAGGGTGAATCAGAAGAAGCAGAAGAAGGAGAAGGAGAAGGCGAAGTCTGAAGGGTGAATCAGAAGAAGCAGAAGAAGGAGAAGGAGAAGGTGAAGTCTGGAGGGTGAATCAGAAGAATCAGAAGAAGGAGAAGGAGAAGGTGAAGTCTGGAGGGTGAATCAGAAGAAGCAGAAGAAGGAGAAGGAGAAGGTGAAGTCTGGAGGGTGAATCAGAAGAAGTAGAAGAAGGAGAAGGAGAAGGTGAAGTCTGGAGGGTGAATCAGAAGAAGTAGAAGAAGGAGAAGGAGAAGGTGAAGTCTGGAGGATGAATCAGAAGAAGCTGAAGAAGGAGAAGGAGAAGGTGAAGTCTGGAGGGTGAATCAGAAGAAGCAGAAGAAGGAGAAGGAGAAGGTGAAGTCTGGAGGGTGAAGCAGAAGAAGCAGAAGAAGGAGAAGGAGAAGGTGAAGTCTGAAGGGTGAATCAGAAGAAGCAGAAGAAGGAGAAGGAGAAGGCGAAGTCTGGAGGGTGAATCAGAAGAAGCAGAAGAAGGAGAAGGAGAAGGTGAAGTCTGGAGGGTGAATCAGAAGAAGTAGAAGAAGGAGAAGAAGAAGCTGAAGTCTGGAGGATGAATCAGAAGAAGCAGAAGAAGGAGAAGCAGAAGGTGAAGTCTGGAAGGTGAATCAGAAGAAGCAGAAGAAGGGGAAGGAGAAGTTGAAGTCTGGAGGGTGAATCAGAAGAAGCAGAAGCAGGAGAAGGAGAAGGTGAAGTCTGGAGGGTGAAGCAGAAGAAGCAGAAGAAGGAGAAGGAGAAGGTGAAGTCTGAAGGGTGAATCAGAAGAAGCAGAAGAAGGAGAAGGAGAAGGCGAAGTCTGGAGGGTGAATCAGAAGAAGCAGAAGAAGGAGAAGGAGAAGGCGAAGTCTGGAGGGTGAATCAGAAGAAGCAGAAGAAGGAGAAGGAGAAGGTGAAGTCTGGAGGGTGAATCAGAAGAAGTAGAAGAAGGAGAAGGAGAAGGTGAAGTCTGGAGGATGAATCAGAAGCAGCAGAAGAAGGAGAAGCAGAAGGTGAAGTCTGGAGGGTGAATCAGAAGAAGCAGAAGAAGGGGAAGGAGAAGGTAAAGTCTGGAGGGTGAATCAGAAGAAGCAGAATAAGGAGAAGGAGAAGGTGAAGTCTGGAGGGTGAATCAGAAGAAGCAGAAGAAGGAGAAGGAGAAGGTGAAGTCTGGAGGGTGAATCAGAAGAAGTAGAAGAAGGAGAAGGAGAAGGTGAAGTCTGGAGGGTGAAGCAGAAGAAGTAGAAGAAGGAGAAGGAGAAGGTGAAGTCTGGAGGGTGAATCAGAAGAAGTAGAAGAAGGAGAAGGAGAAGGTGAAGTCAGGAGGGTGAATCAGAAGAAGCAGAAGAAGGAGAAGGAGAAGGTGAAGTCTGGAGGGTGAATCAGAAGAATCAGAAGAAGGAGAAGGAGAAGGTGAAGTCTGGAGGGTGAATCAGAAGAAGCAGAAGAAAGAGAAGGAGAAGGTGAAGTCTGGAGGGTGAAGCAGAAGAAGCAGAATAAGGAGAAGGAGAAGGTGAAGTCAAGAGGGTGAATCAGAAGAAGTAGAAGAAGGAGAAGGAGAAGGTGAAGTCAGGGGGGTGAAGCAGAAGAAGTAGAAGAAGGAGAAGGAGAAGGTGAAGTCAGGAGGGTGAAGCAGAAGAGGTAGAAGAAGGAGAAGGAGAAGGTGAAGTCAGGAGGGTGAAGCAGAAGAAGCAGAAGAAGGAGAAGGTGAAGTCTGGAGGGTGAAGCAGAAGAAGCAGAAGAAGGAGAAGGAGAAGGTGAAGTCTGGAGGGTGAAGCAGAAGAAGCAGAAGAAGGAGAAGGAGAAGGTGAAGTCTGGAGGGTGAAGCAGAAGAAGCAGAAGAAGGAGAAGGAGAAGGTGAAGTCAGGAGGGTGAATCAGACGAAGTAGAAGAAGGAGAAGGAGAAGGTGAAGTCTGGAGGGTGAATCAGAAGAAGTAGAAGAAGGAGAAGGAGAAGGTGAAGTCTGGAGGGTGAATCAGAAGAAGTAGAAGAAGGAGAAGGAGAAGGTGAAGTCTGGAGGGTGAATCAGAAGAAGCAGAAGAAGGAGAAGGAGAAGGTGAAGTCTGGAGGGTGAATCAGAAGAAGTAGAAGAAGGAGAAGGAGAAGGTGAGGTCTGGAGGGTGAATCAGAAGAAGCAGAAGAAGGAGAAGGAGAAGGTGAAGTCTGAACGGTGAATCAGAAGAAGCAGAAGAAGGAGAAGGAGAAGGTGAAGTCTGGAGGGTGAATCAGAAGAAACAGAAGAAGGAGAAGGAGAAGGTGAAGTCTGGAGGGTGAATCAGAAGAAGCAGAAGAAAGAGAAGGAGAAGGTGAAGTCTGGAGGGTGAAGCAGAAGAAGCAGAAGAAGGAGAAGGAGAAGGTGAAGTCTGGAGGGTGAAACAGAAGAAGCAGAAGAAGGAGAAGGAGAAGATGAATTCTGGAGGGTGAATCAGAAGAAGTAGAAGAAGGAGAAGGAGAAAGTGCAGTCTGGAGGATGAATCAGAAGAAGCAGAAGAAGGAGAAGCAGAAGGTGAAGTCTGGAGGGTGAATCAGAAGAAGCAGAAGAAGGGGAAGGAGAAGGTGAAGTCTGCAGGGTGAATCAGAAGAAGCAGAATAAGGAGAAGGAGAAGGTGAAGTCTGGAGGGTGAATCAGAAGAAGTAGAAGAAGGAGAAGGAGAAGGTGAAGTCTGGAGGGTGAATCAGAAGAAGTAGAAGAAGTAGAAGGAGAAGGTGAAGTCTGGAGATGAATCAGAAGAAGCAGAAGAAGGAGAAGCAGAAGGTGAAGTCTGGAGGGTGAATCAGAAGAAGCAGAAGAAGGGGAAGGAGAAGGTGAAGTCTGAGGGTGAATCAGAAGAAGCAGAATAAGGAGAAGGAGAAGGTGAAGTCTGGAGGGTGAATCAGAAGAAGCAGAAGAAGGAGAAGGAGAAGGTGAAGTCTGGAGGGTGAATCAGAAGAAGTAGAAGAAGGAGAAGGAGAAGGTGAAGTCTGGAGGGTGAAGCAGAAGAAGTAGAAGAAGGAGAAGGAGAAGGTGATGTCAAGAGAGTGAATCAGAAGAAGTAGAAGAAGGAGAAGGAGAAGGTGAAGTCAGGAGCGTGAATCAGAAGAAGCAGAAGAAGGAGAAGGAGAAGGTGAAGTCTGGAGGGTGAATCAGAAGAATCAGAAGAAGGAGAAGGAGAAGGTGAAGTCTGGAGGGTGAATCAGAAGAAGCAGAAGAAAGAGAAGGAGAAGGTGAAGTCTGGAGGGTGAAGCAGAAGAAGCAGAAGAAGGAGAAGGAGAAGGTGAAGACTGGAGGGTGAATCAGAAGAAGTAGAAGAAGGAGAAGGAGAAGGTGAAGTCTGGAGGGTGAATCAGAAGAAGTAGAAGAAGGAGAAGGAGAAGGTGAAGTCTGGAGGGTGAATCAGAAGAAGCAGAAGAAGGAGAAGGAGAAGGTGAATTCTGGAGGGTGAATCAGAAGAAGTAGAAGAAGGAGAAGGAGAAGGTGAGGTCTGGAGGGTGAATCAGAAGAAGCAGAAGAATGAGAAGGAGAAGGTGAAGTCTGGAGGGTGAATCAGAAGAAGCAGAAGAAGGAGAAGCAGAAGGTGAAGTCTGGAGGGTGAATCAGAAGAAGCAGAAGAAGGGAAGGAGAAGGTGAAGTCTGGAGGGTGAATCAGAAGAAGCAGAATAAGGAGAAGGAGAAGGTGAAGTCTGGAGGGTGAATCAGAAGAAGCAGAAGAAGGAGAAGGAGAAGGTGAAGTCTGGAGGGTGAATCAGAAGAAGTAGAAGAAGGGGATGAGAGAAGGTGAAGTCTGGAGGGTGAATCAGACGAAGCAGAATAAGGAGAAGGAGAAGGTGAAGTCTGGAGGGTGAATCAGAAGAAGCAGAAGAAGGAGAAGGAGAAGTTGAAGTCTGGAGGGTGAATCAGAAGAAGTAGAAGAAGGAGAAGGAGAAGGTGAAGTCTGGAGGGTGAAGCAGAAGAAGTAGAAGAAGGAGAAGGAGAAGGTGAAGTCAAGAGATTGAATCAGAAGAAGTAGAAGAAGGAGAATGAGAAGGTGAAGTCAGGAGGGTGAATCAGAAGAAGCAGAAGAAGGAGAAGGAGAAGGTGAAGTCTGGAGGGTGAATCAGAAGAATCAGAAGAAGGAGAAGGAGAATGTGAAGTCTGGAGGGTGAATCAGAAGAAGCAGAAGAAAGAGAAGGAGAAGGTGAAGTCTGGAGGGTGAAGCAGAAGAACCAGAAGAAGGAGAAGGAGAAGGTGAAGACTGGAGGGTGAATCAGAAGAAGCAGAAGAAGGAGAAGGAGAAGGTGAAGTCTGGAGGGTGAATCAGACGAAGTAGAAGAAGGAGAAGGAGAAGGTGAAGTCTGGAGGGTGAATCAGAAGAAGCAGAAGAAGAAGAAGGAGAAGGTGAATTCTGGAGGGTGAATCAGAAGAAGTAGAAGAAGGAGAAGGAGAAGGTGAGGTCTGGAGGTGAATCAGAAGAAGCAGAAGAAGGAGAAGGAGAAGGTGAAGTCTGGAGGGTGAATCAGAAGAAGCAGAAGAAGGAGAAGGAGAAGGTGAAGTCTGGAGGGTGAATCAGAAGAAGCAGAAGAAGGAGAAGGAGAAGGTGAAGTCAGGAGGGTGAATCAGAAGAAGCAGAAGAAGGAGAAGGAGAAGGTGAAGTTAGGAGGGTGAATCAGAAGAAGGAGAAAAAGGAGAAGGAGAAGGTGAAGTCTGGAGGGCGCAGCAGAAGAAGCAGAAGAAGGAGAAGGAGAAGGTGAAGTCTGGAGGGTGAAGCAGAAGAAGCAGAAGAAGGAGAAGGAGAAGGTGAAGTCTGGAGGGTGAATCAGAAGAGGTAGAAGAAGGAGAGGAGAAGGTGAAGTCAGGAGGGTGAAGCAGAAGAAGCAGAAGAAGGAGAAGGTGAAGTCTGGAGGGTGAAGCAGAAGAAGCAGAAGAAGGAGAAGGAGAAGGTGAAGTCTGGAGGGCGAAGCAGAAGAAGCAGAAGAAGGAGAAGGAGAAGGTGAAGTCTGGAGGGTGAAGCAGAAGAAGCAGAAGAAGGAGAAGGAGAAGGTGAAGTCTGGAGGGTGAATCAGAAGAAGTAGAAGAAGGAGAAGGAGATGGTGAAGTCAGGAGGGTGAAGCAGAAGAAGCAGAAGAAGGAGAAGGAGAAGGTGAAGTCTGGAGGGTGAAGCAGAAGAAGCAGAAGAAGGAGAAGGAGAAGGTGAAGTCTGGAGGGTGAAGCAGAAGAAGCAGAAGAAGGAGAAGGAGAAGGTGAAGTCAGGAGGGTGAATCAGACGAAGTAGAAGAAGGAGAAGGAGAAGGTGAAGTCTGGAGGGTGAATCAGAAGAAGTAGAAGAAGGAGAAGGAGAAGGTGAAGTCTGGAGGGTGAATCAGAAGAAGTAGAAGAAGGAGAAGGAGAAGGTGAAGTCTGGAGGGTGAATCAGAAGAAGCAGAAGAAGGAGAAGGAGAAGGTGAAGTCTGGAGGGTGAATCAGAAGAAGTAGAAGAAGGAGAAGGAGAAGGTGAGGTCTGGAGGGTGAATCAGAAGAAGCAGAAGAAGGAGAAGGAGAAGGTGAAGTCTTGAAGGGTGAATCAGAAGAAGCAGAAGAAGGAGAAGGAGAAGGTGAAGTCTGGAGGGTGAATCAGAAGAAGCAGAAGAAGGAGAAGGAGAAGGTGAAGTCTGGAGGGTGAATCAGAAGAAGCAGAAGAAGGAGAAGGAGAAGGTGAAGTCTGGAGGGTGAATCAGAAGAAGTAGAAGAAGGAGAAGGAGAAGGTGAAGTCTGGAGGGTGAATCAGAAGAAGCAGAAGAAGGAGAAGGAGAAGGTGAAGTCTGGAGGGTGAATCAGAAGAAGCAGAAGAAGGAGAAGGAGAAGGTGAAGTCTGGAGGGTGAAACAGAAGAAGCAGAAGAAGGAGAAGGAGAAGGTGAAGTCAGGAGGGTGAAGCAGAAGAAGCAGAAGAAGGAGAAGGTGAAGTCTGGAGGGTGAAGCAGAAGAAGCAGAAGAAGGAGAAGGAGAAGGTGAAGTCAGGAGGGTGAAGCAGAAGAAGCAGAAGAAGGAGAAGGTGAAGTCTGGAGGGTGAATCAGAAGAAGCAGAAGAAGGAGAAGGAGAAGGTGAAGTCAGGAGGGTGAAGCAGAAGAAGCAGAAGAAGGAGAAGGTGAAGTCTGGAGGGTGAAGCAGAAGAAGCAGAAGAAGGAGAAGGAGAAGGTGAAGTCTGGAGGGCGAAGCAGAAGAAGCAGAAGAAGGAGAAGGAGAAGGTGAAGTCTGGAGGGTGAATCAGAAGAAGCAGAAGAAGGAGAACGAGAAGGTGAAGTCTGGAGGGTGAATCAGAAGAAGCAGAAGAAAGAGAAGGAGAAGGTGAAGTCTGGAGGGTGAAGCAGAAGAAGCAGAAGAAGGAGAAGGAGAAGGTGAAGTCTGGAGGGTGAAACAGAAGAAGCAGAAGAAGGAGAAGGAGAAGATGAAGTCTGGAGGGTGAATCAGAAGAAGTAGAAGAATGAGAAGGAGAAAGTGAAGTCTGGAGGATGAATCAGAAGAAGCAGAAGAAGGAGAAGCAGAAGGTGAAGTCTGGAGGGTGAATCAGAAGAAGCAGAAGAAGGGGAAGGAGAAGGTGAAGTCTGCAGGGTGAATCAGAAGAAGCAGAATACGGAGAAGGAGAAGGTGAAGTCTGGAGGGTGAATCAGAAGAAGTAGAAGAAGGAGAAGGAGAAGGTGAAGTCTGGAGGGTGAATCAGAAGAAGTAGAAGAAGGAGAAGGAGAAGGTGAATTCTGGAGATGAATCAGAAGAAGCAGAAGAAGGAGAAGCAGAAGGTGAAGTCTGGAGGGTGAATCAGAAGAAGCAGAAGAAGGGGAAGGAGAAGGTGAAGTCTGGAGGGTGAATCAGAAGAAGCAGAATAAGGAGAAGGAGAAGGTGAAGTCTGGAGGGTGAATCAGAAGAAGCAGAAGAAGGAGAAGGAGAAGGTGAAGTCTGGAGGGTGAATCAGAAGAAGTAGAAGAAGGAGAAGGAGAAGGTGAAGTCTGGAGGGTGAAGCAGAAGAAGTAGAAGAAGGAGAAGGAGAAGGTGATGTCAAGAGGGTGAATCAGAAGAAGTAGAAGAAGGAGAAGGAGAAGGTGAAGTCAGGAGCGTGAATCAGAAGAAGCAGAAGAAGGAGAAGGAGAAGGTGAAGTCTGGAGGGTCAATCAGAAGAATCAGAAGAAGGAGAAGGAGAAGGTGAAGTCTGGAGGGTGAATCAGAAGAAGCAGAAGAAAGAGAAGGAGAAGGTGAAGTCTGGAGGGTGAAGCAGAAGAAGCAGAAGAAGGAAAAGGAGAAGGTGAAGACTGGAGGGTGAATCAGAAGAAGTAGAAGAAGGAGAAGGAGAAGGTGAAGTCTGGAGGGTGAATCAGAAGAAGTAGAAGAAGGAGAAGGAGAAGGTGAAGTCTGGAGGGTGAATCAGAAGAAGCAGAAGAAGGAGAAGGAGAAGGTGAATTCTGGAGGGTGAATCAGAAGAAGTAGAAGAAGGAGAAGGAGAAGGTGAGGTCTGGAGGGTGAATCAGAAGAAGCAGAAGAAGGAGAAGGAGAAGGTGAAGTCTGGAGGGTGAATCAGAAGAAGCAGAAGAAGGAGAAGCAGAAGGTGAAGTCTGGAGGGTGAATCAGAAGAAGCAGAAGAAGGGGAAGGAGAAGGTGAAGTCTTGAGGGTGAGTCAGAAGAAGCAGAATAAGGAGAAGGAGAAGGTGAAGTCTGGAGGGTGAATCAGAAGAAGCAGAAGAAGGAGAAGGAGAAGGTGAAGTCTGGAGGGTGAATCAGAAGAAGTAGAAGAAGGAGAAGGAGACGGTGAAGTCTGGAGGGTGAAGCAGAAGAAGTAGAAGAAGGAGAAGGAGAAGATGAAGTCAAGAGGGTGAATCAGAAGAAGCAGAAGAAGGAGAAGCAGAAGGTGAAGTCTGGAGGGTGAATCAGAAGAAGCAGAAGAAGGGGAAGGAGAAGGTGAAGTCTGGAGGGTGAATCAGAAGAAGCAGAATAAGGAGAAGGAGAAGGTGAAGTCTGGAGGGTGAATCAGAAGAAGCAGAAGAAGGAGAAGGAGAAGGTGAAGTCTGGAGGGTGAATCAGAAGAAGTAGAAGAAGGAGAAGGAGTAGGTGAAGTCAGGAGGGTGAATCAGAAGAAGCAGAAGAAGGAGAAGGAGAAGGTGAAGTCTGGAGGGTGAATCAGAAGAATCAGAAGAAGGAGAAGGAGAAGGTGAAGTCTGGAGGGTGAATCAGAAGAAGCAGAAGAAAGAGAAGGAGAAGGGGAAGTCTGGAGGGTGAAGCAGAAGAAGCAGAAGAAGGAGAAGGAGAAGGTGAAGACTGGAGGGTGAATCAGAAGAAGCAGAAGAAGGAGAAGGAGAAGGTGAAGTCTGGAGGGTGAATCAGAAGAAGTAGAAGAAGGAGAAGGAGAAGGTGAAGTTAGGAGGGTGAATCAGAAGAAGGAGAAAAAGGAGAAGGAGAAGGTGAAGTCTGGAGGGCGCAGCAGAAGAAGCAGAAGAAGGAGAAGGAGAAGGTTAAGTCTGGAGGGTGAAGCAGAAGAAGCAGAAGAAGGAGAAGGAGAAGGTGAAGTCTGGAGGGTGAATCAGAAGAGGTAGAAGAAGGAGAAGGAGAAGGTGAATACAGGAGGGTGAAGCAGAAGAAGCAGAAGAAGGAGAAGGTGAAGTCTGGAGGGTGAAGCAGAAGAAGCAGAAGAAGGAGAAGGAGAAGGTGAAGTCTGGAGGGCAAAGCAGAAGAAGCAGAAGAAGGAGAAGGAGAAGGTGAAGTCAGGAGGGTGAAGCAGAAGAAGCAGAAGAAGGAGAAGGTGAAGTCTGGAGGGTGAATCAGAAGAAGCAGAAGAAGGAGAAGGAGAAGGTGAAGTTAGGAGGGTGAATCAGAAGAAGGAGAAAAAGGAGAAGGAGAAGGTGAAGTCTGGAGGGCGCAGCAGAAGAAGGAGCAGGAGAAGGTGAAGTCTGGAGGGTGAAGCAGAAGAAGCAGAAGAAGGAGAAGGAGAAGGTGAAGTCTGGAGGGTGAATCAGAAGAGGTAGAAGAAGGAGAAGGAGAAGGTGAAGTCAGGAGGGTGAAGCAGAAGAAGCAGAAGAAGGAGAAGGTGAAGTCTGGAGGGTGAAGCAGAAGAAGCAGAAGAAGGAGAAGGAGAAGGTGAAGTCTGGAGGGCAAAGCAGAAGAAGAAGAAGAAGGAGAAGGAGAAGGTGAAGTCTGGAGGGTGAAGCAGAAGAAGCAGAAGAAGGAGAAGGAGAAGGTGAAGTCTGGAGGGTGAATCAGAAGAAGCAGAAGAAGGAGAAGGAGAAGGTGAATTCTGGAGGGTGAATCAGAAGAAGTAGAAGAAGGAAAAGGAGAAGGTGAAGACTGGAGGGTGAATCAGAAGAAGTAGAAGAAGGAGAAGGAGAAGGTGAAGTCTGGAGGGTGAATCAGAAGAAGTAGAAGAAGGAGAAGGAGAAGGTGAAGTCTGGAGGGTGAATCAGAAGAAGCAGAAGAAGGAGAAGGAGAAGGTGAATTCTGGAGGGTGAATCAGAAGAAGTAGAAGAAGGAGAAGGAGAAGGTGAGGTCTGGAGGGTGAATCAGAAGAAGCAGAAGAAGGAGAAGGAGAAGGTGAAGTCTGGAGGGTGAATCAGAAGAAGCAGAAGAAGGAGAAGCAGAAGGTGAAGTCTGGAGGGTGAATCAGAAGAAGCAGAAGAAGGGGAAGGAGAAGGTGAAGTCTTGAGGGTGAGTCAGAAGAAGCAGAATAAGGAGAAGGAGAAGGTGAAGTCTGGAGGGTGAATCAGAAGAAGCAGAAGAAGGAGAAGGAGAAGGTGAAGTCTGGAGGGTGAATCAGAAGAAGTAGAAGAAGGAGAAGGAGACGGTGAAGTCTGGAGGGTGAAGCAGAAGAAGTAGAAGAAGGAGAAGGAGAAGATGAAGTCAAGAGGGTGAATCAGAAGAAGCAGAAGAAGGAGAAGCAGAAGGTGAAGTCTGGAGGGTGAATCAGAAGAAGCAGAAGAAGGGGAAGGAGAAGGTGAAGTCTGGAGGGTGAATCAGAAGAAGCAGAATAAGGAGAAGGAGAAGGTGAAGTCTGGAGGGTGAATCAGAAGAAGCAGAAGAAGGAGAAGGAGAAGGTGAAGTCTGGAGGGTGAATCAGAAGAAGTAGAAGAAGGAGAAGGAGTAGGTGAAGTCAGGAGGGTGAATCAGAAGAAGCAGAAGAAGGAGAAGGAGAAGGTGAAGTCTGGAGGGTGAATCAGAAGAATCAGAAGAAGGAGAAGGAGAAGGTGAAGTCTGGAGGGTGAATCAGAAGAAGCAGAAGAAAGAGAAGGAGAAGGGGAAGTCTGGAGGGTGAAGCAGAAGAAGCAGAAGAAGGAGAAGGGGAAGGTGAAGACTGGAGGGTGAATCAGAAGAAGCAGAAGAAGGAGAAGGAGAAGGTGAAGTCTGGAGGGTGAATCAGAAGAAGTAGAAGAAGGAGAAGGAGAAGGTGAAGTTAGGAGGGTGAATCAGAAGAAGGAGAAAAAGGAGAAGGAGAAGGTGAAGTCTGGAGGGCGCAGCAGAAGAAGCAGAAGAAGGAGAAGGAGAAGGTTAAGTCTGGAGGGTGAAGCAGAAGAAGCAGAAGAAGGAGAAGGAGAAGGTGAAGTCTGGAGGGTGAATCAGAAGAGGTAGAAGAAGGAGAAGGAGAAGGTGAATACAGGAGGGTGAAGCAGAAGAAGCAGAAGAAGGAGAAGGTGAAGTCTGGAGGGTGAAGCAGAAGAAGCAGAAGAAGGAGAAGGAGAAGGTGAAGTCTGGAGGGCAAAGCAGAAGAAGCAGAAGAAGGAGAAGGAGAAGGTGAAGTCAGGAGGGTGAAGCAGAAGAAGCAGAAGAAGGAGATGGTGAAGTCTGGAGGGTGAATCAGAAGAAGCAGAAGAAGGAGAAGGAGAAGGTGAAGTTAGGAGGGTGAATCAGAAGAAGGAGAAAAAGGAGAAGGAGAAGGTGAAGTCTGGAGGGCGCAGCAGAAGAAGGAGAAGGAGAAGGTGAAGTCTGGAGGGTGAAGCAGAAGAAGCAGAAGAAGGAGAAGGAGAAGGTGAAGTCTGGAGGGTGAATCAGAAGAGGTAGAAGAAGGAGAAGGAGAAGGTGAAGTCAGGAGGGTGAAGCAGAAGAAGCAGAAGAAGGAGAAGGTGAAGTCTGGAGGGTGAAGCAGAAGAAGCAGAAGAAGGAGAAGGAGAAGGTGAAGTCTGGAGGGCAAAGCAGAAGAAGAAGAAGAAGTAGAAGGAGAAGGTGAAGTCTGGAGGGTGAAGCAGAAGAAGCAGAAGAAGGAGAAGGAGAAGGTGAAGTCTGGAGGGTGAATCAGAAGAAGTAGAAGAAAGAGAAGGAGAAGGTGAAGTCAGGAGGGTGAAGCAGAAGAAGCAGAAGAAGGAGAAGGAGAAGGTGAAGTCTGGAGGGTGAATCAGAAGAAGTAGAAGAAGGAGAAGGAGAAGGTGAAGTCAGGAGGGTGAATCAGAAGAAGCAGAAGAAGGAGAAGGAGAAGGTGAAGTCTGGAGTTTGAATCAGAAGAATCAGAAGAAGGAGAAGGAGAAGGTGAAGTCTGGAGGGTGAATCAGAAGAAGCAGAAGAAAGAGAAGGAGAAGGTGAAGTCTGGAGGGTGAAGCAGAAGAAGCAGAAGAAGGAGAAGGAGAAGGTGAAGACTGGAGGGTGAATCAGAAGAAGCAGAAGAAGGAGAAGGAGAAGGTGAAGTCTGGAGGGTGAATCAGAAGAAGTAGAAGAAGGAGAAGGAGAAGGTGAAGTTAGGAGGATGAATCAGAAGAAGGAGAAAAAGGAGAAGGAGAAGGTGAAGTCTGGAGGGCGCAGCAGAAGAAGCAGGAGAAGGAGAAGGTGAAGTCTGGAGGGTGAAGCAGAAGAAGCAGAAGAAGGAGAAGGAGAAGGTGAAGTCTGGAGGGTGAATCAGAAGAGGTAGAAGAAGGAGAAGGAGAAGGTGAAGTCAGGAGGGTGAAGCAGAAGAAGCAGAAGAAGGAGAAGGTGAAGTCTGGAGGGTGAAGCAGAAGAAGCAGGAGAAGGAGAAGGAGAAGGTGAAGTCTGGAGGGCAAAGCAGAAGAAGCAGAAGAAGGAGAAGGAGAAGGTGAATCAGGAGGGTGAAGCAGAAGAAGCAGAAGAAGGAGAAGGTGAAGTCTGGAGGGTGAATCAGAAGAAGCAGAAGAAGGAGAAGGAGAAGTTGAAGTTAGGAGGGTGAATCAGAAGAAGGAGAAAAAGGAGAAGCAGAAGGTGAAGTCTGGAGGGTGAATCAGAAGAAGCAGAAGAAGGGGAAGGAGAAGGTGAAGTCTGGAGGGTGAATCAGAAGAAGCAGAATAAGGAGAAGGAGAAGGTGAAGTCTGGAGGGTGAATCAGAAGAAGCAGAAGAAGGAGAAGGAGAAGGTGAAGTCTGGAGGGTGAATCAGAAGAAGTAGAAGAAGGAGAAGGAGAAGGTGAAGTCTGGAGGGTGAAGCAGAAGAAGTAGAAGAAGGAGAAGGAGAAGGTGAAGTCAAGAGGGTGAATCAGAAGAAGCAGAAGAAGGAGAAGCAGAAGGTGAAGTCTGGAGGGTGAATCAGAAGAAGCAGAAGAAGGGGAAGGAGAAGGTGAAGTCTGGAGGGTGAATCAGAAGAAGCAGAATAAGGAGAAGGAGAAGGTGATGTCTGGAGGGTGAATCAGAAGAAGCAGAAGAAGGAGAAGGAGAAGGTGAAGTCTGGAGGGTGAATCAGAAGAAGCAGAAGAAGGAGAAGGAGAAGGTGAAGTCAGGAGGGTGAATCAGAAGAAGCAGAAGAAGGAGAAGGAGAAGGTGAAGTCTGGAGGGTGAATCAGAAGAAGCAGAAGAAGGAGAAGGAGAAGGGGAAGACTGGAGGGTGAATCAGAAGAAGCAGAAGAAGGAGAAGGAGAAGGTGAAGTCTGGAGGGTGAATCAGAAGAAGTAGAAGAAGGAGAAGGAGAAGGTGAAGTTAGGAGGGTGAATCAGAAGAAGGAGAAAAAGGAGAAGGAGAAGGTGAAGTCTGGAGGGCGCAGCAGAAGAAGCAGAAGAAGGAGAAGGAGAAGGTGAAGTCTGGAGGGTGAATCAGAAGAAGCAGAAGAAGGAGAAGGAGAAGGTGAAGTCTGGAGGGTGAATCAGAAGAGGTAGAAGAAGGAGAAGGAGAAGGTGAAGTCAGGAGGGTGAAGCAGAAGAAGCAGAAGCAGGAGAAGGTGAAGTCTGGAGGGTGAAGCAGAAGAAGCAGAAGAAGGAGAAGGAGAAGGTGAAGTCTGGAGGGCAAAGCAGAAGAAGCAGAAGAAGGAGAAGGAGAAGGTGAAGTCAGGAGGGTGAAGCAGAAGAAGCAGAAGAAGGAGAAGGTGAAGTCTGGAGGGTGAATCAGAAGAAGCAGAAGAAGGAGAAGCAGAAGGTGAAGTTAGGAGGGTGAATCAGAAGAAGGAGAAAAAGGAGAAGCAGAAGGTGAAGTCTGGAGGGTGAATCAGAAGAAGCAGAAGAAGGGGAAGGAGAAGGTGAAGTCTGGAGGGTGAATCAGAAGAAGCAGAATAAGGAGAAGGAGAAGGTGAAGTCTGGAGGGTGAATCAGAAGAAGCAGAAGAAGGAGAAGGAGAAGGTGAAGTCTGGAGGGTGAATCAGAAGAAGTAGAAGAAGGAGAAGGAGAAGGTGAAGTCAGGAGGGTGAATCAGAAGAAGCAGAAGAAGGAGAAGGAGAAGGTGAAGTCTGGAGGGTGAATCAGAAGAATCAGAAGAAGGAGAAGGAGAAGGTGAAGTCTGGAGGGTGAATCAGAAGAAGCAGAAGAAAGAGAAGGAGAAGGTGAAGTCTGGAGGGTGAAGCAGAAGAAGCAGAAGAAGGAGAAGGAGAAGGTGAAGTCTGGAGGGTGAATCAGAAGAGGTAGAAGAAGGAGAAGGAGAAGGTGAAGTCAGGAGGGTGAAGCAGAAGAAGCAGAAGAAGGAGAAGGTGAAGTCTGGAAGGTGAAGCAGAAGAAGCAGAAGAAGGAGAAGGAGAAGGTGAAGTCTGGAGGGCAAAGCAGAAGAAGCAGAAGAAGGAGAAGGAGAAGGTGAAGTCAGGAGGGTGAAGCAGAAGAAGCAGAAGAAGGAGAAGGTGAAGTCTGGAGGGTGAATCAGAAGAAGCAGAAGAAGGAGAAGGAGAAGATGAAGTTAGGAGGGTGAATCAGAAGAAGGAGAAAAAGGAGAAGGAGAAGGTGAAGTCTGGAGGGCGCAGCAGAAGAAGCAGAAGAAGGAGAAGGAGAAGGTGAAGTCTGGAGGGTGAAGCAGAAGAAGCAGAAGAAGGAGAAGGAGAAGGTGAAGTCTGGAGGGCAAAGCAGAAGAAGCAGAAGAAGGAGAAGGGATAGGTGAAGTCTGGAGGGCAAAGCAGAAGAAGCAGAAGAAGGAGAAGGAGAAGGTGAAGTCAGGAGGGTGAAGCAGAAGAAGCAGAAGAAGGAGAAGGTGAAGTCTGGAGGGTGAATCAGAAGAAGCAGAAGAAGGAGAAGGAGAAGGTGAAGTTAGGAGGGTGAATCAGAAGAAGGATAAAAAGGAGAAGGAGAAGCTGAAGTCTGGAGGGCGCAGCAGAAGAAGCAGAAGAAGGAGAAGGAGAAGGTGAAGTCTGGAGGGTGAAGCAGAAGAAGCAGAAGAAGGAGAAGGAGAAGGTGAAGTCTGGAGGGTGAATCAGAAGAAGTAGAAGAAGGAGAAGGAGAAGGTGAAGTCAGGAGGGTGAATCAGAAGAAGCAGAAGAAGGAGAAGGAGAAGGTGAAGTCTGGAGGGTGAATCAGAAGAATCAGAAGAAGGAGAAGGAGAAGGTGAAGTCTGGAGGGTGAATCAGAAGAAGCAGAAGAAAGAGAATGAGAAGGTGAAGTCTGGAGGGTGAAGCAGAAGAAGCAGAAGAAGGAGAAGGAGAAGGTGAAGACTGGAGGGTGAATCAGAAGAAGCAGAAGAAGGAGAAGGAGAAGGTGAAGTCTGGAGGGTGAATCAGAAGAAGTAGAAGAAGGAGAAGGAGAAGGTGAAGTTAGGAGGGTGAATCAGAAGAAGGAGAAAAAGGAGAAGGAGAAGGTGAAGTCTGGAGGGCGCAGCAGAAGAAGCAGAAGAAGGAGAAGGAGAAGGTGAAGTCTGGAGGGTGAAGCAGAAGAAGCAGAAGAAGGAGAAGGAGAAGGTGAAGTCTGGAGGGTGAATCAGAAGAGGTAGAAGAAGGAGAAGGAGAAGGTGAAGTCAGGAGGGTGAAGCAGAAGAAGCAGAAGAAGGAGAAGGTGAAGTCTGGAGGGTGAAGCAGAAGAAGCAGAAGAAGGAGAAGGAGAAGGTGAAGTCTGGAGGGCAAAGCAGAAGAAGCAGAAGAAGGAGAAGGAGAAGGTGAAGTCAGGAGGGTGAAGCAGAAGAAGCAGAAGAAGGAGAAGGTGAAGTCTGGAGGGCGAATCAGAAGAAGCAGAAGAAGGAGAAGGAGAAGGTGAAGTTCGGAGGGTGAATCAGAAGAAGGAGAAAAAGGAGAAGCAGAAGGTGAAGTCTGGAGGGTGAATCAGAAGAAGCAGAAGAAGGGGAAGGAGAAGGTGAAGTCTGGAGGGTGAATCAGAAGAAGCAGAATAAGGAGAAGGAGAAGGTGAAGTCTGGAGGGTGAATCAGAAGAAGCAGAAGAAGGAGACGGAGAAGGTGAAGTCTGGAGGGTGAATCAGAAGAAGTAGAAGAAGGAGAAGGAGAAGGTGAAGTCTGGAGGGTGAAGCAGAAGAAGTAGAAGAAGGAGAAGGAGAAGGTGAAGTCAAGAGGGTGAATCAGAAGAAGCAGAAGAAGGAGAAGCAGAAGGTGAAGTCTGGAGGGTGAATCAGAAGAAGCAGAAGAAGGGGAAGGAGAAGGTGAAGTCTGGAGGGTGAATCAGAAGAAGCAGAATAAGGAGAAGGAGAAGGTGAAGTCTGGAGGGTGAATCAGAAGAAGCAGAAGAAGGAGAAGGAGAAGGTGAAGTCTGGAGGGTGAATCAGAAGAAGTAGAAGAAGGAGAAGGAGAAGGTGAAGTCAGGAGGGTGAATCAGAAGAAGCAGAAGAAGGAGAAGGAGAAGGTGAAGTCTGGAGGGTGAATCAGAAGAATCAGAAGAAGGAGAAGGAGAAGGTGAAGTCTGGAGGGTGAATCAGAAGAAGCAGAAGAAAGAGAAGGAGAAGGTGAAGTCTGGAGGGTGAAGCAGAAGAAGCAGAAGAAGGAGAAGGAGAAGGTGAAGACTGGAGGGTGAATCAGAAGAAGCAGAAGAAGGAGAAGGAGAAGGTGAAGTCTGGAGGGTGACTCAGAAGAAGTAGAAGAAGGAGAAGGAGAAGGTGAAGTTAGGAGGGTGAATCAGAAGAAGGAGAAAAAGGAGAAGGAGAAGGTGAAGTCTGGAGGGCGCAGCAGAAGAAGCAGAAGAAGGAGAAGGAGAAGGTGAAGTCTGGAGGGTGAAGCAGAAGAAGCAGAAGAAGGAGAAGGAGAAGGTGAAGTCTGGAGGGTGAATCAGAAGAGGTAGAAGAAGGAGAAGGAGAAGGTGAAGTCAGGAGGGTGAAGCAGAAGAAGCAGAAGAAGGAGAAGGTGAAGTCTGGAGGGTGAAGCAGAAGAAGCAGAAGAAGGAGAAGGAGAAGGTGAAGTCTGGAGGGCAAAGCAGAAGAAGCAGAAGAAGGAGAAGGAGAAGGTGAAGTCAGGAGGGTGAAGCAGAAGAAGCAGAAGAAGGAGAAGGTGAAGTCTGGAGGGTGAATCAGAAGAAGCAGAAGAAGGAGAAGGAGAAGGTGAAGTTAGGAGGGTGAATCAGAAGAAGGAGAAAAAGGAGAAGCAGAAGGTGAAGTCTGGAGGGTGAATCAGAAGAAGCAGAAGAAGGGGAAGGAGAAGGTGAAGTCTGGAGGGTGAATCAGAAGAAGCAGAATAAGGAGAAGGAGAAGGTGAAGTCTGGAGGGTGAATCAGAAGAAGCAGAAGAAGGAGAAGGAGAAGGTGAAGTCTGGAGGGTGAATCAGAAGAAGTAGAAGAAGGAGAAGGAGAAGGTGAAATCAGGAGGGTGAATCAGAAGAAGCAGAAGAAGGAGAAGGAGAAGGTGAAGCCTGGAGGGTGAATCAGAAGAATCAGAAGAAGGAGAAGGAGAAGGTGAAGTCTGGAGGGTGAATCAGAAGAAGCAGAAGAAAGAGAAGGAGAAGGTGAAGTCTGGAGGGTGAAGCAGAAGAAGCAGAAGAAGGAGAAGGAGAAGGTGAAGACTGGAGGGTGAATCAGAAGAAGCAGAAGAAGGAGAAGGAGAAGGTGAAGTCTGGAGGGTGAATCAGAAGAAGTAGAAGAAGGAGAAGGAGAAGGTGAAGTTAGGAGGGTGAATCAGAAGAAGGAGAAAAAGGAGAAGGAGAAGGTGAAGTCTGGAGGGCGCAGCAGAAGAAGCAGAAGAAGGAGAAGGAGAAGGTGAAGTCTGGAGGGTGAAGCCGAAGAAGCAGAAGAAGGAGAAGGAGAAGGTGAAGTCTGGAGGGTGAATCAGAAGAGGTAGAAGAAGGAGAAGGAGAAGGTGAAGTCAGGAGGGTGAAGCAGAAGAAGCAGAAGAAGGAGACGGTGAAGTCTGGAGGGTGAAGCAGAAGAAGCAGAAGAAGGAGAAGGAGAAGGTGAAGTCTGGAGGGCAAAGCAGAAGAAGCAGAAGAAGGAGAAGGAGAAGGTGAAGTCAGGAGGGTGAAGCAGAAGAAGCAGAAGAAGGAGAAGGTGAAGTCTGGAGGGTGAATCAGAAGAAGCAGAAGAAGGAGAAGGAGAAGGTGAAGTTAGGAGGGTGAATCAGAAGAAGGAGAAAAAGGAGAAGGAGAAGGTGAAGTCTGGAGGGCGCAGCAGAAGAAGCAGAAGAAGGAGAAGGAGAAGGTGAAGTCTGGAGGGTGAAGCAGAAGAAGCAGAAGAAGGAGAAGGAGAAGGTGAAGTCTGGAGGGTGAATCAGAAGAGGTAGAAGAAGGAGAAGGAGAAGGTGAAGTCAGGAGGGTGAAGCAGAAGAAGCAGAAGAAGGAGAAGGTGAAGTCTGGAGGGTGAAGCAGAAGAAGCAGAAGAAGGAGAAGGAGAAGGTGAAGTCTGGAGGGCAAAGCAGAAGAAGCAGAAGAAGGAGAAGGAGAAGGTGAAGTCTGGAGGGTGAAGCAGAAGAAGCAGAAGAAGGAGAAGGAGAAGGTGAAGTCTGGAGGGTGAATCAGAAGAAGTAGAAGAAGGAGAAGGAGAAGGTGAAGTCAGGAGGGTGAAGCAGAAGAAGCAGAAGAAGGAGAAGGAGAAGGTGAAGTCTGGAGGGTGAATCAGAAGAAGTAGAAGGAGAAGGTGAAGTCAGGAGGGTGAATCAGAAGAAGCAGAAGAAGGAGAAGGAGAAGGTGAAGTCTGGAGGGTGAATCAGAAGAATCAGAAGAAGGAGAAGGAGAAGGTGAAGTCTGGAGGGTGAATCAGAAGAAGCAGAAGAAAGAGAAGGAGAAGGTGAAGTCTGGAGGGTGAAGCAGAAGAAGCAGAAGAAGGAGAAGGAGAAGGTGAAGACTGGAGGGTGAATCAGAAGAAGCAGAAGAAGGAGAAGGAGAAGGTGAAGTCTGGAGGGTGAATCAGAAGAGGTAGAAGAAGGAGAAGGAGAAGGTGAAGTCAGGAGGGTGAAGCAGAAGAAGCAGAAGAAGGAGAAGGAGAAGGTGAAGTCTGGAGGGTGAAGCAGAAGAAGCAGAAGAAGGAGAAGGAGAAGGTGAAGTCTGGAGGGTGAATCAGAAGAGGTAGAAGAAGGAGAAGGAGAAGGTGAAGTCAGGAGGGTGAAGCAGAAGAAGCAGAAGAAGGAGAAGGTGAAGTCTGGAGGGTGAAGCAGAAGAAGCAGAAGAAGGAGAAGGAGAAGGTGAAGTCTGGAGGGCAAAGCAGAAGAAGCAGAAGAAGGAGAAGGAGAAGGTGAAGTCTGGAGGGTGAAGCAGAAGAAGCAGAAGAAGGAGAAGGAGAAGGTGAAGTCTGGAGGGTGAATCAGAAGAAGTAGAAGAAGGAGAAGGAGAAGGTGAAGTCAGGAGGGTGAAGCAGAAGAAGCAGAAGAAGGAGAAGGAGAAGGTGAAGTCTGGAGGGTGAATCAGAAGAAGTAGAAGGAGAAGGTGAAGTCAGGAGGGTGAATCAGAAGAAGCAGAAGAAGGAGAAGGAGAAGGTGAAGTCTGGAGGGTGAATCAGAAGAATCAGAAGAAGGAGAAGGAGAAGGTGAAGTCTGGAGGGTGAATCAGAAGAAGCAGAAGAAAGAGAAGGAGAAGGTGAAGTCTGGAGGGTGAAGCAGAAGAAGCAGAAGAAGGAGAAGGAGAAGGTGAAGACTGGAGGGTGAATCAGAAGAAGCAGAAGAAGGAGAAGGAGAAGGTGAAGTCTGGAGGGTGAATCAGAAGAAGCAGAAGAAGGAGAAGGAGAAGGTGAAGTCTGGAGGGTGAATCAGAAGAAGCAGAAGAAGGAGAAGGAGAAGGTGAAGTTAGGAGGGTGAATCAGAAGAAGGAGAAAAAGGAGAAGCAGAAGGTAAAGTCTGGAGGGCGCAGCAGAAGAAGCAGAAGAAGGAGAAGGAGAAGGTGAAGTCTGGAGGGTGAAGCAGAAGAAGCAGAAGAAGGAGAAGGAGAAGGTGAAGTCTGGAGGGTGAATCAGAAGAAGCAGAAGAAAGAGAAGGAGAAGGTGAAGTCTGGAGGGTGAAGCAGAAGAAGCAGAAGAAGGAGAAGGAGAAGGTGAAGACTGGAGGGTGAAGTAGAAGAAGTAGAAGAAGGAGAAGGAGAAGGTGAAGTCAAGAGGGTGAATCAGAAGAAGCAGAAGAAGGAGAAGCAGAAGGTGAAGTCTGGAGGGTGAATCAGAAGAAGCAGAAGAAGGGGAAGGAGAAGGTGAAGTCTGGAGGGTGAATCAGAAGAAGCAGAAGAAGGAGAAGGAGAAGGTGAAGTCTGGAGGGTGAATCAGAAGAAGCAGAAGAAGGAGAAGGAGAAGGTGAAGTCTGGAGGGTGAATCAGAAGAAGTAGAAGAAGGAGAAGGAGAAGGTGAAGTCAGGAGGGTGAATCAGAAGAAGCAGAAGAAGGAGAAGGAGAAGGTGAAGTCTGGAGGGTGAATCAGAAGAATCAGAAGAAGGAGAAGGAGAAGGTGAAGTCTGGAGGGTGAATCAGAAGAAGCAGAAGAAAGAGAAGGAGAAGGTGAAGTCTGGAGGGTGAAGCAGAAGAAGCAGAAGAAGGAGAAGGAGAAGGTGAAGACTGGAGGGTGAATCAGAAGAAGCAGAAGAAGGAGAAGGAGAAGGTGAAGTCTGGAGGGTGAATCAGAAGAAGTAGAAGAAGGAGAAGGAGAAGGTGAAGTCTGGAGGGTGAATCAGAAGAAGCAGAAGAAGGAGAAGGAGAAGGTGAATTCTGGAGGGTGAATCAGAAGAAGTAGAAGAAGGAGAAGGAGAAGGTGAGGTCTGGAGGGTGAATCAGAAGAAGCAGAAGAAGGAGAAGGAGAAGGTGAAGTCTGGAGGGTGAATCAGAAGAAGCAGAAGAAGGAGAAGGAGAAGGTGAAGTCTGGAGGGTGAATCAGAAGAAGCAGAAGAAGGAGAAGGAGAAGGTGAAGTCAGGAGGGTGAATCAGAAGAAGCAGAAGAAGGAGAAGGAGAAGGTGAAGTTAGGAGGGTGAATCAGAAGAAGGAGAAAAAGGAGAAGGAGAAGGTGAAGTCTGGAGGGCGCAGCAGAAGAAGCAGAAGAAGGAGAAGGAGAAGGTGAAGTCTGGAGGGTGAAGCAGAAGAAGCAGAAGAAGGAGAAGGAGAAGGTGAAGTCTGGAGGGTGAATCAGAAGAGGTAGAAGAAGGAGAAGGAGAAGGTGAAGTCAGGAGGGTGAAGCAGAAGAAGCAGAAGAAGGAGAAGGTGAAGTCTGGAGGGTGAAGCAGAAGAAGCAGAAGAAGGAGAAGGAGAAGGTGAAGTCTGGAGGGCAAAGCAGAAGAAGCAGAAGAAGGAGAAGGAGAAGGTGAAGTCTGGAGGGTGAAGCAGAAGAAGCAGAAGAAGGAGAAGGAGAAGGTGAAGTCTGGAGGGTGAATCAGAAGAAGTAGAAGAAGGAGAAGGAGAAGGTGAAGTCAGGAGGGTGAAGCAGAAGAAGCAGAAGAAGGAGAAGGAGAAGGTGAAGTCTGGAGGGTGAAGCAGAAGAAGCAGAAGAAGGAGAAGGAGAAGGTGAAGTCTGGAGGGTGAAGCAGAAGAAGCAGAAGAAGGAGAAGAAGAAGGTGAAGTCAGGAGGGTGAATCAGACGAAGTAGAAGAAGGAGAAGGAGAAGGTGAAGTCTGGAGGGCGAATCAGAAGAAGTAGAAGAAGGAGAAGGAGAAGGTGAAGTCTGGAGGGTGAATCAGAAGAAGTAGAAGAAGGAGAAGGAGAAGGTGAAGTCTGGAGGGTGAATCAGAAGAAGCAGAAGAAGGAGAAGGAGAAGGTGAAGTCTGGAGGGTGAATCAGAAGAAGTAGAAGAAGGAGAAGGAGAAGGTGAGGTCTGGAGGGTGAATCAGAAGAAGCAGAAGAAGGAGAAGGAGAAGGTGAAGTCTGAAGGGTGAATCAGAAGAAGCAGAAGAAGGAGAAGGAGAAGGTGAACTCTGGAGGGTGAATCAGAAGAAGCAGAAGAAGGAGAAGGAGAAGGTGAAGTCTGGAGGGTGAATCAGCAGAAGCAGAAGAAGGAGAAGGAGAAGGTGAAGTCTGGAGGGTGAGTCAGAAGAAGTAGAAGAAGGAGAAGGAGAAGGTGAAGTCTGGAGGGTGAATCAGAAGAAGTAGAAGAAGGAGAAGGAGAAGGTGAAGTCTGGAGGGTGAATCAGAAGAAGCAGAAGAAGGAGAAGGAGAAGGTGAAGTCTGGAGGGTGAAACAGAAGAAGCAGAAGAAGGAGAAGGAGAATTTGAAGTCAGGAGGGTGAAGCAGAAGAAGCAGAAGAAGGTGAAGGTGAAGTCTGGAGGGTGAAGCAGAAGAAGCAGAAGAAGGAGAAGGAGAAGGTGAAGTCAGGAGGGTGAAGCAGAAGAAGCAGAAGAAGGAGAAGGTGAAGTCTGGAGGGTGAATCAGAAGAAGCAGAAGAAGGAGAAGGAGAAGGTGAAGTCAGGAGGGTGAAGCAGAAGAAGCAGAAGAAGGAGGAGGTGAAGTCTGGAGGGTGAAGCAGAAGAAGCAGAAGAAGGAGAAGGAGAAGGTGAAGTCTGGAGGGCGAAGCAGAAGAAGCAGAAGAAGGAGAAGGAGAAGGTGAAGTCTGGAGGGTGAAGCAGAAGAAGCAGAAGAAGGAGAAGGAGAAGGTGAAGTCTGGAGGGGGAATCAGAAGAAGTAGAAGAAGGAGAAGGAGAAGGTGAAGTCAGGAGGGTGAAGCAGAAGAAGCAGAAGAAGGAGAAGGAGAAGGTGAAGTCTGGAGGGTGAAGCAGAAGAAGCAGAAGAAGGAGAAGGAGAAGGTGAAGTCTGGATGGTGAAGCAGAAGAAGCAGAAGAAGGAGAAGGAGAAGGTGAAGTCAGGAGGGTGAATCAGACGAAGTAGAAGAAGGACAAGGAGAAGGTGAAGTCTGGAGGGTGAATCAGAAGAAGTAGAAGAAGGAGAAGGAGAAGGTGAAGTCTGGAGGGTGAATCAGAAGAAGCAGAAGAAAGAGAAGGAGAAGGTGAAGTCTGGAGGGTGAAGCAGAAGAAGCAGAAGAAGGAGAAGGAGAAGGTGAAGTCTGGAGGGTGAATCAGAAGAGGTAGAAGAAGGAGAAGGAGAAGGTGAAGTCAGGAGGGTGAAGCAGAAGAAGCAGAAGAAGGAGAAGGTGAAGTCTGGAGGGTGAAGCAGAAGAAGCAGAAGAAGGAGAAGGAGAAGGTGAAGTCTGGAGGGCAAAGCAGAAGAAGCAGAAGAAGGAGAAGGAGAAGGTGAAGTCAGGAGGGTGAAGCAGAAGAAGCAGAAGAAGGAGAAGGTGAAGTCTGGAGGGTGAATCAGAAGAAGCAGAAGAAGGAGAAGGAGAAGATGAAGTTAGGAGGGTGAATCAGAAGAAGGAGAAAAAGGAGAAGGAGAAGGTGAAGTCTGGAGGGCGCAGCAGAAGAAGCAGAAGAAGGAGAAGGAGAAGGTGAAGTCTGGAGGGTGAAGCAGAAGAAGCAGAAGAAGGAGAAGGAGAAGGTGAAGTCTGGAGGGCAAAGCAGAAGAAGCAGAAGAAGGAGAAGGGATAGGTGAAGTCTGGAGGGCAAAGCAGAAGAAGCAGAAGAAGGAGAAGGAGAAGGTGAAGTCAGGAGGGTGAAGCAGAAGAAGCAGAAAAGGAGAAGGTGAAGTCTGGAGGGTGAATCAGAAGAAGCAGAAGAAGGAGAAGGAGAAGGTGAAGTTAGGAGGGTGAATCAGAAGAAGGATAAAAAGGAGAAGGAGAAGCTGAAGTCTGGAGGGCGCAGCAGAAGAAGCAGAAGAAGGAGAAGGAGAAGGTGAAGTCTGGAGGGTGAAGCAGAAGAAGCAGAAGAAGGAGAAGGAGAAGGTGAAGTCTGGAGGGTGAATCAGAAGAAGTAGAAGAAGGAGAAGGAGAAGGTGAAGTCAGGAGGGTGAATCAGAAGAAGCAGAAGAAGGAGAAGGAGAAGGTGAAGTCTGGAGGGTGAATCAGAAGAATCAGAAGAAGGAGAAGGAGAAGGTGAAGTCTGGAGGGTGAATCAGAAGAAGCAGAAGAAAGAGAAGGAGAAGGTGAAGTCTGGAGGGTGAAGCAGAAGAAGCAGAAGAAGGAGAAGGAGAAGGTGAAGACTGGAGGGTGAATCAGAAGAAGCAGAAGAAGGAGAAGGAGAAGGTGAAGTCTGGAGGGTGAATCAGAAGAAGTAGAAGAAGGAGAAGGAGAAGGTGAAGTTAGGAGGGTGAATCAGAAGAAGGAGAAAAAGGAGAAGGAGAAGGTGAAGTCTGGAGGGCGCAGCAGAAGAAGCAGAAGAAGGAGAAGGAGAAGGTGAAGTCTGGAGGGTGAAGCAGAAGAAGCAGAAGAAGGAGAAGGAGAAGGTGAAGTCTGGAGGGTGAATCAGAAGAGGTAGAAGAAGGAGAAGGAGAAGGTGAAGTCAGGAGGGTGAAGCAGAAGAAGCAGAAGAAGGAGAAGGTGAAGTCTGGAGGGTGAAGCAGAAGAAGCAGAAGAAGGAGAAGGAGAAGGTGAAGTCTGGAGGGCAAAGCAGAAGAAGCAGAAGAAGGAGAAGGAGAAGGTGAAGTCAGGAGGGTGAAGCAGAAGAAGCAGAAGAAGGAGAAGGTGAAGTCTGGAGGGCGAATCAGAAGAAGCAGAAGAAGGAGAAGGAGAAGGTGAAGTTAGGAGGGTGAATCAGAAGAAGGAGAAAAAGGAGAAGCAGAAGGTGAAGTCTGGAGGGTGAATCAGAAGAAGCAGAAGAAGGGGAAGGAGAAGGTGAAGTCTGGAGGGTGAATCAGAAGAAGCAGAATAAGGAGAAGGAGAAGGTGAAGTCTGGAGGGTGAATCAGAAGAAGCAGAAGAAGGAGACGGAGAAGGTGAAGTCTGGAGGGTGAATCAGAAGAAGTAGAAGAAGGAGAAGGAGAAGGTGAAGTCTGGAGGGTGAAGCAGAAGAAGTAGAAGAAGGAGAAGGAGAAGGTGAAGTCAAGAGGGTGGATCAGAAGAAGCAGAAGAAGGAGAAGCAGAAGGTGAAGTCTGGAGGGTGAATCAGAAGAAGCAGAAGAAGGGGAAGGAGAAGGTGAAGTCTGGAGGGTGAATCAGAAGAAGCAGAATAAGGAGAAGGAGAAGGTGAAGTCTGGAGGGTGAATCAGAAGAAGCAGAAGAAGGAGAAGGAGAAGGTGAAGTCTGGAGGGTGAATCAGAAGAAGTAGAAGAAGGAGAAGGAGAAGGTGAAGTCAGGAGGGTGAATCAGAAGAAGCAGAAGAAGGAGAAGGAGAAGGTGAAGTCTGGAGGGTGAATCAGAAGAATCAGAAGAAGGAGAAGGAGAAGGTGAAGTCTGGAGGGTGAATCAGAAGAAGCAGAAGAAAGAGAAGGAGAAGGTGAAGTCTGGAGGGTGAAGCAGAAGAAGCAGAAGAAGGAGAAGGAGAAGGTGAAGACTGGAGGGTGAATCAGAAGAAGCAGAAGAAGGAGAAGGAGAAGGTGAAGTCTGGAGGGTGAATCAGAAGAAGTAGAAGAAGGAGAAGGAGAAGGTGAAGTTAGGAGGGTGAATCAGAAGAAGGAGAAAAAGGAGAAGGAGAAGGTGAAGTCTGGAGGGCGCAGCAGAAGAAGCAGAAGAAGGAGAAGGAGAAGGTGAAGTCTGGAGGGTGAAGCAGAAGAAGCAGAAGAAGGAGAAGGAGAAGGTGAAGTCTGGAGGGTGAATCAGAAGAGGTAGAAGAAGGAGAAGGAGAAGGTGAAGTCAGGAGGGTGAAGCAGAAGAAGCAGAAGAAGGAGAAGGTGAAGTCTGGAGGGTGAAGCAGAAGAAGCAGAAGAAGGAGAAGGAGAAGGTGAAGTCTGGAGGGCAAAGCAGAAGAAGCAGAAGAAGGAGAAGGGGAAGGTGAAGTCAGGAGGGTGAAGCAGAAGAAGCAGAAGAAGGAGAAGGTGAAGTCTGGAGGGTGAATCAGAAGAAGCAGAAGAAGGAGAAGGAGAAGGTGAAGTTAGGAGGGTGAATCAGAAGAAGGAGAAAAAGGAGAAGCAGAAGGTGAAGTCTGGAGGGTGAATCAGAAGAAGCAGAAGAAGGGGAAGGAGAAGGTGAAGTCTGGAGGGTGAATCAGAAGAAGCAGAATAAGGAGAAGGAGAAGGTGAAGTCTGGAGGGTGAATCAGAAGAAGCAGAAGAAGGAGAAGGAGAAGGTGAAGTCTGGAGGGTGAATCAGAAGAAGTAGAAGAAGGAGAAGGAGAAGGTGAAGTCAGGAGGGTGAATCAGAAGAAGCAGAAGAAGGAGAAGGAGAAGGTGAAGCCTGGAGGGTGAATCAGAAGAATCAGAAGAAGGAGAAGGAGAAGGTGAAGTCTGGAGGGTGAATCAGAAGAAGCAGAAGAAAGAGAAGGAGAAGGTGAAGTCTGGAGGGTGAAGCAGAAGAAGCAGAAGAAGGAGAAGGAGAAGGTGAAGACTGGAGGGTGAATCAGAAGAAGCAGAAGAATGAGAAGGAGAAGGTGAAGTCTGGAGGGTGAATCAGAAGAAGTAGAAGAAGGAGAAGGAGAAGGTGAAGTTAGGAGGGTGAATCAGAAGAAGGAGAAAAAGGAGAAGGAGAAGGTGAAGTCTGGAGGGCGCAGCAGAAGAAGCAGAAGAAGGAGAAGGAGAAGGTGAAGTCTGGAGGGTGAAGCAGAAGAAGCAGAAGAAGGAGAAGGAGAAGGTGAAGTCTGGAGGGTGAATCAGAAGAGGTAGAAGAAGGAGAAGGAGAAGGTGAAGTCAGGAGGGTGAAGCAGAAGAAGCAGAAGAAGGAGACGGTGAAGTCTGGAGGGTGAAGCAGAAGAAGCAGAAGAAGGAGAAGGAGAAGGTGAAGTCTGGAGGGCAAAGCAGAAGAAGCAGAAGAAGGAGAAGGAGAAGGTGAAGTCAGGAGGGTGAAGCAGAAGAAGCAGAAGAAGGAGAAGGTGAAGTCTGGAGGGTGAATCAGAAGAAGCAGAAGAAGGAGAAGGAGAAGGTGAAGTTAGGAGGGTGAATCAGAAGAAGGAGAAAAAGGAGAAGGAGAAGGTGAAGTCTGGAGGGCGCAGCAGAAGAAGCAGAAGAAGGAGAAGGAGAAGGTGAAGTCTGGAGGGTGAAGCAGAAGAAGCAGAAGAAGGAGAAGGAGAAGGTGAAGTCTGGAGGGTGAATCAGAAGAGGTAGAAGAAGGAGAAGGAGAAGGTGAAGTCAGGAGGGTGAAGCAGAAGAAGCAGAAGAAGGAGAAGGTGAAGTCTGGAGGGTGAAGCAGAAGAAGCAGAAGAAGGAGAAGGAGAAGGTGAAGTCTGGAGGGCAAAGCAGAAGAAGCAGAAGAAGGAGAAGGAGAAGGTGAAGTCTGGAGGGTGAAGCAGAAGAAGCAGAAGAAGGAGAAGGAGAAGGTGAAGTCTGGAGGGTGAATCAGAAGAAGTAGAAGAAGGAGAAGGAGAAGGTGAAGTCAGGAGGGTGAAGCAGAAGAAGCAGAAGAAGGAGAAGGAGAAGGTGAAGTCTGGAGGGTGAATCAGAAGAAGTAGAAGGAGAAGGTGAAGTCAGGAGGGTGAATCAGAAGAAGCAGAAGAAGGAGAAGGAGAAGGTGAAGTCTGGAGGGTGAATCAGAAGAATCAGAAGAAGGAGAAGGTGAAGTCTGGAGGGTGAATCAGAAGAAGCAGAAGAAAGAGAAGGAGAAGGTGAAGTCTGGAGGGTGAATCAGAAGAAGCAGAAGAAGGAGAAGGAGAAGGTGAAGTCTGGAGGGTGAATCAGAAGAGGTAGAAGAAGGAGAAGGAGAAGGTGAAGTCAGGAGGGTGAAGCAGAAGAAGCAGAAGAAGGAGAAGGAGAAGGTGAAATCTGGAGGGTGAAGCAGAAGAAGCAGAAGAAGGAGAAGGAGAAGGTGAAGTCTGGAGGGTGAATCAGAAGAGGTAGAAGAAGGAGAAGGAGAAGGTGAAGTCAGGAGGTTGAAGCAGAAGAAGCAGAAGAAGGAGAAGGTGAAGTCTGGAGGGTGAAGCAGAAGAAGCAGAAGAAGGAGAAGGAGAAGGTGAAGTCTGGAGGGCAAAGCAGAAGAAGCAGAAGAAGGAGAAGGAGAAGGTGAAGTCTGGAGGGTGAAGCAGAAGAAGCAGAAGAAGGAGAAGGAGAAGGTGAAGTCTGGAGGGTGAATCAGAAGAAGTAGAAGAAGGAGAAGGAGAAGGTGAAGTCAGGAGGGTGAAGCAGAAGAAGCAGAAGAAGGAGAAGGAGAAGGTGAAGTCTGGAGGGTGAATCAGAAGAAGTAGAAGGAGAAGGTGAAGTCAGGAGGGTGAATCAGAAGAAGCAGAAGAAGGAGAAGGAGAAGGTGAAGTCTGGAGGGTGAATCAGAAGAATCAGAAGAAGGAGAAGGAGAAGGTGAAGTCTGGAGGGTGAATCAGAAGAAGCAGAAGAAAGAGAAGGAGAAGGTGAAGTCTGGAGGGTGAAGCAGAAGAAGCAGAAGAAGGAGAAGGAGAAGGTGAAGACTGGAGGGTGAATCAGAAGAAGCAGAAGAAGGAGAAGGAGAAGGTGAAGTCTGGAGGGTGAATCAGAAGAAGTAGAAGAAGGAGAAGGAGAAGGTGAAGTTAGGAGGGTGAATCAGAAGAAGGAGAAAAAGGAGAAGGAGAAGGTGAAGTCTGGAGGGCGCAGCAGAAGAAGCAGAAGAAGGAGAAGGAGAAGGTGAAGTCTGGAGGGTGAAGCAGAAGAAGCAGAAGAAGGAGAAGGAGAAGGTGAAGTCTGGAGGGTGAATCAGAAGAGGTAGAAGAAGGAGAAGGAGAAGGTGAAGTCAGGAGGGTGAAGCAGAAGAAGCAGAAGAAGGAGAAGGTGAAGTCTGGAGGGTGAAGCAGAAGAAGCAGAAGAAGGTGAAGTCTGGAGGGCAAAGAAGAAGAAGCAGAAGAAGGAGAAGAAGAAGGTGAAGTCAGGAGGGTGAAGCAGAAGAAGCAGAATAAGGAGAAGGTGAAGTCTGGAGGGTGAATCAGAAGAAGCAGAAGAAGGAGAAGGAGAAGGTGAAGTTAGGAGGGTGAATCAGAAGAAGGAGAAAAAGGAGAAGCAGAAGGTAAAGTCTGGAGGGCGCAGCAGAAGAAGCAGAAGAAGGAGAAGGAGAAGGTGAAGTCTGGAGGGTGAAGCAGAAGAAGCAGAAGAAGGAGAAGGAGAAGGTGAAGTCTGGAGGGTGAATCAGAAGAAGCAGAAGAAAGAGAAGGAGAAGGTGAAGTCTGGAGGGTGAATCAGAAGAAGCAGAAGAAGGAGAAGGAGAAGGTGAAGACTGGAGGGTGAATCAGAAGAAGTAGAAGAAGGAGAAGGAGAAGGTGAAGTCTGGAGGGTGAATCAGAAGAAGTAGAAGAAGGAGAAGGAGAAGGTGAAGTCTGGAGGGTGAATCAGAAGAAGCAGAAGAAGGAGAAGGAGAAGGTGAATTCTGGAGGGTGAATCAGAAGAAGTAGAAGAAGGAGAAGGAGAAGGTGAGGTCTGGAGGGTGAATCAGAAGAAGCAGAAGAAGGAGAAGGAGAAGGTGAAGTCTGGAGGGTGAATCAGAAGAAGCAGAAGAAGGAGAAGCAGAAGGTGAAGTCTGGAGGGTGAAGTAGAAGAAGTAGAAGAAGGAGAAGGAGAAGGTGAAGACAAGAGGGTGAATCAGAAGAAGCAGAAGAAGGAGAAGCAGAAGGTGAAGTCTGGAGGGAGAATCAGAAGAAGCAGAAGAAGGGGAAGGAGAAGGTGAAGTCTGGAGGGTGAATCAGAAGAAGCAGAATAAGGAGAAGGAGAAGGTGAAGTCTGGAGGGTGAATCAGAAGAAGCAGAAGAAGGAGAAGGAGAAGGTGAAGTCTGGAGGGTGAATCAGAAGAAGTAGAAGAAGGAGAAGGAGAAGGTGAAGTCAGGAGGGTGAATCAGAAGAAGCAGAAGAAGGAGAAGGAGAAGGTGAAGTCTGGAGGGTGAATCAGAAGAATCAGAAGAAGGAGAAGGAGAAGGTGAAGTCTGGAGGGTGAATCAGAAGAAGCAGAAGAAAGAGAAGGAGAAGGTGAAGTCTGGAGGGTGAAGCAGAAGAAGCAGAAGAAGGAGAAGGAGAAGGTGAAGACTGGAGGGTGAATCAGAAGAAGCAGAAGAAGGAGAAGGAGAAGGTGAAGTCTGGAGGGTGAATCAGAAGAAGTAGAAGAAGGAGAAGGAGAAGGTGAAGTCTGGAGGGTGAATCAGAAGAAGCAGAAGAAGGAGAAGGAGAAGGTGAATTCTGGAGGGTGAATCAGAAGAAGTAGAAGAAGGAGAAGGAGAAGGTGAGGTCTGGAGGGTGAATCAGAAGAAGCAGAAGAAGGAGAAGGAGAAGGTGAAGTCTGGAGGGTGAATCAGAAGAAGCAGAAGAAGGAGAAGGAGAAGGTGAAGTCTGGAGGGTGAATCAGAAGAAGCAGAAGAAGGAGAAGGAGAAGGTGAAGTCAGGAGGGTGAATCAGAAGAAGCAGAAGAAGGAGAAGGAGAAGGTGAAGTTAGGAGGGTGAATCAGAAGATGGAGAAAAAGGAGAAGGAGAAGGTGAAGTCTGGAGGGCGCAGCAGAAGAAGCAGAAGAAGGAGAAGGAGAAGGTGAAGTCTGGAGGGTGAAGCAGAAGAAGCAGAAGAAGGAGAAGGAGAAGGTGAAGTCTGGAGGGTGAATCAGAAGAGGTAGAAGAAGGAGAAGGAGAAGGTGAAGTCAGGAGGGTGAAGCAGAAGAAGCAGAAGAAGGAGAAGGTGAAGTCTGGAGGGTGAAGCAGAAGAAGCAGAAGAAGGAGAAGGAGAAGGTGAAGTCTGGAGGGCAAAGCAGAAGAAGCAGAAGAAGGAGAAGGAGAAGGTGATGTCTGGAGGGTGAAGCAGAAGAAGCAGAAGAAGGAGAAGGAGAAGGTGAAGACTGGAGGGTGAATCAGAAGAAGTAGAAGAAGGAGAAGGAGAAGGTGAAGTCAGGAGGGCGAAGCAGAAGAAGCAGAAGAAGGAGAAGAAGAAGGTGAAGTCAGGAGGGTGAATCAGACGAAGTAGAAGAAGGAGAAGGAGAAGGTGAAGTCTGGAGGGCGAATCAGAAGAAGTAGAAGAAGGAGAAGGAGAAGGTGAAGTCTGGAGGGTGAATCAGAAGAAGTAGAAGAAGGAGAAGGAGAAGGTGAAGTCTGGAGGGTGAATCAGAAGAAGCAGAAGAAGGAGAAGGAGAAGGTGAAGTCTGGAGGGTGAATCAGAAGAAGTAGAAGAAGGAGAAGGAGAAGGTGAGGTCTGGAGGGTGAATCAGAAGAAGCAGAAGAAGGAGAAGGAGAAGGTGAAGTCTGAAGGGTGAATCAGAAGAAGCAGAAGAAGGAGAAGGAGAAGGTGAACTCTGGAGGGTGAATCAGAAGAAGCAGAAGAAGGAGAAGGAGAAGGTGAAGTCTGGAGGGTGAATCAGAAGAAGCAGAAGAAGGAGAAGGAGAAGGTGAAGTCTGGAGGGTGTGTCAGAAGAAGTAGAAGAAGGAGAAGGAGAAGGTGAAGTCTGGAGGGTGAATCAGAAGAAGTAGAAGAAGGAGAAGGAGAAGGTGAAGTCTGGAGGGTGAATCAGAAGAAGCAGAAGAAGGAGAAGGAGAAGGTGAAGTCTGGAGGGTGAAACAGAAGAAGCAGAAGAAGGAGAAGGAGAATTTGAAGTCAGGAGGGTGAAGCAGAAGAAGCAGAAGAAGGTGAAGGTGAAGTCTGGAGGGTGAAGCAGAAGAAGCAGAAGAAGGAGAAGGAGAAGGTGAAGTCAGGAGGGTGAAGCAGAAGAAGCAGAAGAAGGAGAAGGTGAAGTCTGGAGGGTGAATCAGAAGAAGCAGAAGAAGGAGAAGGAGAAGGTGAAGTCAGGAGGGTGAAGCAGAAGAAGCAGAAGAAGGAGGAGGTGAAGTCTGGAGGGTGAAGCAGAAGAAGCAGAAGAAGGAGAAGGAGAAGGTGAAGTCTGGAGGGGGAATCAGAAGAAGTAGAAGAAGGAGAAGGAGAAGGTGAAGTCAGGAGGGTGAAGCAGAAGAAGCAGAAGAAGGAGAAGGAGAAGGTGAAGTCTGGAGGGTGAAGTAGAAGAAGCAGAAGAAGGAGAAGGAGAAGGTGAAGTCTGGATGGTGAAGCAGAAGAAGCAGAAGAAGGAGAAGGAGAAGGTGAAGTCAGGAGGGTGAATCAGACGAAGTAGAAGAAGGACAAGGAGAAGGTGAAGTCTGGAGGGTGAATCAGAAGAAGTAGAAGAAGGAGAAGGAGAAGGTGAAGTCTGGAGGGTGAATCAGAAGAAGTAGAAGAAGGAGAAGGAGAAGGTGAAGTCTGGAGGGTGAATCAGAAGAAGCAGAAGAAGGAGAAGGAGAAGGTGAAGTCTGGAGGGTGAATCAGAAGAAGTAGAAGAAGGAGAAGGAGAAGGTGAGGTCTGGAGGGTGAATCAGAAGAAGCAGAAGAAGGAGAAGGAGAAGGTGAAGTCTGAAGGGTGAATCAGAAGCAGCAGAAGAAGGAGAAGGAGAAGGTGAAGTCTGGAGGGTGAATCAGAAGAAGCAGAAGAAGGAGAAGGAGAAGGTGAAGTCTGGAGGGTGAATCAGAAGAAGCAGAAGAAGGAGAAGGAGAAGGTGAAGTCTGGAGGGTGAATCAGAAGAAGTAGAAGAAGGAGAAGGAGAAGGTGAAGTCTGGAGGGTGAATCAGAAGAAGTAGAAGAAGGAGAAGGAGAAGGTGAAGTCTGGAGGGTGAATCAGAAGAAGCAGAAGAAGGAGAAGGAGAAGGTGAAGTCTGGAGGGTGAAACAGAAGAAGCAGAAGAAGGAAAAGGAGAAGATGAAGTCTGGAGGGTGAATCAGAAGAAGTAGAAGAAGGAGAAGGAGAAAGTGAAGTCTGGAGGATGAATCAGAAGAAGCAGAAGAAGGAGAAGCAGAAGGTGAAGTCTGGAGGGTGAATCAGAAGAAGTAGAAGAAGGGGAAGGAGAAGGTGAAGTCTGCAGGATGAATCAGAAGAAGCAGAATAAGGAGAAGGAGAAGGTGAAGTCTGGAGGGTGAATCAGAAGAAGCAGAAGAAGGAGAAGGAGAAGGTGAAGTCTGGAGGGTGAATCAGAAGAAGTAGACGAAGGAGAAGGAGAAGGTGAAGTCTGGAGGGTGAAGCAGAAGAAGTAGAAGAAGGAGAAGGAGAAGGTGAAGTCAAGAGGGTGAATCAGAAGAAGTAGAAGAAGGAGAAGGAGAAGGTGAAGTCAGGAGGGTGAATCAGAAGAAGCAGAAGAAGGAGAAGGAGAAGGTGAAGTCTGGAGGGTGAATCAGAGGAATCAGAAGAAGGAGAAGGAGAAGGTGAAGTCTGGAGGGTGAATCAGAAGAAGCAGAAGAAAGAGAAGGAGAAGGTGAAGTCTGGAGGGTGAAGCAGAAGAAGCAGATTAAGGAGAAGGAGAAGGTGAAGACTGTAGGGTGAATCAGAAGAAGTAGAAGAAGGAGAAGGAGAAGGTGAAGTCTGGAGGGTGAATCAGAAGAAGTAGAAGAAGGAGAAGGAGAAGGTGAAGTCTGGAGGGTGAATCAGAAGAAGCAGAAGAAGGAGAAGGAGAAGGTGTATTCTGGAGGGTGAATCAGAAGAAGTAGAAGAAGGAGAAGGAGAAGGTGAGGTCTGGAGGGTGAATCAGAAGAAGCAGAAGAAGGAGAAGGAGAAGGTGAAGTTAGGAGGGTGAATCAGAAGATGCAGAAGAAGGAGAAGGAGAAGGTGAAGTCTGGAGGGTGAATCAGAAGAAGCAGAAGAAGGAGAAGGAGAAGGTGAAGTCAGGAGGGTGAATCAGAAGAAGCAGAAGAAGGAGAAGGAGAAGGTGAAGTTAGGAGGGTGAATCAGAAGAAGCAGAATAAGGAGAAGGAGAAGGTGAAGTCAGGGGGGTGAAGCAGAAGAAGTAGAAGAAGGAGAAGGAGAAGGTGAAGTCAGGAGGGTGAAGCAGAAGAAGGAGAAGAAGGAGAAGGTGAAGTCTGGAGGGCGCAGCAGAAGAAGCAGAAGAAGGAGAAGGAGAAGGTGAACTCTGGAGGGTGAAGCAGAAGAAGCAGAAGAAGGAGAAGGAGAAGGTGAAGTCTGGAGGGTGAATCAGAAGAGGTAGAAGAAGGAGAAGGAGAAGGTGAAGTCAGGAGGTTGAAGCAGAAGAAGCAGAAGAAGGAGAAGGAGAAGGTGAAGTCTGGAGGGTGAATCAGAAGAAGTAGAAGAAGGAGAAGGAGAAGGTGAAGTCTGGAGGGTGAATCAGAAGAAGCAGAAGAAGGAGAAGGAGAAGGTGAAGTCTGGAGGGTGAATCAGAAGAAGTAGAAGAAGGAGAAGGAGAAGGTGAAGTTAGGAGGGTGAATCAGAAGAAGGAGAAAAAGGAGAAGGAGAAGGTGAAGTCTGGAGGGCGCAGCAGAAGGAGCAGAAGAAGGAGAAGGAGAAGGTGAAGTCTGGAGGGTGAAGCAGAAGAAGCAGAAGAAGGAGAAGGAGAAGGTGAAGTCTGGAGGGTGAATCAGAAGAGGTAGAAGAAGGAGAAGGAGAAGGTGAAGTCAGGAGGGTGAAGCAGAAGAAGCAGAAGAAGGAGAAGGTGAAGTCTGGAGGGTGAATCAGAAGAAGTAGAAGAAGGAGAAGGAGAAGGTGAAGTCTGGAGGGTGAATCAGAAGAAGCAGAAGAAGGAGAAGGAGAAGGTGAAGTCTGGAGGGTGAAACAGAAGAAGCAGAAGAAGGAAAAGGAGAAGATGAAGTCTGGAGGGTGAATCAGAAGAAGTAGAAGAAGGAGAAGGAGAAAGTGAAGTCTGGAGGATGAATCAGAAGAAGCAGAAGAAGGAGAAGCAGAAGGTGAAGTCTGGAGGGTGAATCAGAAGAAGTAGAAGAAGGGGAAGGAGAAGGTGAAGTCTGCAGGATGAATCAGAAGAAGCAGAATAAGGAGAAGGAGAAGGTGAAGTCTGGAGGGTGAATCAGAAGAAGCAGAAGAAGGAGAAGGAGAAGGTGAAGTCTGGAGGGTGAATCAGAAGAAGTAGAAGAAGGAGAAGGAGAAGCTGAAGTCTGGAGGGTGAAGCAGAAGAAGTAGAAGAAGGAGAAGGAGAAGGTGAAGTCAAGAGGGTGAATCAGAAGAAGTAGAAGAAGGAGAAGGAGAAGGTGAAGTCAGGAGGGTGAATCAGAAGAAGCAGAAGAAGGAGAAGGAGAAGGTGAAGTCTGGAGGGTGAATCAGAGGAATCAGAAGAAGGAGAAGGAGAAGGTGAAGTCTGGAGGGTGAATCAGAAGAAGCAGAAGAAAGAGAAGGAGAAGGTGAAGTCTGGAGGGTGAAGCAGAAGAAGCAGAAGAAGGAGAAGGAGAAGGTGAAGACTGTAGGGTGAATCAGAAGAAGTAGAAGAAGGAGAAGGAGAAGGTGAAGTCTGGAGGGTGAATCAGAAGAAGTAGAAGAAGGAGAAGGAGAAGGTGAAGTCTGGAGGGTGAATCAGAAGAAGCAGAAGAAGGAGAAGGAGAAGGTGTATTCTGGAGGGTGAATCAGAAGAAGTAGAAGAAGGAGAAGGAGAAGGTGAGGTCTGGAGGGTGAATCAGAAGAAGCAGAAGAAGGAGAAGGAGAAGGTGAAGTCAGGAGGGTGAATCAGAAGATGCAGAAGAAGGAGAAGGAGAAGGTGAAGTCTGGAGGGTGAATCAGAAGAAGCAGAAGAAGGAGAAGGAGAAGGTGAAGTCAGGAGGGTGAATCAGAAGAAGCAGAAGAAGGAGAAGGAGAAGGTGAAGTTAGGAGGGTGAATCAGAAGAAGCAGAATAAGGAGAAGGAGAAGGTGAAGTCAGGGGGGTGAAGCAGAAGAAGTAGAAGAAGGAGAAGGAGAAGGTGAAGTCAGGAGGGTGAAGCAGAAGAAGGAGAAGAAGGAGAAGGTGAAGTCTGGAGGGCGCAGCAGAAGAAGCAGAAGAAGGAGAAGGAGAAGGTGAACTCTGGAGGGTGAAGCAGAAGAAGCAGAAGAAGGAGAAGGAGAAGGTGAAGTCTGGAGGGTGAATCAGAAGAGGTAGAAGAAGGAGAAGGAGAAGGTGAAGTCAGGAGGTTGAAGCAGAAGAAGCAGAAGAAGGAGAAGGAGAAGGTGAAGTCTGGAGGGTGAATCAGAAGAAGTAGAAGAAGGAGAAGGAGAAGGTGAAGTCTGGAGGGTGAATCAGAAGAAGCAGAAGAAGGAGAAGGAGAAGGTGAAGTCTGGAGGGTGAATCAGAAGAAGTAGAAGAAGGAGAAGGAGAAGGTGAAGTTAGGAGGGTGAATCAGAAGAAGGAGAAAAAGGAGAAGGAGAAGGTGAAGTCTGGAGGGCGCAGCAGAAGAAGCAGAAGAAGGAGAAGGAGAAGGTGAAGTCTGGAGGGTGAAGCAGAAGAAGCAGAAGAAGGAGAAGGAGAAGGTGAAGTCTGGAGGGTGAATCAGAAGAGGTAGAAGAAGGAGAAGGAGAAGGTGAAGTCAGGAGGGTGAAGCAGAAGAAGCAGAAGAAGGAGAAGGTGAAGTCTGGAGGGTGAAGCAGAAGAAGCAGAAGAAGGAGAAGGAGAAGGTGAAGTCTGGAGGGCAAAGCAGAAGAAGCAGAAGAAGGAGAAGGAGAAGGTGAAGTCAGGAGGGTGAAGCAGAAGAAGCAGAAGAAGGAGAAGGTGAAGTCTGGAGGGCGAATCAGAAGAAGCAGAAGAAGGAGAAGGAGAAGGTGAAGTTAGGAGGGTGAATCAGAAGAAGGAGAAAAAGGAGAAGCAGAAGGTGAAGTCTGGAGGGTGAATCAGAAGAAGCAGAAGAAGGGGAAGGAGAAGGTGAAGTCTGGAGGGTGAATCAGAAGAAGCAGAATAAGGAGAAGGAGAAGGTGAAGTCTGGAGGGTGAATCAGAAGAAGTAGAAGAAGGAGAAGGAGAAGGTGAAGTCTGGAGGGTGAAGCAGAAGAAGTAGAAGAAGGAGAAGGAGAAGGTGAAGTCAAGAGGTTGAATCAGAAGAAGCAGAAGAAGGAGAAGCAGAAGGTGAAGTCTGGAGGGTGAATCAGAAGAAGCAGAAGAAGGGGAAGGAGAAGGTGAAGTCTGGAGGGTGAATCAGAAGAAGCAGAATAAGGAGAAGGAGAAGGTGAAGTCTGGAGGGTGAATCAGAAGAAGCAGAAGAAGGAGAAGGAGAAGGTGAAGTCTGGAGGGTGAATCAGAAGAAGTAGAAGAAGGAGAAGGAGAAGGTGAAGTCAGGAGGGTGAATCAGAAGAAGCAGAAGAAGGAGAAGGAGAAGGTGAAGTCTGGAGGGTGAATCAGAAGAAGTAGAAGAAGGAGAAGGAGAAGCTGAAGTCTGGAGGGTGAAGCAGAAGAAGTAGAAGAAGGAGAAGGAGAAGGTGAAGTCAAGAGGGTGAATCAGAAGAAGTAGAAGAAGGAGAAGGAGAAGGTGAAGTCAGGAGGGTGAATCAGAAGAAGCAGAAGAAGGAGAAGGAGAAGGTGAAGTCTGGAGGGTGAATCAGAGGAATCAGAAGAAGGAGAAGGAGAAGGTGAAGTCTGGAGGGTGAATCAGAAGAAGCAGAAGAAAGAGAAGGAGAAGGTGAAGTCTGGAGGGTGAAGCAGAAGAAGCAGAAGAAGGAGAAGGAGAAGGTGAAGACTGTAGGGTGAATCAGAAGAAGTAGAAGAAGGAGAAGGAGAAGGTGAAGTCTGGAGGGTGAATCAGAAGAAGTAGAAGAAGGAGAAGGAGAAGGTGAAGTCTGGAGGGTGAATCAGAAGAAGCAGAAGAAGGAGAAGGAGAAGGTGTATTCTGGAGGGTGAATCAGAAGAAGTAGAAGAAGGAGAAGGAGAAGGTGAGGTCTGGAGGGTGAATCAGAAGAAGCAGAAGAAGGAGAAGGAGAAGGTGAAGTCAGGAGGGTGAATCAGAAGATGCAGAAGAAGGAGAAGGAGAAGGTGAAGTCTGGAGGGTGAATCAGAAGAAGCAGAAGAAGGAGAAGGAGAAGGTGAAGTCAGGAGGGTGAATCAGAAGAAGCAGAAGAAGGAGAAGGAGAAGGTGAAGTTAGGAGGGTGAATCAGAAGAAGCAGAATAAGGAGAAGGAGAAGGTGAAGTCAGGGGGGTGAAGCAGAAGAAGTAGAAGAAGGAGAAGGAGAAGGTGAAGTCAGGAGGGTGAAGCAGAAGAAGGAGAAGAAGGAGAAGGTGAAGTCTGGAGGGCGCAGCAGAAGAAGCAGAAGAAGGAGAAGGAGAAGGTGAACTCTGGAGGGTGAAGCAGAAGAAGCAGAAGAAGGAGAAGGAGAAGGTGAAGTCTGGAGGGTGAATCAGAAGAGGTAGAAGAAGGAGAAGGAGAAGGTGAAGTCAGGAGGTTGAAGCAGAAGAAGCAGAAGAAGGAGAAGGAGAAGGTGAAGTCTGGAGGGTGAATCAGAAGAAGTAGAAGAAGGAGAAGGAGAAGGTGAAGTCTGGAGGGTGAATCAGAAGAAGCAGAAGAAGGAGAAGGAGAAGGTGAAGTCTGGAGGGTGAATCAGAAGAAGTAGAAGAAGGAGAAGGAGAAGGTGAAGTTAGGAGGGTGAATCAGAAGAAGGAGAAAAAGGAGAAGGAGAAGGTGAAGTCTGGAGGGCGCAGCAGAAGAAGCAGAAGAAGGAGAAGGAGAAGGTGAAGTCTGGAGGGTGAAGCAGAAGAAGCAGAAGAAGGAGAAGGAGAAGGTGAAGTCTGGAGGGTGAATCAGAAGAGGTAGAAGAAGGAGAAGGAGAAGGTGAAGTCAGGAGGGTGAAGCAGAAGAAGCAGAAGAAGGAGAAGGTGAAGTCTGGAGGGTGAAGCAGAAGAAGCAGAAGAAGGAGAAGGAGAAGGTGAAGTCTGGAGGGCAAAGCAGAAGAAGCAGAAGAAGGAGAAGGAGAAGGTGAAGTCAGGAGGGTGAAGCAGAAGAAGCAGAAGAAGGAGAAGGTGAAGTCTGGAGGGCGAATCAGAAGAAGCAGAAGAAGGAGAAGGAGAAGGTGAAGTTAGGAGGGTGAATCAGAAGAAGGAGAAAAAGGAGAAGCAGAAGGTGAAGTCTGGAGGGTGAATCAGAAGAAGCAGAAGAAGGGGAAGGAGAAGGTGAAGTCTGGAGGGTGAATCAGAAGAAGCAGAATAAGGAGAAGGAGAAGGTGAAGTCTGGAGGGTGAATCAGAAGAAGTAGAAGAAGGAGAAGGAGAAGGTGAAGTCTGGAGGGTGAAGCAGAAGAAGTAGAAGAAGGAGAAGGAGAAGGTGAAGTCAAGAGGGTGAATCAGAAGAAGCAGAAGAAGGAGAAGCAGAAGGTGAAGTCTGGAGGGTGAATCAGAAGAAGCAGAAGAAGGGGAAGGAGAAGGTGAAGTCTGGAGGGTGAATCAGAAGAAGCAGAATAAGGAGAAGGAGAAGGTGAAGTCTGGAGGGTGAATCAGAAGAAGCAGAAGAAGGAGAAGGAGAAGGTGAAGTCTGGAGGGTGAATCAGAAGAAGTAGAAGAAGGAGAAGGAGAAGGTGAAGTCAGGAGGGTGAATCAGAAGAAGCAGAAGAAGGAGAAGGAGAAGGTGAAGTCTGGAGGGTGAATCAGAAGAATCAGAAGAAGGAGAAGGAGAAGGTGAAGTCTGGAGGGTGAATCAGAAGAAGCAGAAGAAAGAGAAGGAGAAGGTGAAGTCTGGAGGGTGAAGCAGAAGAAGCAGAAGAAGGAGAAGGAGAAGGTGAAGACTGGAGGGTGAATCAGAAGAAGCAGGAGAAGGAGAAGGAGAAGGTGAAGTCTGGAGGGTGAATCAGAAGAAGTAGAAGAAGGAGAAGGAGAAGGTGAAGTTAGGAGGGTGAATCAGAAGAAGGAGAAAAAGGAGAAGGAGAAGGTGAAGTCTGGAGGGCGCAGCAGAAGAAGCAGAAGAAGGAGAAGGAGAAGGTGAAGTCTGGAGGGTGAAGCAGAAGAAGCAGAAGAAGGAGAAGGAGAAGGTGAAGTCTGGAGGGTGAATCAGAAGAGGTAGAAGAAGGAGAAGGAGAAGGTGAAGTCAGGAGGGTGAAGCAGAAGAAGCAGAAGAAGGAGAAGGTGAAGTCTGGAGGGCGAAGCAGAAGAAGCAGAAGGAGAAGGTGAAGTCAGGAGGGTGAAGCAGAAGAAGCAGAAGAAGGAGAAGGTGAAGTCTGGAGGGTGAATCAGAAGAAGCAGAAGAAGGAGAAGGAGAAGGTGAAGTTAGGAGGGTGAATCAGAAGAAGGAGAAAAAGGAGAAGCAGAAGGTGAAGTCTGGAGGGTGAATCAGAAGAAGCAGAAGAAGGGGAAGGAGAAGGTGAAGTCTGGAGGGTGAATCAGAAGAAGCAGAATAAGGAGAAGGAGAAGGTGAAGTCTGGAGGGTGAATCAGAAGAAGCAGAAGAAGGAGAAGGAGAAGGTGAAGTCTGGAGGGTGAATCAGAAGAAGTAGAAGAAGGAGAAGGAGAAGGTGAAGTCAGGAGGGTGAATCAGAAGAAGCAGAAGAAGGAGAAGGAGAAGGTGAAGCCTGGAGGGTGAATCAGAAGAATCAGAAGAAGGAGAAGGAGAAGGTGAAGTCTGGAGGGTGAATCAGAAGAAGCAGAAGAAAGAGAAGGAGAAGGTGAAGTCTGGAGGGTGAAGCAGAAGAAGCAGAAGAAGGAGAAGGAGAAGGTGAAGACTGGAGGGTGAATCAGAAGAAGCAGAAGAAGGAGAAGGAGAAGGTGAAGTCTGGAGGGTGAATCAGAAGAAGTAGAAGAAGGAGAAGGAGAAGGTGAAGTTAGGAGGGTGAATCAGAAGAAGGAGAAAAAGGAGAAGGAGAAGGTGAAGTCTGGAGGGCGCAGCAGAAGAAGCAGAAGAAGGAGAAGGAGAAGGTGAAGTCTGGAGGGTGAAGCAGAAGAAGCAGAAGAAGGAGAAGGAGAAGGTGAAGTCTGGAGGGTGAATCAGAAGAGGTAGAAGAAGGAGAAGGAGAAGGTGAAGTCAGGAGGGTGAAGCAGAAGAAGCAGAAGAAGGAGAAGGTGAAGTCTGGAGGGTGAAGCAGAAGAAGCAGAAGAAGGAGAAGGAGAAGGTGAAGTCTGGAGGGCAAAGCAGAAGAAGCAGAAGAAGGAGAAGGAGAAGGTGAAGTCAGGAGGGTGAAGCAGAAGAAGCAGAAGAAGGAGATGGTGAAGTCTGGAGGGTGAATCAGAAGAAGCAGAAGAAGGAGAAGGAGAAGGTGAAGTTAGGAGGGTGAATCAGAAGAAGGAGAAAAAGGAGAAGGAGAAGGTGAAGTCTGGAGGGTGCAGCAGAAGAAGCAGAAGAAGGAGAAGGAGAAGGTGAAGTCTGGAGGGTGAAGCAGAAGAAGCAGAAGAAGGAAAAGGAGAAGGTGAAGTCTGGAGGGTGAATCAGAAGAGGTAGAAGAAGGAGAAGGAGAAGGTGAAGTCAGGAGGGTGAAGCAGAAGAAGCAGAAGAAGGAGAAGGTGAAGTCTGGAGGGTGAAGCAGAAGAAGCAGAAGAAGGAGAAGGAGAAGGTGAAGTCTGGAGGGCAAAGCAGAAGAAGCAGAAGAAGGAGAAGGAGAAGGTGAAGTCTGGAGGGTGAAGCAGAAGAAGCAGAAGAAGGAGAACGAGAAGGTGAAGTCTGGAGGGTGAATCAGAAGAAGTAGAAGAAGGAGAAGGAGAAGGTGAAGTCAGGAGGGTGAAGCAGAAGAAGCAGAAGAAGGAGAAGGAGAAGGTGAAGTCTGGAGGGTGAATCAGAAGAAGTAGAAGGAGAAGGTGAAGTCAGGAGGGTGAATCAGAAGAAGCAGAAGAAGGAGAAGGAGAAGGTGAAGTCTGGAGGGTGAATCAGAAGAATCAGAAGAAGGAGAAGGAGAAGGTGAAGTCTGGAGGG